>NW_026652279.1:33127538-33274652 GCF_009828535.3 Hylobates moloch
TGAGCCACCGCGCCCGGCCAAAAGACTGAGTTTCGTGGTGTGTAGCAGAGGATGTGGCCTGGCCCAGGAGCAGTCTGGGCTCTGCCCTTGCCTCCTGGGAGGCCATCTGAGTCACACCTAATAGGAGTGTCTTTGTTTAGGGAGGGGACTGGTCACACCTGACAGTCACAGGATGGAGGCTGACCTTCCAGAAAGACCAACCAGTTGCTTCGGGATGGGGGCCTTGGGTCATGCAGAATCAGGAGACTGAGTTCAGCCATGTAAGTGGTCAGCCAGCCAGCCATACCTGTGCAGTGGAGTCCCCTGGAAACTCTGGCTGCCAGGGCTGGGGTGAGCTGCCTGGCTGCAGTGTGTTTGCATGCTGCCACTCACCAGTGCTAGGAGGGTAGCACATCTGGCTCCACGAGAAGACAGTAAAAGCTTTGTGTCTGGAGCCATTGTGGACTCCGCTCCATGTGTTTGTTCCCCTGGCGGATTTTAATCTGTATTCTTTTCCCTGTAATACAACTGTAACTGTGAGTGTAGAACTCACTTTCAGTAAGTTCTGTGAGCCCTTCTAGCACGTTATCAAACCAGAGGGCGGTCTCAGAAACCTCCTGAACTTGCAGTCGGCGTCAGAAGTAAGGGTGGTCTTAGGGACTGTGCCCTCAAACTTTGTGGTTTGGCTAATGCTGGGCAGATAGTACATGGATTATATCTCAAAAGCTTTTTCCAGTGGCAGAAATAACATGAAGCATGCTCATTGAACCCAGTTGAATTAGGCTAGAAATAAAACACAAATCATTAACCAGAAAAAAGCTCATATGCAGGGAAATTAATAACCATACTTCCAAATAACTTGTGGGTCAAAAAGAAATCATAATGGAAATTAGACATTTTTGAACTGAACAATAATGAAAATAATATGTTATCTAAATTTGCAGGGTGGGCTGGGCGCAGTGGCTCATGTCTGTAATCCCAACACTTTGGGAGGCCAAGATGGGCGGATCGCCTGAGGTCAGGAGTTTGAGACCAGCCTGGCCAACATGGTGAAACCCCATCTCTACTAAAAATACAAAAATTAGCTGGGCATGGTGGCACACGCTTGTAATCCCAGCTACTTGGGAGGCTGAGGCAGGAGAATCGCCTAAACCCAGGAGGCAGAGATTGCAGTGAGCCAAGATCATGCCACTGCACTCCAATCTGGACAACAGAGTGAGACTCTGTCTCGAAATAAATAAATAAATAAAAATTTGCAGAGTGATATTGAAGCATTAGTCAGAAGAAAATGTATAGCCTTAAAATGCTTATTTGGAAATGAAAAATGCCTGAAAGTTATTGAGACATAACTATAGTTGTTGCAGACATTGATATGTGTTTCAAATTATGCCAATATATTAAAAAATTATAAGAAATTTAAAAAATACCAAAAATATGTTCAGATAAGATTTAATGTGGTATCGAATATAAAAATTAGTATAAAAATCTATCAAATTTTGAATACCATCTACATACAAAAACTAATTTTTAAAATTGGAACACATTTAAAGTAAAATATATGAAATTCATAGGACTAAATTTGACAAAAAGATGTGAAAGACATCCATCATGAATATTACAGAACTTCAGGAAACTTTAAGGAAGACATAAATAAGTGGATAGAGATACCATGTTCATGAATTTGAAGACTCGGTATTCTAAAGGCTCAGTTATCTTCAAATTTGAACTATAGATTCAGTGCACTTCCAGTTTTAAAAATCCCAACAGCTTTTAAAGTATGGACATTGATTTTAAAATTTTAAACTTTCACATGTTAAGGTCCATACTTTTTTTTTTTTTAATCGAAGTCCATACTTTAAAAGCTGTTGGGATTTTAAACCCTTTACAGCAACATGCAAAGATCTTTTTTTTAAAAAGATACCCTTGAATAAGAACTAGAAGAACTTGCTGTACTAGATATTAAGACTCATGATAAAACTATAGTCATTAAGATAGTGCGGCACTGGTTCAGAGATAGACAAGCAGACCTATGGAATATAATAGAGAATCCAGAAACAGACCTACACATAAGTGTTCATTTGACATATGACATATGTGATATTGCAAAATTGGTGGGGAATAAATATACTAAAAAACACTGAATTTTCTACTTCAAAAGAATGAATCTTACACAGTGGGATGCTATTTCATACTCATTAGGATGGGTAGAAACCAAAAGTCCAATAATGACAAGCGTTGGCGAGGATGTGGAGAAATCAGAAGTGTCCTCTGCTGGGAGGAATATAGGCGCAGCCACTTTGGAAAACACTCTGGCAGTTCCTCAAGTGATTAAACACAGAGTTCCCATATGACCCAGGAATATCACTCCTAGATCTGTGCCCAAGAAAATGAAAATGTGTATCCACACTAATGTGTGGGTTATTGCCAATTAGTGTACTAAGCTTTATACACTCGTGTTTATAACAGCATTATTCATAATAGCCAAAAGATGGAAACAGCCCAAATGTCCATCAAGTGGTAAAAGGGTAAACAAATAATGGATATGCATACCCTGGAATCCTATTTGGACATAAAAAGGAATGAAACACTGACACATGCTGCACTATGGATGAACCTTGAAAACATGCTGAGGAGAGGCGGCCGGCCACAAGATGTCACATATGACATGATTCAATTTATGTGGAATGTCCAGAAGAGGCCAATCTATCAGAAAGTAGATTAGTACGGGGGTCCCCAACCCCTGGGCCATGGACCTGTACCGGTCTCTGGCCTGTTAGAAACCGGGCTGCACAGCAGGAGGTCAGCAAGCTCTGCCTGAGCTTCGCCTCCTGTCAGATCGGCAGTGGCATTAGATTCTCATAGGAGCAGGAACCCTTTTGTGAACTGTGCATGCGAGGGACCTAGGTTGCGCATTCCTTATGAGAATCTAATGCCTGATGATCTGAGGTGCAACGGTTTCATCCTGAAATCATCCCCCCAACCCCATCCGTGGAAAAATTGTCTTCCACGAAACCAGTCCGTGGTGCCAAATAGGTTGGGGACCGCTGGATTGGTAGATACTTAGGGTGGTGGATCAGGGGTGGGGGTATTCAGGGGGTTGGGAGTATACGGAGTGATAGCTGAGGGGTGTGGGGTTTCTTTTTGAGGTGATGAGATGTTCTAAAATTGATGATGGTGGTGGTGGTTGCACTAAATAGATGAAAAACTATTGAATTATACTTTACAAATGGGTAAGTTGTCTGCCATGTAAATTATATCTCAATTAAAAAATAACTCTAGGCTGGGCACAGTGGCTCACGCCTGTAATCCTAGCACTTTGGGAGGCCGAGGTGGGCAATTACCCGAGGTCAGGAGTTCGAGACCAGCCTGGCCAACATGGTGAAAACCCGTCTCTACTAAAAATACAAAAGTTAGCTGGGCATGGTGGCACACACCTGTAATCCCAGCTACTTGGGAGGCTGAGGCAGGAGAGTTGCTTGAGCCCAGGAGACAGAGGTTGTAGTGAGCCGAGATGGCACCACTGCACTCCAGCTTGGCCGACAGAGCCAGACTCTGTCTCAAAAAAATAAATAAATAACTCTAGTGGACAAAAAAAGTTCAGTAGAGAAAGGATAAACTTTTCAATAAATGGTGTTGGGATAATTGTTTTCCATAGGAAGAAAGGAAAGACATCCTTAACCCCTGGCAACCACTGCTTTTTTTTTTTTTTTGAGACGGAGTCTCGCTCTGTCACCCAAGTTGGAGTGCAGTGGCGCGATCTTGGCTCACTGCAAGCTCCGCCTCCCGGGTTCACGCCATTCTCCTGCCTCAGCCTCTCCGAGTAGCTGGGACTACAGGCGCCCGCCACCACGCCCAGCTAATTTTCTGCATTTTTAGTAGAGACGGGGTTTCACCGTGGTCTCGATCTCCTGACCTCGTGATCCGCCCGCCTCGGCCTCCCAAAGTGCTGGGATTACAAGCGTAAGCCACCGCGCCCGGCCAACCACTGCTATATCTGAAAATAGAAGTGATTTTTGAATGTTGATCTTATATCCTAAAGCCTTGCTGAAACTCACTGGTTCCAGGAGTTTTTGTTTTGTTTTTTGGGAGATTCCTTGGGATTTTCTACACTGACCATCATGTCATCTGCAAATAGGGATAATTACATTTCTTTCTTTCAGTCTGTATACCTTCATCTCCTTGTTGTACTGGCCTGGACGTGCAATCCTGTTTTATATAAGAATGGTGAAGGTGGCTCACTCCTGTAATCCCAGCACTTTGGGAGACCAAGGTGGGCGGATCACGAGGTCAGGAGATGGAGAACATCCTGGCTAACACGGTGAAACTCCATCTCTACTAAAAATACAAAAATTAGCCGGGCGTGGTGGTGGGCGCCTGTAGTCCCAGCTACTCAGGAGGCTGAGGCAGGAGAATGGCATGAACCCGGGAGGCAGAGCTTGCAGTGAGCTGAGATCACGCCACTGCACTCCAGCCTGGGCAACAGAGCAAGACTCCATCTCTTAAAAAAAAAAAAAAAAAAAAAAAGAATGGTGAAGGCACACACACTTGCCTTGTTTCTGGTCTCTGCGGCAGAAGGCATCAGTGTTTCCCCACTACCTATGATGTTAGATGTAGGGTTTCTGTAGATGTCCTTTATGGGTCTGAGGAAGTTCCATTCTGTTCCTAATTTGCTGGCTCACACAATTCATGAAAATCAACTCTAGTCTAAGTAGACCAAGCCCGTTTTTAAACTTTTAACTTCATTGTTTTTTTGAGCTTTTTCTTTCTTTCTTTCTTTTTATTGAGACAGGGTTTATTGCTGTTACCCAGGCTGGAGTGCAGTGGTGCGATCACGATTCACTGCAGCCTTGACCCCCCCGCCTCAAGCGATCCTCCCACCTCAGCCTCTCAAGTAGCTGGGACCGACAAGCATGTGCCACCATGCCCAGCTAATTTTTTTTTCTTTTGTTTGAGACAGAGTCTCGCTGTGTTGCCCAAGCTAGAGTGCAATGGTGCGATCTTGGCTCACTGCAACCTCTGCCTCCTGGGTTCAAGCAACTCTCCTGCCTCAGCCTCCCTAGTAGCTGAGATTACAGGCACCCGCCACCATGCCCAGCTAATTTTTTGTATTTTTAGTAGAGACAGGGTTTCACCATGTTGGGAAGGCTGGTCTCGAACTCCTGACCTTAGGTGATCCATCTGCCTCTCAGCCTCCCAAAGTGCTGGGATTACAGGTGTGAGCCAGTGTACCTGGCCTAAACTTTTAACTATGAAATTGCAAAAATAGTGGAGAGGTTGCATGTACTCATTACTCAACTTCCCCCAATGGTGACATCTTATATAACTACTGTTGATTCACACAGTACAACTAAGTAGACTACAATGATCTGATCTTACTCAGATTTCACCAGAAAAATCTTTTTTTTTTTTTTTTTGGATATGGAGTCTCACTCTGTCGCCCAGGCTGGAGTGTTGTGGTGCGATCTTGGCTCACCGCAAGCCCCGCCTCCTGGGTTCATGCCATTCTCCTGCCTCAGTCTCCCGAGTAGCTGGGACTACAGGTACCCGCCACTGCGCCCAGCTAATTTTTTGTATTTTTAGTAGAGACGGGGTTTCACCGTGGTCTCGATCTCCTGACCTCGTGATCTGCCCACCTCGGCCTCCCATAGTGCTGGGATTACAGGCGTGAGCCACCACGCCCGGGGTTTTTTTTTTTTTTTTTTTTTGAGACAGGGTCTATCTCTGTCACCCAGGCTGAGTGGTACTAAGGCTCACTGCAGTGGTACAAGGGCTCACTGCAACCTCTACCTCCAGGGGTCAAGCCATCCTCCCATCTCAGCCTCCCAGGTAGCTGGAACTACAGGTGTGCACCACCATGCCCAGATTATTTTTGTATTTTTTGTAGAGATGGGGTTTCACCAGGTTGCCAAGGCTGGTCTCCAACTCCTGGACTCAAGCAACATGCCCACTTCAACCTCCCAAAGTGAAAAATCTATTTTTGAAAAGCAAAATTACAAAGCTTATAGATGAAAATATAGAAGAACATATTCATGACCCCAGAATGGAGAAAGAGTTCTTGAACCAGACAAGGACAAAGAAGAAAAGAATCATACATTTGGCAACATTAAAAGTAACTTCTGCTCATCAAAAGACACTGTCAAAGTCAAAATAGAGAGATGAATCTCTAAATTTAAAAATTTTATTTGGGAAGCAAGAATTACAATTTGAGGTACACACACAGACTGGGCAGTCTTCAGTATGTCTGAAAAACAGAGAAGGTTGGAGGTTTTATAACAAGGAGGGGTATTATAAAAATGTTAGGTATTGTTTTGAGAATTTGGGGCACTGGCAACCTCTAACTGTTGAGTGACAGTGAGTAAAAGTAGTCTTGGAGTCGCAGCAAGTGGCATCAGTAGCTATCAGACAAGACTGGCTTCAGGTTGGAGCAGGCAGCCTCAGCAGCCAGGCTGCGGAGAATGACATTCCTGGAGCAGTGCTACGTGCCCTGGGTGCTTTCTCCCCACCTGTCGACTCTGTTTTAGTTGGGTGTGATGAGAATGACCCAATGCATAGGATCAACTTTCACGACATCATAAAAGTCATGAGAAGACAAGCTACAAATAAAATTATTTGCAGTCTCTGGAACTGACCAATAATTAGTATCCTAAATATATTTTTTAAAGTCCTGTGAATCAATAAGAAAACCTTCCAGTGGAAAGAAAGTATGGGCAAAATACCCAAACCAATACTTCACAAAAGAGGACCTACCCCTGACCAAGCACACAGATTCCTGAAGGGGAGATGAAGGCATTGTAGACTTCACCAGGTTCAAAAAGGCAGAGGAATAGCATAGGCCAGTGCAGGGCAAGGACAGCAGGCTGTGCATAGAAACCCTGCCAGGCTGGTACTGCCATAGTGCAGAGTGCGAGTGCCAGGGCAGGGCTTGGAGGGGTGGTGAGGGGCTAAGTGGGGGCAGGAAGGGGATGAGAGGCACAGGCCATGAACCAGATCAGGTCAGGTTCAGCATTTCACTGCCAGCTCTCTGTCAAGGCCCCACGTTTTGAAAGATGTTGTGTCTACCAGGAGGCATTCATCATTGTCATATTCCTTTTGTTTTTTTCTATCCTTCTAGTTAATTTTTTATACTTTTAAATTGCTATTATTTTTATCTTAGTATAGTCTTCATTACCAGCCTTGTCTTTTGTTGTTGTTTTGACACAGGGTCTCACTCTGTTGCCCAGGCTAGAGTGCAGTGGTGCCATCAGGGCTCGCTGCAGCCTCCACCCACCTGGGCTTGTTTTTTTTCGTTTTGTTTGTTTTTGTTTTGAGACGCAGTTTCGCTCTTGTTACCCAGGCTGGAGTGCAATGTCGCAATCTTGGCTCACCACAACCTCTGCCTCCCAGGTTCAAGCGAATCTACTGCCTCAGCCTCCCGAGTAGCTGGGATTACAGACATGTGCCACCACGCCCAGCTCATTTTGTATTTTTTACTAGAGATGGGGTTTCTCCATGTTGGTCAGGCTGGTCTCGAACTCCTGACCTCAGGTGATCTGCCCACCTCAGCCTCCCAAAGTGCTGGGATTATAGGCGTGAGTCACCATACCCGGCCCCTGGGCTTGTTTTTAAACAACATAAAAGCTGTACCTGACAGCGCACCCTCACCACGGTGTCCCAGGAAGCTGCCACGCAAGTTAGCTCTTGGCCTTCTGTCTCTTGCAGGATTCCCAGGTCAGAACACGGGAAATACAAGGTGCTGTACAACTCACAGCTGCTGTTCCGCAGCCGGCTCTATGGGGACCTGGAGGCCATCCTGTACCACGTGCACCTCTTCCAGCCCACGGAGCTGCTGCTGCAGCAGGCGGTGTTCTTCCTGCGAGACACTGAGCGGAGGCGGGTCTTCCAGGCGCTAGCCAGGTGGGCAGTGGCAGCCCGCATGTGGTCCTGCGCCCCGGCGGGAGGGGCACTTCTTAACACTCTGCACCCAAACAGGCGAGCTGGGGCATCCAACAACTAGATAGTGGCTCCAACAGATGGTGGGGGGAGGAGGACCATCTGCCCAGATGCTGTGACTCCGTCGTGTCTGCTGTTCTTGGGGCATGTCCTAGAATCGCCTGAGGAGGGAGTGGCTGGTTAAAGCCCATTTTCTAACCTGGGCAACAGAACGAGACCTCATCTCCACAAAAATTTGTTAACAGTTAGCCAGGTGTGGGCTGGGCACAGTGGCTCACACCTGTAATCCCAGCACTTTGGGAGGCTGAGTTGGGAGGATGGCTTGAGCCCAGGAGTTTGAGACCGGCCTAGGCAACATAGTGAGACCCCATCTCTACTAAAAATACAAAAATTAGCCAGGTGTAGTGGCGCACGCCTATAATCCCATCTACTTGGGAGACTGAGGCAGGAGAATCTCTTGAACCTGGAAGGCGGAGGTTGCAGTGAGCTGAGACCAAGCCACTGTACTCCAGCCTGGGCGACAGTGAGACTTCCATCTCAGAAACAAACAAACAAAAACAGGCTGGATGCGGTGGCCCACGCCTGTAATCCCAGCACTTTGAGAGGCCAAGGCGGGTGGATCACCTGAGGTCGGGAGTTCGAGACCAGCCTGACCAACATGGAGAAACCCCATCTCTACTAAAAATACAAAATTAGCCAGGCGTGGTGGCGCATGCCTGTAATCCCAGCTACTCGGGAGGCTGAGGCAGGAGAATCGCTTGAACCTGGGAGGTGGAGGTTGCAGTGAGCCGAGATTGAATCATTGCACTCCAGCTTGGGCAACCATGGTCTCACCATTCCCTCATTGAGCAGCTGCTGGCTCACACTGGCTCTAGGGGGGCTGTGGGCACACCAGTCCCCACTCTCAGGAGGCCACAGTTCAGAAGCAGAGATGACATAAAGAACACAGGCAGTGGGATGCCCTGGGACCCAGCGGGGGCATGGAGGAGGGGGCTGCTTCTTTCCCCAGGGCAGGAGAGGCTGCTGTTGAGGAAGGGCCAGAGATGTTCAGCAGGCAGACAGTTCACTTGCTGCTGGGTGTGGGGCAGGAGGTACAAACCCTGTCTTTATATTTTTAGAGCCAGCAACAGGTCTGGCCCTAGCTAGTGCTTGCTGGATGTATTAATGAAGGAGGAGGAGGAGGCTGGAGAGATAGGAAGGAGAAAGAACTTGGTCGGGGCTAAGAGGCTTTCCTTTGATTCTGTGGCCCTCACCTTTGGCATGTGGGGTGGTGCCACAGCATTTGGAAGGAGGCCAGACCCGGTCCTGCCTGGTAGGTGACAGGAGGTAGCTGAGGGTTCTATGAAGGAAACAGAAGAACACTTTTTAGGAAGTGCTTACTGCATCCAAGGTAGCTGCATCCATATGGCTTTATTTCTATCTGAGGGTGAGGAAACCAGATTCAGAAAGGCTAAGGCTGGGCCAGGGTCACTGGGACGGTGAGAGTGAGGGCAGGCACCTACCACACAGTGGACTTCGGAGGCAGCTGAGATAGTGAGCAGCCAACAGCCAAGACTGAGCATGTGTTCTGGACTCAATGCCCACTGCACACCAGGCCATGGCAGAGGGCACCTAGGAGGAGGCTTCAGGGCTGGGGAGGTCCTTGAGCTTTGCTGAGGACTCTCTCTCCAGCCTCCTCCTTCTCCTCTATTAACAGCCAGCCCCCTGAGGCTCCATGCATGATGTCCTCCTGGTGCGGAAGGCTCTGTGCTCTACATCCCTGATGGGCAGCTGGTGGGGCTGTGTCCCAATGGGGTATGGGAGGAGGGGAAGCATGGCTAAGGACACAGGAACACAGCAGCACTCAGAGCAAACTGTGGGCAGCCTTTGGCTTCTGGGGGCTGGGGAGAAGACGGAGAAGGAGGCTTTTGCCAGGAGCCCAGGCTCAGCAGACTGGAATCAGAGCTTTTTAGTCACAAGCTCCAGGACTTGGGACCAGCTAAGCAGCCTCTGAGTGTTCATTTCCTGCTGTAGGATGGGAGTGATTACACCTGTTTTGCAAGGTAGGAGAGGTTCAGTGGGGGCAGTGGTTCTTTGTTCCAGGATCCACGACATCTGCTGTAACAGCACCACCCTCTGGGACGTGACGGTGAGGGACCTGCTGCCCTCCTCTGCTATGATCAAAGACTTGAGCCAGGAGTTTGGGATGCCCCTTTCGCAAGAACAACTCACAGATGAGAAACTGTTTGCCCTACCACCTCAGCCCACCCCCAATCTTGAGGATTACCACAGTCGGAACTCCACCCTCACCTTAGAGATCCACGCCCACCAGGAGAAGTACCTGCAGTGGCGGAGCGCCATGCTGCTGAAGAACAAAGACAAAAAGCACAGTTTCATCCAGGTGGGCTGCCTTCCTCTCCGACTTGGGGCTCCCAGGCCTCACCTGGGTGGTCCAGGCGCCTGCTGAGAGGCATAGGGCATATTCCTGAGTGGGACATTTGCCTCTGGTCCGTGCCTGCGCTCCTGGCCTGGGCTACCCCGCTGGAGGGGCAAGAAGTGCAGGATGTGGGGCTGAGCCATGTCAGAAGCCTTCACTCCCAGTCCTAGATAACCTTGTCCTTCCTGAAAGGTGAGAAGGAATGCTATTAGCTGTATTACCTTTACCATGGCCCCCAGAGTTCATTGTAGAGAAAGAACTGTGGTGTGTGTGTGTGTGTGTGTGTGTGTGTGTGTGTGTGTGTGTGTGTGTGTGTAACATGTTGCTTAGGCTGCTCAGGGCATAAGTGTCGTAAGATGTCCAAGCAACATGCAACATAAACTAATCTGCATGACAGAGGGAGAGAATGGGAGACTGAGAAGCTGGTGAGGGGGTAGAAGGCTGGTGCTGTGTGGCCTGAATGAGCAAGAACCTCGCTCACCCCATGCCAACCAAAAAGACATGAAAACACAAACATCTGTGGTATGACTTGGAGTTGTCTGCCTGTGGTCTGTGTGAAGGCCCTACCATCCCTGCAATTCTCCAGTTTAAAAACAAAGACTCCTAGAAGCTTGTAAGCTTTGTATGTGTGCATTCTTTATGAAAACCAAAGAACAGACTTCTTTTGTTTTTTGAATCGAGAGTCTCACTCTGTTGCCCAGGCTAGAGTACTATGACTTGATCACGGGTCACTGCAGCCTCCAACTCCTGGGCTCAAGCAGTCCTTCCACCTCGGCCTCCTGAGTAGGCAGGCATGCGCCACCACACCTGGTTAATTTTTTTTTTACTTTTTTTTAGAGATTGGGTCTTGCTATGTTGCCTAGGCTGGTCTCCAGCTCCTAGGCTCAAGGGATTCTCCTGCCTCGGCCTCCCAAAGTGTTGGGATTACAGGTGTGAGTCACTGTGCCTGACTGTGCCTGGCTGTTTTTTCCATTAGTGGAAAAAACTCTTTAGCTTTTTCAAAAGAATCAGTTCTTGAATTTATCAATTCTGCTTTTTCTGTTTTTCTAATTCATTAACTTCAGCTTTTAGTTTTATGATACTTTAAAACTTATACGTTTCTCCTTTTTTCTATCTTCTCGAGTTGGCTATTTCATTCATTTTTATTTCTCTTATTTATTTAATAAATAAATATATATATATAGTCTTGCTCTGATATATATATATATATATATATATCATAGCACTTTGGGAGGCCGAGGTGGGCAGGTTGCTTAAGCTCAGGAGTTCAAGACCAGCCTGGGCAACATGGCGAAACCGTCTCTACAAAAAATTAGCTGGGCATGGTGGCATGTACCTGTATTCCCAGCTACTCAGGAGACTGAAGCTTGAGCCTGGGAAGCACAGGTTGCAGTGAGCCGAGATCATGCCATTACATTCCAGCCTGGATGGCAGAGCGAGACCCTGTCTCAATGCGGCACAGTGCCTAATGCCTGTAATCCCAGCATTTTGGGAGGTTGAGGCGGTCAGATCCCTTGAGGCCAGGAGTTCGAGACCAGCCTGGCCAACATGGCAAAACCCGTCTCTATTAAAAATACAAAAATTAGCTGGGTGTGGTGGTGCACACCTGTAATCGCACCTACTTGGGAGGCTGAAGCAGGAGAATCACTTGAATCTGGGAGGTAAGGTTGCAGTGAGCCAAGATCGCGCCACTGCATTCCAGCACTCAGAGCAACAGAATGAGACCCTGTCTCAAAAAAACAAACAAAAAAAGTCAAACAATGTTGAAAGTATTTGCAGTCTTCCTTATCCTACCTCTCAATGCACTTAGATATGTACAAGAATATATATTCATTTTATGGGTTAATATAATTTTGTTAATGCCACATAACAAGGAAGTGTTTTAAATTTATTTTTATTTTTGAGACGGTCTTGCTCTGTTGCCCAGGCTCAAGTGTAGTGGCGTGATCTCAGCTCACTGCAGTATCTGCCTCCCAGGCTGAAGCGATTCTCCTGCCTCAGCCTCCTGAGTAGCTGGGATTACAGGCACACACCACCATGCCTGCCTAATTTTTGTATTTTTAGTAGAGATGGGGTTTCACCGTATTGCCCAGTCTGGTCTTGAACTCCTGGCCTCAAGTGATCCACCCACCTCAGCCTCCCAAAGAGCTAGGATTACAGGTGACCACGCCTGGCCACGAGGAAGGGTTTTTAAAGATTTTGCAGGGCCAAGCACAGTAGCTCACACCTGTAATCCCAGCACTTTGGGAGGCTGAGGCAGGCGGATCACGAAGTCAGGAGATCGAGACCATCCTGGCTAACACAGTGAAACCCCATCTCTACTAAAAATGCAAAAAAATTAGCCGGGTGTGGTGGCGGGCGCCTGTAGTCCCAGCTACTCGGGAGGCTGAGACAGGAGAATGGCGTGAACCCAGGAGGCGGAGGCTGCAGTGAGCCAAGATCACACCACTGCACTCCAGCCTGGGCAACAGAGCAAGACTCTGTCTCAAAAAAAACGCAATAATATGGAGAATTTTATAATATAGTAGTATACAATTTATTTACTAGCCCCCTATCTCTTATAAATTTGCTAAAATCGCTTGTAAATATTGTTCCAGCTTTTTAAAAAATCATGTTCCTATTATCTTAGATATGGCTACTCTAAAATGGCTTTAAATTTCCTATTCATACTATAATTGAAACTCAACCATAATTTAATTTTTTCACATTTTTACACCTTGAGATATAATTTACATACCATAAAATTCACCTATTGTAAGTATATATAAATCAATAGTTTTTAGTAAATTTATAGTTATAACACCATCATCACAATCCAGTTTTAGAACATTTCCATCACCACAAAAAGTATTCTCATGCTAGTTTACAGTCAATCTCTGCTCCATTCTTAGTCCCACATAACCACTGATCTGCTTTCTGTCTTGATAGATTTGACTTGGCTGAATATTTCAGGTAATTGGAACCATATAATTATGTAGACTTTTGTGTCTGGCTTCTTTCACTGAGCATAAAGTTCCTGTGGTTCATCCATGTCCCTGAATATATCAGCGGTGTGTTCCTTTTTTATTGCTGAATATTATTCCATTGAATTGATGTACCACATTTATCCTTTCACCACTTTTTGGAATTACTATTATTTCTTGCTTGGGGCTATTATAAATATTGCTCCTATGAACATTTGCATACAAATCATTATGTGAAAATATGTTTTCGTTTCTCTTGGGTAGAACCTAGGAGTGGAATTGCTGGGTCATATAGGTAGGTTTATATTTATGATTTTAAGAAATTACATTGTAAGAAAAGCAGTTCCTACAGTGTAGTTGCACAATCTTAACATCCCTACCAGCAATGCATGAGGGTTCTAGTTTCTCCACATTCATACAAACACTTCTTATCAGTCCTTTTGATTATAGCCATTCTAGTGTGTATCTCATGATTTTAATTTGCATTTTATAATGACTGATGATGCTAGATATCTTTTAATGTGCTTATTAGGAATTTATAACGCTTCTTTGGTGTAATATATATTTGTATCTTTTTGAATTAATCTCTTTTTTCAAATTGAGACAGGGTCTCACTGTGTTACCCAGGCTGGTCTTGAACCCCTTGGGCTCAGGCAATCCTCCCACCTTGGCTTCCCGAAGTGCTGGGATTACAGTTATGAGTCACTGTGCCTGGCCCTCTGTATCATTTATCCATTTTAAAATCAAGTTGTCTTTTTATTGTTGAGTTGTTATATATTCTGGATACAAATATTTAATGAGAAATATGATTTGCAAATATTTTCTCCATATTTGTGGCTTGTCTTTTTTTTCTTTTTTTTTTGAGACGGAGTCTCGCTCTGTCGCCCAGGCTGGAGTGCAGTGGCGCGATCTCGGCTCACTGCAAGCTCCGCCTCCCGGGTTCACGCCATTCTCCTGCCTCAGCCTCTCCGAGTAGCTGGGACTACAGGCGCCTGCCACCACGCCCGGCTAATTTTTTATATTTTTAGTAGAGACGGGGTTTCACCGTGGTCTTGATCTCCTGACCTCGTGATCCGCCCTCCTCGGCCTCCCAAAGTGCTGGGATTACAAGCGTAAGCCACCGCGCCCGGCCTTGTCTTTTTTTTCTTAATGGTATAAGAAAAAACTTTTGAAGTATAAAAGTTCTTAACTTTGACAAATTCCAGTTTATGTTTTTTCTTTTAGCAATCATGCTTTTGGTGTTATAGTTAAGGACTCTGCTTAGTTACAAAGATCATTTCATATCCTTTCTCTTACACTTACTCTTAGCTCTCACATTTAGATCTGTGAAGCATTTTTTTTGAGGTCCAATGTAAGGGTCTAAATTAATCTTTTTGCATATGGATATCCAGTTGTCCTCACATCATTTCTTGCAAAGACTAGCTATTCCCCCATTGAATTGGCTTAGCATCTTTGTCAAGGATTGACCATAAATGTAAGGGTTTACATCTGAGTTCTAAACTATGTTCCATTAACTCATATGCCTCTCCATATACCAGCAACACATTGTCTTGATGACTTTAGTTAGTTGGATTGTGTAAGTCCTTTAACTTTGTTCTTTTTCAAAATTGCTTTGACTACTTTGGGTCCTTTGCATTTCCACATATATTTTAAGATCAGCTTGCCAATTTCTGTAACAAATTCTATAGGAATTTCATGGGGATTTTATTTATTTATTTATTTTGAGACAGAGTCTTGCTCTGTCACCCAGCCTGGAGTGCAGTGGCACGATCTCGGCTCACTGCAAGCTTGGCCTCCCGGGTTCACGCCATTCTCCTGCCTCAGCCTCCCAAGTAGCTGGGACTACACGCATCCGCCACCACTCCTAGCTAATTTTTTGTATTTTTTAGTAGAGACGGGGTTTCACCATGTTAGCCAGGATGGTACTGATCTCTTGACCTTGTGATCCGCGCGCCTTGGCCTCCCAAAGTGCTGGGATTACAGGCGTGAGCCACCGCTCCCGGCAGGGATTTTATTGAATCTATAGATTGATTTGGGAAAAACTGCCAACTTAACAATTTTGGGGTTGCCAATTTATGAACATGGAATGTCTCTGCTGTTATTTAGGTCTTCAGTTTTCCTCAGCAATTTCTGTAGTTCTTAGTGTGCAAGTCTTGCACTACTTTTGTGAAATTAATGGTGTTATGAATTGAATTACTTTTTGTATTGTTTCCATAATATAGAAATAGAATTAATTTTTTGTACATTGATCTTGTATCCTACAACCTTTTGAACTGGATCACGTCATCTGTGAAGAAAGATCATTTTCCTTTCCAATCTGGATGCTCTTCCTTCCTTCCTTTCCTTCTGCCTGGGCTGCCACAAGCTCAAAGGCTCAAACAACAGAAAATTATTTCCTCACTATTCTGGAGGCTGGAACGTCCAAAATTAAGAGTCTGACAAGGTCGGTTTAATTCTGAGGCCTTTTATCTTGGCTTGTAGGTGGTCACCATCTTGCTGTGTACTCATATGATCTCTTTGTTGTGAATGGAGACAGAGATCTCTAATCTCTCTCTTTTTTTTTTCTTTTGAGACAGAGTCTTGCTCTGTCACCAAGCTGGAGTGCAGTGGCGCAATCTCGGCTCACTGCAATCTCCGCCTCCCGGGTTCAAGCCATTCTCCTTCCTCAGCCTCCCAAGTAGCTGGGACTACAAGCATATGCCACCACACCCAGCTAATTTTTGTATTTTTAGTAGAGACAGGGTTTCACCATGTTGGCCACACTGGTCTCGATCTCCTGACCTTGTGATCTGCCCACCTCAGCCTACCAAAGTGCTGTGATTACAGGTGTGAGCCACCTCGCCCAGGCTCTGATGTCTCTTCTTACAAAGACACTAATCCTATCAGATCTGGGCCCCAACCATATGACCTCATTTAACCTTAATTACTTCCCTACTCCAAATAGAGCCAGGCTGGGGGTTAGAGCTTCAATAGAGGAATTTGAGGGTGAAGACATTCAGTCCATAACACTTCCTTTCCTTGCTCTTTTCTTCCTTCTCTTTGTCCTTCCCTTTCTCCCTTTGCATTGTCTAGAATGTCTGGTATAAAGTGCAGTGTTGAAGAGGAGTGGTCAGAGCAGACATGCTTACCTTGCTTGTGATCTTGGGGAGAAAGTATTCAGGCTTTTACCATTAAGTTGGACATTAACTGCAGATTTTTGAGAGATGCCCTTTATCAGGTCAAGGAAGTTCCCTTCTTAGTTTGTTGAGAGTTCAGTATGAATAGGTGTTGGATATTTGTTAAATGCTTTTTCCACATTATATATGCATATATTTTCACAATATATACTTTTTTTGTTAAATTGTGAAAATTTTGTTGTTAAAATAGATGCATTTAACAAAAAATGCATATATTGTGAAATATATGCTTTTGTTGAATGCAAATATTGTGATCATGTGGTTTTTGTCCATTATTAATATGGTATACTACATTATTTCATGTTTGCATGTTAAACCAGCCTTGGATTCCTGGGATAAATCTCACTTCTTCATGTATAATCATCATGTATATGTGGCTAGATTTGGTTTTATGTTCGCTGCTCAGGTGAGGTGTACTGGTATTACATTCAGGTTTCTTGTTTTTGAGATGGCGTCTTGCCCTGTCACCCAGGCTGGAGTGCTGTGGTGTGATCTCAGCTCACTGCAACTTCTGCCTCCCAGGTTCAAGCAATTCTCTCTGCCTCAGCCTCCTGAGTGGCTGGGACTACAGGTGTGTGCCACCATGCCTGGCCAATTTTTGTATTTTTAGAGACAGGGTTTCACCATATTGGCCAGGCTGGTCTTGAACTCTGGACCTCAGGTGATTCACCTGTCTCAGCCTTCCAAAGTGCTGGGATTACAGGCGTGAGCCACCATGCCCGGCCACATTCAGGCTTTAATGTCTGTCTGTCTCTGAATAATGTTGAGCACCTTTTCACACAATTGGCTATTTGGATATCTCCTTTTATAAAGTGCTTGTTCAAATTTATTTTCTCCATTTAAAATAAATCTAGTTGTATTTTTCTAATTGATAGTGTTTTACTGTTATTCAAATATGAGTTGTTAGATGTGTATCTTTTCCCAGTCTGTGACTTGTCTTTTCATTGTTTCAGTGTTGAGAAGTGTTTATGAGTACCAATTAATTTTTTTGTGATTAGATTTTTTGGGTATTTTTCCTGGGTTTAGAATTCTAGCTTGGCAGTTATTAACACTTTAAAGACATCATTCCATTGTCCTCTGACTTCCATTGTTTCTGTTGGTCAGCTGCCAACCAGTCTTGTTCTTTTGAAGATAATTTAGCTGTCTCTGGCTGCTTAAATTTTTTGTTTTTCTTTTCTTTGGTTTTTGGCAGTTTTATTGTGATGTTCGTAGGTGTGTTTTTCTTTGTATTTAACTTGCAATGGGTTTCTAGAACTTGTTAAATCTGTAGCTTGATTTTTTCTTTAAGTTTTAAAAGTTCTAGGACAGTATTTCTCTTCAGATATTACTTATATTCATCTTCTCTTCCTCTCCTCCTGGGACTCCAATGTTAGATATTTTCACCATGATCTGCATCTGATAGATACTACTTATACATCTCATACTTTTTATTTTACAGTCTTTTCTCCTTTTCATCCTTCAACCTGATTATTTTCAACCAATATATCTTCTGATGCAGGGGTCCCCAATCCCCAGGCTATGGACCAGTAGCAGTTCAAGGCCTGTTAGAAACTGGGTGGCACAACAGGAGGTGAGCAGTGGGCAAGTGAGCATTACCACCTGAGCTCCACCTCCTGTCAGATCAGTGGCAGCATTAGATTCTCATAAGAGTGTGAATGCTATTGTGAACTGAACATGCAAGGGTTCTAGGTTGCATGTTCCTTATGAGACTCTAACCAATGCCTGATGAGCTGAGGTGGAACAGTTTCATCCCCAAACCATGCCCATACAACCCTCTCCCACTGGCCGTGGAAAAATTGTCTTCCATGAAACCAGTCCCTGGTGCCAAAAAGGTTGGAGACTGCTGTTTTGCTAAATCACTAATCTTATCCCCTGCTGTGTGTTGGGGTGATCAGACCCAACACCAGGCCATGGGGGCCACAAAGTCCAGCGGAGTCAAAGGAATGAGACAAAACAAGTTAAGAGTGCATAAAGGGGGACCAGGGGGCCAACACTAGTATGGAGGCTGTGAAGGTCCCAAGTTCTGGAAGCCTGCATTATTTATTGGTGATCAAACAAAGAAGCAGGTGGTGATGATGTGGGGGTTGAAAGAAAGCAGCGGTATCAGTGCATGATCTATAGCTGTGACAGTTTAGCATTTTCTTTGAAGCATATGGAACATGTTTTGCTACTTGAGATAATGGGAAACATGTTCTTCTAGTTTAAGATACAATCAGTCGGGCGTGGTGGCTCACGCCTGTAATCTCAGCACTTTGGGAGGCTGAGACAGGCAGATCACCCGAGGTCAGGAGTTTGGGACTAGCCTGACCGACATGGAGAAACCCCATCTCTGCTAAGAAAATACAAAATGAGCTGGACGTGGTGGTGCATGACTGTAATCCCAGCTAGTTGAGAGGCTGAGGCAGGAGAATCGCTTGAACCCAGGGAGCGGAGGTTGCAGTGAGCCAAGATCGTGCCACTGCACTCCAGCCTGGGCAACAAAAGCAAAACTGTCTCAAAAAAAAAAAAAAAAAAATCCAATCTGAGATTCTTTAATTGGCAAGCTTAACACTAATTACTGTTAGATTAGGCATTTTTGCCACCTAATCTACTTTTAAACCCTCCATTCCTGTGTTCTTTGGATAGATCAAGTTTTCTTCTGTGGACTTAAGTTATACATTCTATCTATCTTTGTTTTTAAGGTGGTTATCCTGAAGACCATATGGTTAGGCATTCCTACTGAATCATTAAACTCATAAAACTATATTCCCTTTATAAGACAAATCGTACATTTACGTCCCTCTTATCTCCCACCCACACTCCACCATCCCTTTTATAGTCTCTAGAATTTCAATTCCAGGCTCTGAAATTTTACTTTTTCCTAGTCCTTTTAAGACAACTTTACTAGGATATCAGACATTACTTGCTAACCTTGAATCCTCCTGCATGTTCCTTCTCCATTTTGAATTTCTCCCAAGAATTTTGTGGGGTTTTTTTTGTTTTTTTGAGACGGAGTCTCGCTCTGTCACCCAGGCTGGAGTAGAGTGTCATGATCTCGGCTCAATGCAACCTCCGCCTCCTGGGTTCAAGCGATTCTCCTGCCTCAGCTTCCCAAGTGGCTGGGACTACAGGTGTGTGCCACCATGCCCAGCTAATTTTTGTATTTTTTAGTATGGAAAGGGTTTCACTGTATGTTGGCCAAGCTGGTCTTGAACTTCTGACCTCAGATGATCTGCCTGCCCCAACTTCCCAAAGTACTGGGATTACAGGCATGAGCCACCACACCTGGCCCCAAGAGTTTTTAAAGGAGGGTTTTGTGTAAAACCTAAGGCCTTGTAAACCTAAGCATATGCCCTCACAATTAGACAGTTTGCTTGGATATTAAATTCTAGGTTGAAGTTAACTTACCTTGTTGCTGTTGTGGATCTGATCACAAGTGATAGTTTTTCTTTACAGGTGGCCTGCTCTTTTCCTCTAGAAGCTTTGAGAGTTTATCTTTGTATTTGTTTGCTTAAATCCCACTAATAGTGTACCCAGGCTTGGAAGTTTTGTCTTTTCTGACATTTATTATTTCTTCAAACTTTCTTGTTCTCACTTTTCCCCTCCTTTTGGGACTTCTGTTATTTGGATGTTATTTCCATCCTCTATACTCAGTTTCTAATTTTATCTTTTTATACAGGACTGCTTTCTGAGAGCATATCTCAAGTGGATCTTCCAGTTCATTCATTCGCTCTACAACAGTATCACTTCTGCAATATATCTCATTCTCTTGTCTTCTATTTCAGCTATTTTCATACTCAATACTTTCTTTTAGTCTTACTTCTGCTTCATATTGCTATCTTCACTCTTATTTTAAAATAATTTCTTATGTTAAATTCTTAGCCCATCTTTTCCAATAATTTAGCTTCAGTTGTTCAGTCTGTGGCCTTAATACTGTATTTACTTCTCCAGCATCTAGTTACTTTTGCTCTCAGTCCAAATTCTGCAGGTGTCACCCCTTGGCAGAGAATCTCAGGCACCCAGAAGAACTATGGAACACTGTTTGCTTTCCCTCTAATAAGCATTAGGTCAGAATTTCAACTTCAAATTGTAAGAAAGGAGTAGCATAGAAAGAAGAAAGAATCTGTTCCCCTAGGTTGTAATTCACCAATTCTAGGATTTGGAAGGAGCAGGGGACTTCTAGGAATGGCTGACTGAGAAACTCAGATCAACACCCCAACTAAGGACAACTAGAAAAACTGGACACATCAAGAAATATTGATTGAAGTTGATGTGGGCCATGACAGGATCCTTGCTCTACGTGGCATCCCTAGTATAATCTTCTCGCAGGTGCTCCAAAGTCTGAGGACCTAGACCTGTCTTTGCCTTGCATCCCTTGTTGCCTGGACAGTCTGTTCTTTAATGTGTGTGAATCACAGATTTTGTCCTCCCCTGATTATTCTGCATTCTTGTGCATTAATTCCTCAAAGATTCCAAAGTCAAGCCACTGTAGTTGAGCTAAGGTCACCATCTTGTGCTAAAAAATGTTTTAAAGGTAAAAGATGGTATTTTGCTGAAGGTTACTATGAAATATGCATATGAAACACTGCACAGTGCCCAACAATTTAGAGTGGTAACTTTCCCAGTTCTCCCTTGTTTTGGGTCCCAGCCACCTTTCCCCCCAGCCTTCTGTGTTGTCTTTTATCTCCTTCCACATTTCTATTTTCATTCACAAAGGAAGCCAACAGACCATCTTATTTCTCTGTTCAGGGAAGAGTTCCCATTTCCTTACTGGGCCTGCTGGAGAGAATGAGGGTCATAATCCTTATGCACACTTGACAGTTAACCATGGTCAAGGATGGCAGTCCTTGCTGCTTTAGGTTGTAATATCCCCTGTCCACAATCTCCTACTTCTGACCATGTGAGACAGAAATTCTGTCGTTATCACAAGCTCATTGGGAGATGAGTGGCCAGATGATGTGTGTTCCAGTTACAGTGACCTTAGGGGTCGCAGTTTTTTGGTCCTCTTAAATTCCATTTTGGATAGTGAGAGGTTGGACTAGTTGGCCCTTTGCCCTGGTTCTATGATGAAATAACAGCACCAGTATTGAAGAATCAATCAATACCTGCACCACAGCTAAGTCCCAGAGATCATCTCACTGCATATGATCTGGCATGGGGGGTGAGGATGACCTGGTGTGGGTAGTGACTGGTGTCTCTTTCTTCAGAAAAATATCACAGAAGCCTACCACGTCAGCAAGAAGCCTCCAAAGTCCGTGGCGAAGGTGATTAAAATTTCAGCCCCTGCCAACAAGGCCATCTACAACTACAGTATCCAGACCATGAATTCTACAGAGCTTGCCAAGAAGGAGCTGTATCAAGAGATGGCCAAGGTGAGAGACCCAGACAGGATGATGGCAGTTGGCAAATCCCATGAGTTCTTTCTTCTGACCATGCCTGCCTGGAGGTCAGTGAGGGATCTCAGCTGTACAGATGAAAGCCAATCAGCTAGGGGGAGTAGACAAGGCTCAGATGTTGAGAGGTGTTCTGTTCCACACTAAATGTGAATCCTCCACACCCGAGGGTGAGCCCGAGATCCTCAGTGTAAGCTCAGATGTACATGAAGGAGAACAACTGTAGCATCCTTACCTCTGGGGAATACTTTAAGATTGCTGCTTATCAAGGCAGCTACCAACAGAAGGGAAAGCCATGGTTTAGGCTTCCAGCACACATTAACTTTAGGAAACGGCTTCTCGCATCAAAGGGGACAATAGTATGTCCCTTACAGGGCTGCTGCACAGTCATTTCCTCTCAATGCACTATTTACATTGTCAGGAACTATGATTATGCCCCCAGCTGTTTCTGATTCCTGCTTGGAAATCCAAGATTGCTATCAGCCCTTCTACCCCAACCTGTCTGCCCCCATTTCTAGGAGCCAAGAAAGAGATTCACGTACTCACAGGATTACCTCTCAGCCATGGTGGAGCCCCTGGACTTGAAGGAAGAGGAGAAGAAAGCCCAGAAGAAATCCCGCCAGGCCTGGCTCACAGCCAGGGGATTCCAAGTGACAGGTCTTCAGAGCGACACTGAAAGCAGCTTTCAGGATCTCAAGCTGCCACCCATCAAAGAGCTGAAGGAGGTCCACAGGGAAGAGCAGGGTCTCAGGTGGGGTGTCCATAGGGACCTTCTCCTCCTGATTTACTTACTCCCCCAATTTAGGAGTGGAAGGAAAACTCCTTGTTTGCTAATGTACTGGAGCCTGTGTTGGATCGAGACAGGTGGAGCTGGGACAGGCACCACGTGGACTTCGATCTGTACAAGAAACCACCACCTTTCCTCGGGCTGCTCCCTTCGCCCGCACCAAAGCCTGTAACAGGTAACAAGCAAGGCTTTGCGAAGCTGGGCCTCCTGATGCTGTGGGCAGGCAGGAGCTCTGTGCCACTCTGCATCTTTAGCGGTATCCATTTTGTTTACACTATCAATCAAACTTTCTGTGCTAAGAAAATCAAGATGCAGAATGGGTCTGATAGAAGAGATTGAATGCTGGGCTGGAACTCAGACCAGGATTCTAGTCCCAAGTGTGACATTTGTGTGACTTCAGGCAAATCCCTTCATACCCTGGGCCTGGTTTCTTGGCTATAAAGTGGGGAAGTTGGAAGACAGGTCTAAAGGCTTCCTGAGCTTCAACACTATTACCCATGACTGATCTTAGGTGTCCAGCCAAGAGCTGGGGGCAGAGGCTCTGGGCTTCACTGGGACCTTCCAGCTGCAAAGATATTGACAGTTCTTTCTGTGGGGTAAAGGCGGAGACAGGAAACATAGGTCTTGCTACACCAGTCCCTCCAAGTCCTCTTCCTCTTTATCCCTGTTTATGAAAATTGATCTCAGGATCATCTAGAGGTTAACATAGAACCCAAACTTGTTGGTTAACAGAGCCAGAACCTTTGTTCAGGGAGAAAGAGACATGAGCCTATCTAACAAGGTCTGCCAGAGAAACCTCTCCCAGAAAACGAGGTCAGGTGAACATGATGGCTTCCTCTCCTCCTCGACTCCTAAGGACAACTGATCACAGCTCCATGGAAGTGCTAACAAGTTTGCTGAAATGTCACTTTCTCCATTTGCCTAGACTTGGCTCCCTCCCTCCCCAATACGCCCTAGATCTCCGAGGTTGCCTGAAGAGATCTGCTCTCTGTGGGCATGTCCCAGGCCCACAGTTACTGCTGTGGCTCTCAAGGAGGCTCCAGCTAGGACAGCTGTCTAGCCTAAGAACACAAGGCTTTTCCTTGGTAAGAAGGCTTCCTAGTGAGCTCCACCGCCAGCCTTCCCAGCAAAAGTCTCCTGGGGGTTTCACTGGTGAAATCACTTAAGAAACACCTGCTGGGGTCTCCTCTTCCCACAACATGTTTGAGAAAAGTTAGTTAGCAACTACAGATGAGAGGGAGAGGCTTGAACTGGTCGCTAGGCCTTTTCAACCCAGATGGATGGAGAACTTGCTGCTGACCGAGGTCTTACACGCCACCAGCCTAGAGTGAAGCCCCCTTCCAGAAGGCTACACGGAAGGGGGGGTGGGTCTGACAGCCCCTCCCCAAACTTCCCCTTTGCAAAGAAACCCCAAGCAGCCTTCTGTCCAGAGGTATGCATGCTTCATTTTGTGCAAAATGCTGCCTTGCTATCACTAACAAAACAGAACTTCAGGTTTCACTGAGAGGTTATTATTTACACAGTCACAATATTTACAAACTTTCCCCATTTTAAAAACTAGTTACCAAACCCCTGGCAGAATGCTCAGGCCAGCCCCACCAGCCAGCTCAGCTCTCCAAGTTCCCAGTCTCCTCCTTGCCTATTTCTAGCATCACAGTAAACTGAGAATACACTTGGAGGAAAAAGAGTCGGCTGCCTTCTCTGTGCTCAAGGGAATGTCCACAATAGGCATTTTAGAGCTCCACACCGCCCAAGGACCACACCAAAGCTTAAAGTCCACCAGTGAGCACCCTGGGACCTGGTGTATCATCTTACAAGCACCAGCAGAAGGGAGGCTGGAGAAATGCAAAGGCCTGCTGGCCTGGAGATAGATACCATTCATCCTCTCCTCGAAAGTAGAGACCAGTTATTGTAAAGAAACTAAAGTCCCTAGGTGGGAACATCAGCTGAGACAGCCTCCCCATCTCCTGAAAAGTTTAAAAACTAAGGGCTCATAGCCCCAAGGCATTGTGGCCTGCACTGTGTGTCTGCTCCTTAACGTTCTGGGCCCTCCTTGCAGGGTGAGGACAAAGGGGACCCGAGGCCATCACCAAAGGGTGGTTGTCAGGGTCCTGCTGTCACACATTAAAGGCTGGTTCTGAGGAACAGTGTGACAAGTACAGCAAAGGCTAAGAGTACACAGATGATTGTGACATTTTATATTCTTTGTGAAATGGTTCCGGTACATGTTTTAAGTGCCTCTGCTTCTAGTTTAAATGAATGACCCAGGCACAAGCTGTTTCTTTTTTTTTTTTTTTTTTTTTTTTTTTTGAGACGGAGTCTCACTCTGTCGCCCAGGCTGGAGTGCAGTGGCACAATCTCGGCTCACTGCAAGCTCCGCTTCCCGGGTTCACGCCATTCTCCTGCCTCAGCCTCTCCGAGTAGCTGGGACTACAGGCGCCCGCCACCACGCCTGGCTAATTTTTTGTATTTTTAGTAGAGACGGGGTTTCACCGTGGTCTCGATCTCCTGACCTCGGGATCCACCCGCCTCGGCCTCCCAAAGTGCTGGGATTACAAGCGTGAGCCACCGCGCCCGGCCTCAAGCTGTTTCTTAGACAATGTGTGGTTGAGCAGAAATAGCTATCCACACCTGACACAGGTCCCCACCCACCTCACGCCCTGGAAGCAGCAGCACAAGCCCCAGTCTCCACTATGGTGTCTCCTCAATGAGCAGAATACCCGCCAGTTCCAGGGGTCAGCAATTCCATTCTCTCTCTCCGGCTCAGTTCAGAAGCTGTGATGGTCCTGTTAGAGAGCACTGCTTGCAGGTCAAAACCTGGAAGAGGCTCTCCCAGGCCAGGCGACAACCCTTCAGGTGCAGATGGGGAACAAAAGGCTCAACCTGTGATAATCCCAACACCTTCTGAAAAAAGAGTGACAGTCATCCAGCAACACGCCATGGGTGGGGGCGGGCGGCAGCAGGGGACACTGTCCCCTGCCTCAGCATGTCCTGTCCAGAGGGTGGGCACAGATATAGGCTCGCTTCTCAAGGATCTGCTGGGACACTTTCTTAATCTGCTCATCTAGGTTTTCTGGAGCATCTGGGAAGGAAAAGGAGAGATGGTGGGTGATCCTTCTGCATTGTGGTAAGACAAACATGGCTGAAGTGGGGGCATTTTTCCACAAAGTCAGCCTATCCACCATGAAGCAGCCCTAAGGGTGAACCCCTCCTCCAAACCCCCAGCAAGTGATTCAGGGCTGCAGGGAGAGAAAGGGGTACAGCTTCATTCTCAGTTACAAAGGACTCATCCTGCTCATTTCTAACCCCCAGATCTCGTGGGGTGGAGCCAGCACTTGCTCTGTAAACAGCCCGTCTGTGATTCCAGCCCACTGGAGTAGAAACCATTTCAGCACCCTCCACAGCACATAACCTGTCAGCACTGGGGGGTGTCTGGGCTACGCCCAGGGCTAGGACCTACAAAAAATCATATGCCACTCTCAGCGAGTGCCACAGTGCTGGCGCCTACGCCCATCACTTGGCAACATGACTGGGCTTTGCCGGGACACTGATCCAGAGCCGCAGGTCAACAGGACTGTGAGGGTCAGAGGTAGCCTGAGCTGGGCATTCCCAGATGTGGTCGAGTGGCTATAGAAGAGGAAGAGCACTGCAGACAGACCGGGGAGCATGAGCAAAGCCCTCTGTTCTCTAGGCCAAGGCCTGAGACCTATGCAGGGCACTGCAAGGTCATTTTGGATGGAGTGCAGTGGGTAAAGGGGCAGGTAAAATGCTGTCACCAGAATCAGGTACAACCAGGTGCTCCTCCTTTCGTGAGCCTTCCCCGGGCAGCTTCAAGAATACAGCCAGGGCCGGGCACAGTGGCTCATGCCTTAATCCCAGCACTTTGGGAGGCCAAGGTGGGCGGATCTCCTGAGGTCAGGAGTTGGAGACCAGCTTGGCCAACATGGTGAAACTCTGTTTCTACTGAAAATACAAATATTAGCTGGGCATGCTGGTGCGTGCCTGTAATCCCAACTACTCAGGAGGCTGAGGCACAAGAGTTGCTTGAACCCGGGAGGTGGAGGTTGCAGTGAGCCAAGATCGTGCCACTGCACTCCAGCCAGCCTGGGTGACAAAGTGGAGACTATGTCTCCAAAAAAAAAAAAAAAAAAAGAATACAGCCAGGCATGCTAGGCAGATGCTAAGGGTCCTGCGCAAAGGGCTCTGCACTTGCTCAATCTAAAATTGCCTTGGCAGGCTGGGCGCGGTGGCTCATGCCTGTAATCCCAGCATTTCTGGAGGCTGAGGCAGGCAGATCACCTGACGTCAGGAGTTCGAGACCAACCTGGCTAACATGGTGAAACCCTGTTTCTACTAAAAATACAAAAAATTAGCCGGGCGTGGTGGCGTTCGCCTGTAATCCCAGCTCCTCGGGAGGCTGGGGCGGAAGAATCACTTGAACCCAGGAGGTGGAGTTTGCAGGGAGCCGAGACTGTGCCATTACACTCCAGCTTGGGCAACAAGAGCGAAACTCCATCTCTAAATAAATAAATAAATACAACTGCCTTGGTGAATGGGGCAGGTTTGCATCTACAGTGCCTGGCGGGCACTGCTGCAGCTAAGCCCAGGCCTACCCAGGTCCTCACTCAAGGCAGAGGTCTGTGAGTAGCCAGCAGGCTCTGGGAGCTTGACAGGGTCCAGAAACAGCTCACCATCAATAGGGGCTAGAAGTGGGCCCTTCCTTCCCTCCCCCAAGACATGCCACTCACCCTTGTCCAGCTGAGAGAGGCTGAAGAGATTCTGCAAGTAAGCTTCCACGCAGAAGGTGTTGGCCAAGAGAACCTGCCAGAACCAAGGACAGAAATGATATGCCCAAATTCCTGGAATCTGACCTCTGAGCTTCAAAAACCCAGCCTATCAGCCAAACTGGGTAGCATGGCAGGGATCAAAAGGCCTGGCTCAGAAGTCACCCCGTCTTGGGTTCTAATTCCAGCCCTGACCCAACAGCCTTTCCCCAACGGCAAGTGACTCAACATCTCTGAGCCTGTTTCCTCTGAGAGGCAGATGTCACAATCCTGTTATCTGCAGGCGCTCTGGAAAGTGCCGGCAGAGATCCTGGTACACAGTGGGTCCTCAGAGACTGCACCCGCCTCCCTCCAGCAGAGCGGGCAATGTGCAGGGTCTGCCACTTGCTGGGGGTAGGGGCACTGGGATCAGGAACCCCTGTCACTCACCCCCCTCTTCTCTCAGGCAGGAAGAAGAACCCCATCTCCTGAGCAGCACAGACCCTCCCATGGCCACCGCACGGTGAACCTGCACAGCCTCCCCCACACCCAGCCACACCCTCCTCAACAATCAACTTCATTAAAGTGCAGCAGGACAGACGCCAGCAGCCAGGCCCTGTGTGAGGCTGGGCTGGGCTCACCTCGTGGTCGTGGTTGCGGAGCCCAATGCGGATGGAGCGGCTGGCCCGCGACAGCACGGCCGTCATGCCATACAGGTTGATGAGGATGTTGGCCAACCGCTTCAGCACCAGCTGCTCCTCCATGATGGTCTGGGATCACAAAGGCTCCGAGTGGGGACTGACTTCCTAGACCAGTCCCCCACACGGTCCCTCCCGGGGCTGCATCTTTGCCTGTCTTAGTCTCCTCTGTTCCTTGAGAAAGTGGAGTCAATAATGCCTTTCTCTTCAGGTTGTGGGAGAACGGCTCCCAGCCACCTTCTGTTTTCCATTCTCTTTGAGCTCTAGATTCAGGGAGGGGGTTAAGGCAAGACCAGGTCCCAGAAACTTGGCTGAGACCAGAAGCCGGTGCTTACTGTGCTACTGTCACCTTCAGCAGCAAGGGCCCCACCAATCAGGTCCCTAGATTCAGGCCCCAGGTGGAGCTGCCCTCCCGATTCTAGGGAGCCTCTCTACCTGAAAGGTGCACAGAAAAACACTGCAGAAAACTCACCCAGCAAGGGTACCCATCCGAGTAGCTAAGTGGGCCCCAGGCTGACAAAGTCAGCCTGACCTCACCACCCCATCCCTCCAGGGTGATAAAGATTTCTGTTCTAGGCCTGGTCCCAAAGGATGCTTGACAAAAAGTAGTCTCATGAATGCTGGCCAAATTGGAGGACCGCTTTCGACCCAGGCCTGGGAGGGCCTGGTTACCTTGCCAAAGCGGAGCAGCAGTGTCTCCACGGTCTGGCCAAAGTAGTAGGTGTTCTCTTCAAACTTGTTGGCACTGTCCTATTAACCAAGACAGGACTCAGTTCAGCACCTCATCCCTACAGTGCCTTGTCCTGTCCCACAGCCCAGGTATCAGGAAGGGATGCCCCATCTGGGGGAGGCAATCCAGGGTATCATGGACTAGCTGGTGTTCCCCAACATCCCCTGGAGGAGCCCAGACCCCCCACAGTGAGATCTTTTCTGCCACGAGGAGATCTGGCAGGAGGGCACTGAAGTAGGGGGTATGCCTGTTAGGTCCACTCACCGCAAGACTGGGGTGCACAACTCCACGGTTGCCTGTCAGCCCCAGGTCCACAGTTCGGCCCAGGGAGTCCCGAAGCCTCCGGCCAATGGTATCCATGACTGTGCTCACTTTGGCCTGTTTAAGCTCACTGCAGAAAGTCCATGGTCCTGTGACTGGAGGCCTCGCTGCTGGCTCACTGTCCAGCAACATGGCCCATTCGGCACCCAGAAACTCCGTGCCCCTCTCTGGCCTGGGTATGCTGGGTCCCTGGCTACAGCCTGAACCCCCCAAACCCACCACCTGCCAGAGAGCAGCCAGTCTCCTCAGGGGAGCCACACGTGCTCCCCCATGAGGGGTGGAGTCACAGCCAGCTTCCTAGCAGCTGTCTCCTGTGAAGGAGACAAAATGCTACTAGCAACCTGTACTTGGCCTCCAGCAGTGATTTTGGATTACTGTGCCCCTAGGGTGGGGGTGGAGGGCAGCACGAGGGGAAGGGCAGAGAAGAGAAACACTGGCCTTATGTTGGCTGTGAGGCCTGGTACCTTAAAGGGACACCTCTCATTCTTCAGGTTCTGAAAAACCAGCTGCCTCCAGTGTGAGGGACCAGAGGGGGGATACGGTATTTATGCTGGAGCTGTAGGGTGGTGTGGCCATAAGGGCAGGGCAGCGAGGGTTTCCCTGGGCAGCAAGCCCCCCACTACCACAGGGAAGGGTCCCCTCCACAAGGCTGTGCCACATTCCCATGCCCCCACTCCAGGTCAAGGCAGCTCTTTCCTCCCACTGCCCTGGACTGGCCCCTGCTGGGCAGGTATGGGACCTGAAAAGCACATGGTGACAATGGCACCTACTGGATCCTGGTAGTCAGGATGCGGCCAGCATGCTGCAGACCCGTCAGGGCGATGTACATCCGGAGAATCTCATTGGTTCCCTGTGACCAGTAGTGTAGAGGTCAAAGGCTGCCCTCCCGCCAGGCAGCCATAGTAGTGCCACATGTGCTGGGTAGGCCCAGCCACTGCCTGCTTGCCCATGCCACAAAAGCCACTGCTCCTGAAGTAGCTGGGAGCAGTGCTCTGACCAGGGCTCAGGGAGTGCACAGGGATGAGGAGGGAGGTGACCAGATGGCCATGGGCTCCCACTGGGACCCCCCCACCACCTCTCCGTGACCAGCCTCACGTGTGTCAAGCCTTTCTCTAAGTCTCCAGCTCCTCTTTAAAATGGAAACCAGCTTTCCCTGGGTGGTGAGGGGTGTCGATGCCTGGGGCTCAGCCAGTGCCAGACAGACATTGCTGGCTCCAGGTGGAGGCCAGATTCCTCACGGAAGCCACAAATTGCTGAGTGGCACCTAGAACCTCCTCAGTGCCAGGTGTCAACACACCCAGAGGGCCACATGCTCCCCACTCCCCCAACCCATGATTCTGATCAGTGAGAGGCCAGTGGGCTTCTGCCCACTCTGCACAATGGTACTGTGCGTCAGGTGCAGGGGCCTGACCCAGGCTACACAGCCAGCACCAGGGACTGAGGACTGTCCCCTGCAGTCAGGCTGACACCACAGACAGCAGGACTCCCTACAGGAAAAGGGGGGACTGCAGGGGCCTCCTGGCAGAACCACCCAGCTCTGAGCAGGCTCCAGACAGGAGCTCCTGCCCTACATCGAGAGCCCTGTGTTCTTCCAAGGCCTTGAGGGCTTCCTGAACCCTGCTGACCACCCCAGCCCTGGAGAACCCCAACCCTCCCAGGCTGAGGGAAGGGCCTTTGGAGAAGGCCCTTTGCAGGGCTGAGACCATTCCAGTGCCCTCAGGCTGGCCCTTGCCCCGTATGTCCACTGCAACAGTGGAGATGGCTGGAACCCAATGGGCAGGCCGGAAACAAAAGCAGCCAAGGAGGCCTCCCACTGGGCAGGATGGCCCAGGAGACAAGACTACACTCCCAGAGGCTGATGATGCCCCTCATCACCAGACCTGCTGTTCAGGCCCAAACCCTCTCCCTGTCTCAGGCCTGCCTCCTGTATACCCATGCCCACCATCATATCCTACTCATCCTGCTGTGCTCTCTCAGGTCTAGCCCCTCCCTCCCAGCAGGAGAGCCCCTGGTCTCCGGCCTCATCCCTGCAACTCACTCTCCACATGAGCCCCGTCCATATGTCTGGCACTTGCTGAGCCCCTGGGGGAATTTCCCACCACACAGATAGAACCAAATAATGCCCTGCTTAAGGTCGTTTTATGGCTTCCAAATTCCTCTGCTGTCAATCAAGGTCCTCCACAGTCTGGCTACTTTTTTAGCCTTCCCATGTACCTTCTTCAACACCCCCAAACCCACTGCCTGCCCCAGCCCACCTAGCAGGACTGACTGCTACTGCCAGAAAGCCCTTCACTCTCTCTTCATTCACCTTGTGCCAGCAGATCAGTCCCATCTGGGCCTGGCGCACTATATTACCCTGCCCTTGGGGACAAACTGCCCTCCCCCCGGCCCCGGTCGAAGCCCTTTCTTTCTGCCCCTAGGGGCCAGGAGCACATGCTTCACAAAACTCTGGCTGCCTCTGGAGAATGCCTGCTCCCTGCCTCTTTGTGTACTTGCACTCTGTCATCCCCCGTGGTCGGCCCTGCTGCACAATCAGAAGACAGCATCAAAGTCATCTCTGTGGCCCCAATTCCCTCCCCTGCCACCTGGCACATGCTAACTGAACTGACTCCTCAGGCTTGTGACTTCATGGAGGGCAGCAATCGCGAACGAGACGTGCCAGGGCTAGGAGAGCCCTTGAGAGCATGTGACCCAGCCCTGGGCCGCGGGGGCCTCTGTGAGGCCCTGAGCAGCATCTTCAGGACCAGGCAGGGTGGGGGTGGAGCACAGCTTAGCTGGTGGCGGGGCCACTCACCTCGAAGATGAGGAGGATGCGGGTGTCACGCAGTATGCGCTCGTATGGATAGTCCCTTGTGTAGCCCAAGCCCCCGAGGATCTGCAGCGCCTCACTCACACACTGCCAGGCAGCCTCGGAGCTGAACACCTGTGGGGTGTCACATTGAATCCTTTCCAAAAGGAGGACCTACACTGCAGGGAGCTGGGTGGCTGGGGAAGCATGGGAGGCACCCGGGCTTGGGGAGGAGATCGGCCAGGGAGGAACTTGAGGGATGATGTGGTCAAGTCCTTTGCCTTCCTTGACCACACTGGCCAGCTTGTGTTCCCTACCCCACCATGACCTTCACCCTATCTGCACCTGGCTGAGCTCCTGTTCCTTTAAAACCCACCTAAGATCTCCCCTTCCCGAGAAAACCTGACCTGTTCCTGCCAAGCCCCAGCGGCCGTGACTTCTTTCTGTCTGTGCACACTGTAAGTGCCTTGGGGGCAGACATACTGCCATATTTAGCCCTAGGCTTAGCATCTGGAAGAGGCTGGCCTACAGCAAACTAATGTCTGTGGTCACTGTTCAAGGGTGACAAGAAAACGAGATGATAAAACACATGCAAATGCACCCAGTACACAGGCTGCACCTAGAAAAGACTCAAACACGGTCCAAGATGCCCAGCCTTTTTGTTTTTTTTATTTTTTCAGGGACCTTGCCACTTCAGGATCCCAACCTTTTAGGTAGACTCTCCTGCCGACACCAGGATGTTTGCTTCTGTAAGCTGCCATACCTCTCACCATTTCTCTCAAGAGCTCAATTCCAGAGACCAGCTTAAAAACAATTGTAGGGGGGACAAAGCAGGGTCCCCTAAAGTGTGGCCATCTTTTTTAGTACAGCTAAAAAATGACACCCTCCACACTCAACAAAACAAAAGCAAATTCTAGTATCTACCTCAACCAAATAAGATGCTCTTCCCACCTCAGCCTCCCAGGTAGCTGGGACTACAGGCGTGTGCCACCACGCCAGCTAATTTTTGTATTTTGTGTAGAGATGGGGTTTCGCCATGTTGCCCAGGCTCATAAACTTTTTTTTCCTTTTTTTTTTTTTTTTTTTTTGAGATGGAGTTTTGCTCTTGTTGCCCAGGCTGGTGTGCAATGGCACAATCTCAGCTCACTGCAACCTCTGCCCCCACCAGGTTCAAGTGATTCTCCTGCCTCAGCTTCCCAAGTAGCTGGGGTTACAGGTGCCCGCCACTATGCCCGGCTAATTTTTTGTGTTTTTAGTAGAGATGGGGTTTTACCATGTTGGCCAGGATGGTCTCGAACTCCAGACCTCAGGTGATCCACCCACCTCAGCCCCCCAAAGTGCTGGGATTACAGGTGTGAGCCACCACGCCCTGCCATATACTTAGTTTTTAAGATAAAGTTTTGATACCAGAAAGTAGGAAGGCCATAAACTAAGTCAAAAAGAAGTCTTTCTCACACAAGCCAGATGCAATGTTATTACTCTAAAAGGATGTTATCATAACAGTCTCCTTCTGCTATAAACTGCTGATCCACTGGCTCACTGGACACTTCCCTACTGCTGCTCCCCACTGCCTGCGCATCCCTGGTTTGCCACACAGGGCGAGTGCATCATAAATACTGGATCAACGACAGGAGGAAGATGACAGGCAACAGCATGGGCTTGAAAGGTCACAGTGACGAAGATTTCCCAAGCCTCCCTCCAGCGCCAGCTCTCTGGCTGTGCCAGAGTTACCTTCACCATGGCCGCCTCGATGGAGCAGTCGGGAAAGCCAGGTTGGTCCAGCATCCCTGCTGTGAGGTAGGTCATACTCTCCATGACGTAAGCCTTCTGAGCCATCAGTGCAAATTTCTCCTGGAGTGTTCAGAAAAAAACACAAGAAGCAATTTGCATGTGCTGAGAGCCAAATCTGTGAAACAGAAGAGAAAGTAATTAAGTCAGAAGCCTCAACGCCCAAGAGAAGCAAGCCCAGTGACCTGTGTCAAATAAAGCCTTAACTAGTCTTCTTCCCAAATCACCACAGAAGTCACCAGTACAGAGACATCAAAAGAATACACTGTTCATGTCACACAGTGAAATGCACAAATACAGTACTCAACCATCGGTACCTGAATCAATCCAAATTCACTGAGCCTCTTGTTAAACTGTTTCCTTGTGCAGGCGTACTCAGCAGTCATTTCTGAGGAAGAACAGAGTTATCAGAAAGAACTGGAACATTTCTGTTGTTCAAACATGATTTCCTATGGCCATCATCCTTACCCTTCCCACAGGCGGGCACTGTGAGAAGGGTGTCTGCTGAGGTCAAATACCCCAGAAGCTGGCACCCCCACCTGCCAGCACCCGTGGGTCAGAGGAGAACCACCCCTCCTCATGGCACCCACACACAGAGTCTGGCGTCAGATACAGACTTTAATCCTGGCAATGATTCTTACAGGCTGTACCTCAGGCCAAGTGCGACACCTCCCTGAACACCACCCCCCACCTCAGAGTCACTGTGAAGATGCAACCAGGTGGAAGGGGGAGGGTGCCTCGCACAAAGCCAGGCACAGAGGCCCCAGACAGAGGTGGTGCAGGCTCACACCCAGCGCAGTGACCAAAGCAGGTGGGGCCGCCTGGCTTGAATACTCAGGCTGGGGCTTCCAGGCGTGTGGCTGTGACAAAGTGCTGAGCTCTAAGGGCCCAAGAGTGACATGGCACCTCCCCCAGGCAGAAGTACCCCCGCCCCGCCCATAGCCATGTCCTCCACAGGCTCTCCCAGGTGTGGTGCACTCAGGAGGTGCAGAGGGCTGAGCCCCACTCAGAGCCCCGGCAGAGGAGCTCCCCGGAGGCCTTGTGCCTGAGTAAGAAGAGCCCTGAACCTGGAGCCTGACAGCTTTCGTTTTGTCCAGGAGCATCGTCTGGAACAAATCGCTTGCCCTCTCTGAGTCTCTGTCTTCTCATCTCTAAAATGGAGGGAAGCCAAAACAGGCCCAGAGCCTGGCACCAAAGAGGAGCTTCGTAAAGCACTTAGGGGTGTGCTGCCCCGGGTACCCCCATTTCCCCACAGATGCTTCCACCACAACCAGGATGGTTACAGGGCTGTTCTAAGTTCACTGGCAAAGGAAAATGGAGGTTTGGGGTATTCTGACAGAAGAAAACAAAGGAAAGATCCAGGGGCCCAGGGACCTGGGTTCCAAACCCGACTCTACTCCCCACCCACTGTGCAGAGTCACCCAGGAGGCACGGACCTTGGGAACCAGAGGCTGTGTATCCTGGAAGCCTGGCTCTTGGTGTGTGCTCACCAAGCAGCTCTGCTCCTACTGGTCAGTGGCAACCTCTCACCCCAGACAGAAAGCCCGTTCCCCAACCCCCATCCCCACCCCAGACAGAAAGCCTGTCCCCCCATCGGCATCACCCATGTGGAGGTGAAACAGAGGAATGCGGAAGACGACAAACCTCGGGGGCAGGCTGAGGAGACCCTCTGGTCTCCACAAAAGCCCCGGGACTGAGCTCAGGCTGGTGGCCTGGTTCAGCACTGGCCTGGAAGGGGCCGGGGGAATGGCAGAGCCTCCAGGGCTGGAGCAGGGGGTGGGGCACAAAGGGCCTTGTCCCTAACTTACCTACCAATCAATCTCTTGAGCAGCCCAGCCACAACGCTGCCCATGCTGAACCGGCCGCTGTTGAGTATGTTCATGGCCACCTGCAGGGAGAACAGGAAGAGCCCAGGGGCCCTGAAGGAGGCAGAGGGAGGAGGCCGCAACGAGACCAGTCCAGGTGGATCAGCTTGCTTTCCCTCAAGCTGGGAGAAAGCACCATCCTAACGCCTCAGAACAAGGTGGTTCAGTCACTGTTGCAGCTCCACCAATGTCCCCACACACAAGACCACTGAACGTTATTCCAAAGGAACATGCCAGAGCTGGGCATGGTGGCTCCCACCTGTAGTACCAGCATTTTGGAAGGCCAAGGCAAGAGGATCACTTGAGCCCAGGAGTTCAAGACCAACTTGGGCCAAACAGAAATTCTACTTTTAGGTATAAATCAAAATAACTGAAAACATTATTTCCACATAAAAACTTGACATGAATTTCATAAGCAGCATTATTGATAGCAGCCAAAAGTGGTAACAACCCCAGTGTCCATCAGCTGATGAATGGATGAACAAAATGTACTATCTCCACTCAACAGAAGAGAATTCAGCCATAAAAGGAATGAATTACTCATTCATGCTATGAGACAGATGAACCTTGAAAACATCACGCAATGTGAGAGAAGCCTGTCATCAAAGACTGGATCTTGTATGTGACTGCATTTCTATGAAATGTTCCAAACAGGCAAATCCATAGGGACACAAAGTAAAAGAGTAGCAGCCAAGGGATGGGGTAAGGGTCATACTGGACAGTACAACATTTCTTTTTGGGGTGAGGAAATGTTCTGTGTGAGATATTTCAACAACATAGTGAATACACTAAAAACCACTGAAATAATATTTTAAAATGGTGAGTCGTTTGTTATATCAATCATCTCTTGATAAAAATATTAAGTCTTAGTCCAGAAAAGAGTAGGGCACGGATGCAGACCACGGTTGTGGTACACAGAGCTTGAGATTCACCAGAGCCCACAGGCTGCTTTCTCACACCCGCTGCAGAAGGGAATCCTAGCCTCCGCTCGAGGCGAATAAGGCCTCAGAGGTGAAGGGAGATCCCCAATTCTTACCATACACTTCTTCTAGGAGCCAGCCAATTTTCGAGTCTCCATTTTGCCGATTTCCCAACACATAACCATGTAAAGTCACCTGCCATGCACAGGCTACTCTGCTACGAGCAGGGATAGGGCAAAAGCTGGGGGCCGACAAGCTGCACTCATGACACTACCTGGTACAAGCGGCTGTGGCTGGCAACTCACCTTAAACCCATCTCCAACCTCTCCAAGGATGTTTTCCACAGGCACCTTGGTGTTTTCAAAATGGACTTCACAAGCTGAAACACATGAAATTTAAGATCTCATCTGATAATGCAAACCACTCTGCATCTGACCTGCAAGCAGGCAATTCATCCATCCATCCATCCATCCATCCATCCATCCATCCATCCATCCAATGTTTGGTAGGACAGTATAGAAAGACAAAGTTCCTATCTTTGTGGAGCTCATACTTTGATTAGGGAGACAAAAGCTATAAACAAAACAATGTAATATTGTGATCAGTGCTATGGATGAAATAAATAGGGCATCACGATAAAGAGAAATGGAGGTTGGCAAGGGGGTGGATAATAATACTTTTATTAAGGGCTATGTCAGACTTTTCTAAGGTGACATTTAGCAGAAGTTTAAGAATGAAAAGAACCAGGCATATAAAGAGCCAGAACAAGCAAAGTGAGGGAAAGAACAGCATTTCCTAAAGCCTTAGGGTAGACTGGGACCACTGGTCTCAATTCTTAACTCTAACACAATCACACCCCTGCAATCTAACTGTAGCACTCTCCCACTGTGAGGAGGGATGGACCTCCCTCCCTTTCCCTGCCTGCTAGGTATGACCATGTGACTTCCTGTGGCCAATACAATATTGCTGACCCAACATGAACAGAGGCCTTAAATGTGCTTTTAGGGTCGGGTATGGCGGCTCATGCCTATAATCCCAGCATTTTGGGAGGCAGAGGCAGGAAGATCACTTGAAGCCAGGAGTTCGAGACCAGCCAGGACAACACAGCAAGACCTCATCTCTATTAAAAAAAAAAAAGGGCGGGGTGCTGTGGCTCACGCACTTTGGGAGGCCGAGGTGAGCGGATCACGAGATCAGGAAATCGAGACCATCCTGGCTAACATGGTGAAACCCCATCTCTACTAAAAAATAGAAAAAATTAGCCGGACGTGGTGGCAGGCAGCTGTAGTCCCAGCTGTTCGGGAGGCTGAGGCAGGAGAATGGTGTGAACCTGGGAGGCGGAGCTTGCAGTAAGCCAAGATACTGCCACTGCACTCCAGCCTGGGCGACAGAGCGAGACTCTGTCTCAAAAAAAAAAAAAAAAAAAAAAGTGGCCAGGTATGGTAACTCACACTTGTAATCCTAGCACTTTGGGAGGCTGAGGCAGGTAGACTGCCTGAGCTCAGGAGTTCGAGACAAGTCTGGGCAACATGTTGAAACCCCATCTCTACAAAAAATACAAAAATTAGTCAGGTGTGGTGGTGCACGCCTGTAGTCCCAATTACTTGGGAGGCTGAGACAGGAGAATCACTCGAACCCAGGAGGCAGAGGTTGCCGTGAGCTGAGATCACAGCACTACATTCCAGTCTGGGTGACAGAGGGAGACTGTCTCCCACGACAAAAAAAAAAGTACTTATATGGCTTGGCCCCTTAGGTGCTTATGATCTGCTCTAAGAACAAGCCTCCAGATGGACCTGAACCCAACCCACAGCCTGAAGCAGGCTGCTAGGCACTGCAGACTGAGACAACTAAAGGCTAGGGACTGTAGGCTGAGCTCTAAGGTGGTCTGTCTGCTAGGGCAGCTACAGCAGGGGATGACCAGCAGGCCTTCAAATGAGCAGCACTCAGCTGCAGGAACAAAGACAAAGCCCATGTAGCATTCTTAATTTGACCTTTTTAAAATGCTTAACAAAAACTGAAAGTATTTAAATCTCATTTTATCTTGCTATTTGGACAGAGTCAAGGGCCAGTCTCCCCCTTACACACACACACACACACACACACACACACACGTGCGCACACAGGAGCTACTTACTGTTGGAGCCCCGAATGCCTAATTTATCTTCAGGTTTCCCATTAGTGACTCCACCAAAGTCTCTTTCTACTATGAATGCTGTGATTTTGTCTTTCACTGATCCATCAGAATCAACGACCTCAGTTTTTGCAAACACAGTAAAAATATTGGCCAGTCCTCCATTGGTAATCCAGACCTGAGGACGGAAAGATGGACTTTAGAGAAAACCAAACCCCTATGTGACCCACCTCAGCTCTGTCTTTGTCCATCAAGCTCCAGCTGCCAGTCAGACCTCAGGCCAGACATGCAGGGTCCTTGGCTCTGCAGAAGCCAACCAAGCATGAGTGAATAGAGGACAAGACTCAGCCCAGTTTCCCCAGAGCAAGGATTTTCCCAAGGGACATGGATGGCCAGGGTGGAGGTGGGGCGGGGGGAAAGAACATCCAAAGTTGTCAAACAGCTCAGGCTCCACCGCCAGACAACTGCATTTCTTCAAGAAAGAAAGGGTTTAATCATTTCTTAAGGCATACATATATCAAAACATCATGTTGTAGATGTAAATACACACAACATTTATTTGTTAATTCTACAAAGAAATGAAAAAAGAGAAGGCGGGAGGGTGGTGAGGAGGAGGAAAGGAAACAGGGAGACAGAGGCAGAAACAGACTCCTTAACAAACCGCAACAGATGGGACTTGTGTGGATCTTAATTCAAGCAAACAGTTAAACCAAAAAAAGATATGAGGCAATCAGGGATATTTGAATGCTGATAGATGTTAAGAAATTATCAGCTGGGCACAGTGGCTCACGCCTGTAATCCCAGCACTTTGGGAGGCCGAGGTGGGCAGATCACTTGAGCCCCGGAGTTTGAGACCAACCTGGGCAACATGGTGAAAACCCATCTCTACCAAAAAAAAAAAAATACAAAAAGTTAGCTGCGTGCCTGTACTCCCAGCTGCTTGGGAGGTTGAGGGAGGAGAATCACCTGAGCCCAGGAAGCTGAGGCTGCAGTGAGCCAAGATTGTGCCACTGCACTCCAGCCTGGGTGACAGAGCGGGACCCTGTCTCAAAAGAAAAGAGAAATTATCAATTTTTAAAATGTGATAAGGGTATTATGGCTTTGTGTTTATTAAAAAACAAACAAACAAAAAAAACAAAAAAACCTCCTGTCTTTTCTGAGATTGTTACCATGCGATCTGGAGGTGGCGATGCTGCTGGAAGAGGCACAGTGGCCATAAGCAGGTGACTGCCGGAGTTAGGGCCACCCGGGCACACAGAATATGTCTGAAATTTTGTGTAACAAAAAATTTAAAGATTTTTTGGGTTTACAGGCCGGGCATGGTGGCTCATGCCTGTAAACCCAGCACTTTGGGAGGCCAAGGTGGGCAGATCACTTGAGGTCAGGAGTTCAAGACCTGACTGGACAACATGGTGAAACTCCATCTCTACTAAAAATACAAAAATTAGCCAGGAGTGGTGACACGCACCTCTAATCCCAGCTACCCAGGAGGCTAAGGCAGGAGAATCATTGGAAACCTGGGAGGCAGAAGTTTCAGTGAGCTGAGATCACACCACTGCACTCCAGCCTGGGTGACAGAGACCCCCATCTCAAATAAAAAAAAACTAAAAAAAATTAAAAACAAACACATAAAAGCAGCTCAAGAAGGTAGTCGGTGCTACAGCAGCAGGTACAATCCCTGGTGTGTGGAGAGTGCTCACTCAGTGGCAGTGAAGGTCGTGACTGAGACCCTGATGTGGCCATGGGGAAGGAACCCTACCTTGGAGCCATTGAGGATGTAGTGCTTCTTGTCTTCACTTAGTGTGGCTCTGCTCCGGATTGAGGCTGCATCGCTCCCACTGCAGACGCAGAAAGATGTGGTCAAGGGAGAATACTGGGAATAAATATGAATGCTTTTGAGGGCCTGAAAATGGAGGTTTTAGTACTTTTAAGAGGTCAGCAAACTTTTAAAATGAAGGGTCAGAGAGCATATTCAGCTTTCCAAGCTACAGGATGTCTGTCTCACCTCCTCAACTCTGCTACTATTAATAGAACATGAGGCTGAGGCAGGTGGTTCACAAGGTCAAGAGATTGAGACCCGGCCAACATGGTAAAACCCTGTCTCTACTAAAACTACAAAAATTAGCTGGGTGTGGTGGGGCATGCCTGTAGTTCCAGCTACTCGGGAGGCTGAGGCAGGAGAATCACTTGAAGCCGGGAGGCAGAGGCTGCAGTGAGCTGAGATCATGCCACTGCACTCCAGCCTGGCGACACAGTGAGACTACATCTCAAAAAAAAAAAAAAAAAAAAATGAATGCAGCTGAAGACTATTTATAAAACGATGGGCATGTTCCAATAAAACTGGGCTGGGCGTGGTGGCTCATGTCTGTAATCCCAGCACTTTGCGGGGCTGAGGCGGGCAGATCACTTGAGGTCAGGAGTTCGAGGCCAGCCTGGCCAACATGGTGAAACCTCATCTCTACTAAAAATACAAAAATTAGCTGGCCGTGGTGGCACATGCCTGTAATCCCAGCTACTTGGGAGGCTGAGGCAGGAGAATCGCTTGAAGGTGGAGGTTGCAATGAAATGAGATTGTGCCACTACACTCCAGCCTGGGCGACACAGCAAGACCCTGTCTCAAAAACAAACAAACAAACCAACCTTATTTATAAAAAACAGGCAGGAGGCTGGATTTAGCCGACCTCTGCTTCAATACATCACGTAAAAAAGCGGCAGTGATAACAACTTGGGCTTAGGTTTAAACATGGAAATGGGTGCTTGCAATGGGCTCATCTGAGGTCCTGTGAGGATGAGTTCTGGGCACTCCAGGAAGGATGACTGTTCCCAGGTTCTCATGCAAAGGGAAGCAGGATGGAGGATGGTCCAGGTGATGGACTTATCATCAGAGTCCCGAGTCCTGCCGCAGCCCTGCTCCATCCAGCAGATCACACAGCCTCAATGAACCTCAGCTCCTAAAGTGTAAGTGGGAGCATTACCACCCACGCTACATATTCTGAAAGGTGCTTTGAAGCCGGAACGTTATTACTATATTGTATGTCAAGGTGTGTTGTAAACCACAAAAATTTATTTAGTAAGTGCTGTCAAGTGTGGTATCTCATTTGCAAGTCTCACTGGGACAGAGAAATAAGGTCAAGATAAGAGGAATGGCAAGAACAGTTGCTGAGCTGATTCTTTGCAAGATTTTGGAAAGAAGGAAAAGTCAGCTACTCAACAAAACCAACAGCCCCTTGCCCCAGTGAATCTTGGGCAACGTCACAGCTGCTGAGGGATAACGTTCTGTGCAGAGACAGACCTGGCTGGCTCCGTGAGGCAGAAGGCTGCAATGTGCTCCCCAGACGCCAGTTTAGGCAAGTATTTGGCCTTCTGCTCCTCAGTGCCGGCCAAGATGATCCCCTAAACAAAACAGACACAGACTAATGTCAGCTGTGGGGAGAAAGGACAGCATGAGGTGTTTGTGAAACATTTCCTTTCTGAGGCAAATATTTACTTCAGGCAAGAGAAGACAGCAAGAACTCAGAGCAAGCGGCCACAGGCAGAGCCCAGGGAGCCAGGCTGCTGAGGAGACTGCCGGGGCACACATGCTAGCGCCGTGAGCCTGTGCGACACACAGTGCTTTGCAGTCTGTGTCCCAAACTTTCATATCGGTTCCTTCATTTCCCAGACTGGTGGTCTTGGGCAAAGGATATCCCTTTCCAAAGAAAGCCTCCTCCATCTTGTCATCCACAAACTGGGCCACTCCCACCCACTGGCAGGGTCTGGATGATGCAATGTAAAGACACAGGAGCGCTGGAACCAAGCCTATCCTAAAGAAGGTGCTCAGTGTCAGGGCTGTCCCACCTGCTGCCCTCCAAGTGCCACAAAGACAGGCCCCCTCTTCATTAAACATCTGCATGAATGCGTGTGCTCTCTGGGGTGGGGGAGCCAAGCATGGTGTGCATTCAGCTCTCTTTGATGTCAACATTAAGCAGAAATAATCTGAGTAATGAGATTGCCAGTAAGGGTGGTTGACCCTGGGCCTGCCCTAAGGTACTCCAAGCCCAGTGGGGAGAAGGCGGCTTGCATAAAGAGTGGGGGCATGCTCAGGCTGAAGGACGAAGGCTCAGGAGGGGAGACCACTTCCAGCCCAAGGCGAAGACAGTGGCACCCTACCTGGGCCTTGAAGGGTGGATCAGAGGCAATGGGGACAGGAGATGGATTCAAAAGGAAGGGACACGCGATCCAAAGGCCACTGCGCATGTGGGCAGTGTGTGGGGACCAAGCACCACGAGGTGTGGCCAGAGTGAGGGAACTGAAGGGCAGGGCTGAAGGTCAGATATTAGGCCCAATTCAGAGGGAGCAAGCCTCTGGCCTCTATGCCAGCATGTGACTCCAGAAGACCTACAGAGAGCACCACACAGAATCCCCAGATACCTAACCTTGAGGCCATTAGCCTGGTGTGCTGCCAGGGTCACAGTGATGGACCCATCCATGCTGATGATCTCCCCTAGTCGTGAGTACATGGTGTTGGAGAAGCCCAGGCCACCTAGGAGAGACGGACCAGCATCAATCACAGCCCAGCCCCAGATTCCTCCCATTAAGGCTTCATTGGTTTTTTTTTCTTCTGATTATAAAGTAATGCCAGATCACCATATTAAAAAAAAAAAAATCACAATACAGGCCTGGCACGGTGGCTCACACCTGTAATCCCAGTAGTTTGGGAGGCTGAGGCGGGCAGATCACCTGAGGTCAAGAGTTTGAGACTAGCCTGGCCAACATGGTGAAACCCCGTCTCTACTAAAAATACAAAAATTAGCCAGGTGTGGTGGCACGTGCCTGTGGTCCCAGCTACTCCGGAGGCTGAGGCATGAGAATCACTTCAACTTGGGAGGCAGGGGTTGCAGTGAGGCAAGATCGCACCACTGCACTCTAGCCTGGGCAACAGAGACAGACTCTGTCTCAAAAAAAAAAAAAAAAAAAAAATCACAATACAGAAAGGTACAAAGTAAACAAAAATCGAGGGCTGGGAACAGTGGCTCACGCCTGTAATCCCAGTGCTTTGGGAGGCTGAGGTGGGAGGATTGCTTGGTTCCAAGAATTCAAGACTAGCCTGGGCAACATAGCAGGACCCCAACTCTACAAAATAAAAAAAATTCACCAGGCATGGCGGCGCACGCCTGTAGTCCCAGCTACTTGGGAGGCTTAGGTGGGAGGATTGTTTGAGCCCGAGGAGTTCAGGGCTACAGTGAGCTATGATCACACCACTGCACTCCAGTCTGGATGACAGAATAAGACCCTATCTCAAAAAAAAAAAAAAAAAAAGCTCACAATCTTGTGCCTCAGAAAGCGCATTTCTGTGTATATCCTTCCATCCACACTTTTTCTAGGCATACAAGCATATGTAGATATATACTTTAAATATGAAGATATCTACACACACATCAAATCAATTAACACGTAGTGAGAATCTTCCATCACAGTTGTAGGTCTTTATAAATGCAACAATTATAGTGTGTCCCACTGCCCAGTATCCGGAGGACTCCAGGACAGAGCTTCTCCACTGTGGCACTGTAACATTTTGGAATGGACTGTTTTCTGTTGTGGGGGTCTGTCCTGTGGATTGTCAGATGCTTAGCAGCATCCTTGGCCTTTATAATTTTGTATCAAAAGGGCCTGAGGGTAAACACAAATGGCACACATGTGTGTGGTCTATCCCTTTGAACCATTTTCTACCTTGCCTTCTACACACTGCTTGCCTGTCCCTTTAACCTCTGCAGAATTCAGGTGACCAACTCGAGAAAAAGCATAAGGGAGGCAAGTTGTAGTGACTGGCCAACTCTAATAAGGCAGAACCGCCACTTGGGGGCTAAAAACATCACTAGCATGCTCAAAGAATTACAGGGACAGTCCATAAGACAAAGGACCCTGCTCAAAGGTTCCCACTGGTCCAATCTCCCACCTTGACGTGCTTTGCACTCTACAGCCAGCCAGACCACATGCCTCATTCCTCTGTGCTAGGATGAGAAGCACGGGACCCGAGAGCACTTCCTCCCTACAGGTCCTTCAGTCAGTCCACCCCTACCATGTAGCCCACGACGGATGGTGTCATCTATTCCAGCAACCAGACCTGTTATGGACAAATACAGAGTGCTTTCTTAAGAGCTAAACCGGCTGGGTGCTTGTTTGCTTGACTTACCATATTCTTCTGGGACTTGCAGCCCAAAAAGCCCCAGGCTCTTCAATTTCTCCAAAGTTTCATCTGGGATTTTCCCTTCCTGGTCAATTTTTCGGGAGTCCACTGCCAAGAGGAAAATCTTGATTAAACAAATATAAGCTATGTTTCTACAAATGTAAGTAAACAGGACAGTGTTTATATATTAATCATAAATAATCCCAGAGTAGAAACTTTTTCAAGACTAGAAATTCTGTAGTCATGGTCATTTGGCCTATGTTCAATTTTATATAATGAGCCCAGGAAAAATTTTATTTTTATATATTTATTTAGAGACAAGGTCTCACTCTGATATCCAGGCTGGAGTGCAGTGGCACAATCATAGCTCATGTAATCTCAATCACCCAGGCTCAAGTGAGCCTCCCGCCTCAGCTTCATGAGAAGCTGGGACTACAGGTACATACCACCACACCCAGCTAATTTTTTTTTTTTTCAGTAGAGATAAGGTCTTGCTATGTTACCCAGGCTGGTCTTGAACTCCTGAACTCAAGCAATCTTCCCACCACAGCCTCGCAAAGTGCTGGGATCATAGGTGTGAGCCACCATGCCCGGCCAGAATAAAATTGTTAAAAGCTGCCAGAGCTAGGTGGTGTTCTATTTCTTGATCTGGGTGCTAGTCACAGGGGTGCTTTTGCTGTGTAAAACAGCAGCAAATTATACATTCATGGGATGTAAATTTTTCTATAGTCATGTTAAACTTCATGTTTTTCCTCCTCCTTCTAGACCTCATACTTTTTTTGGCCAGTATTTTCTAGGAAATGAGAGAATAAATATGCAAGTCTCAGAATTGTACTAAAATGTTCAGCTAGATAGCCACTTCACGGCAGTATCTGGGCCAAGGTTTACTTCACTGTCAGAGGCCATACTGCTTTCAGCACAATCCACAAGTTCTGAGATAGTTTAGCCTGTTTAACACCAATTCATTCATTCATTCAACATTCACATTCAGCCAGTAGTCTCAGCTACTTGGGAGGCTCAGGTGGAAGGATCACTTGATCTGGGAGGTTGAGTAAGCTATGATGACACCACTGCACTCCAGCCTGAGCAACAGAGTGAGATCTCGTCTCTAAAATAAAAATTCACATTCACTGCAGCAAAACTGAACAATCAATAGCACAGCATTAGGCCTATAATTGCACACTTTTGTATGCATCAAATTAATTAAAGTGTACTTCTGAATTGCTAATTAAACTTCATCAATACTATAAATTGTTAAAAACACCATAACCTACACTTCAGAATTTTTGTATACGTAGGTCACTAAGAGAACTACAGATTCCCAAAAGTGCAGGCCAAACCCTTCATTTTTTATCCTTTAACAACTTTATTGACATACATAATATATATAATTGGCAAATAACCTGCACATATTTACAATATATAATTTGTTGAGTTCTGACATACTTGTCAGTGAAAACATCACAATCGAGATAAAAACATTTCCTTTTTCACCAAAAGTCTCTATGCCCCTTTGTGATTGATCCTTCTGTCCACCATCCCCAGGCAACCACAAATTTTTGTCTGTAGATCAGTTTGCATCTTCAAGTTTTATATAAATGAATCCATATGGCACCTGTCTGTTTTCCCTGGCTTCTTTTACTCAGGTCATGATTTAGAGATTCACCCGTGTTGTTGCGTGTATAAATACTTCATTACTTTTTGTTGTTCAGTATTCACTGTATGGGTGTACAACTGTTTATCCAAATTCAATAAACAGTATAAACACGCAGAGCCAAGAAGTTCAAAGAACTCCAAGCAAAATAAATGTGCAAAAAACTACATAAATAAATGTGATAATCAATTTTCCTAAAACCACTGAAAAGCAGCCAGAGATGAAAGAAACACTATGTACAAAGGAACAAAGAATGGAAGCAGACATCTCTTCTGAAGCAATATGAAGTCAGGAAGAGAACAGAGCAACACAATGGCCTGAAAGGTAAATCCTGTCAACACAGAAACCTGTTCTGATGAAACAGACTTTACTTTTCTTTTTTTTTTTGAGATGGAGTCTAGCTCTGTCACCCAGACTGGAGTACAGTGGTGTGATCTCAGCTCACTGCAACCTCTGCCTGCCGGGTTCAAGTGGTTCTCCTGCCTCAGCCTCCCGAGTAGCTGGGATTACAGGCGCACGCCACCATATCTGGCTAATTTTTCTATTTTTGGTAGAAACGGGGTTTCACTGTTGGCCAGACTGGTCTTGAACTCCTGACCTCAGGCGATCCGACAGCCTCGGCTTCCCTAAGTGCTGGCATTGCGGGCATGAGCCACCATGCCCGGCTGAAACTTTTCTAGACATACAAAAGTGAGAATATGCATCCCCTGCAGAGCTGCACATCATGAAAAGTGAAAGGAAGTCCTTCCCACAGAAGAGCAATGGTAGCAAAAGGGAATCTGACTCTACATGAGAGAATGAAGAGCCCTGGAATCAGTAACTACATGGGTAACCACAAGATCCTTTTTTCCTATTTTAAAAATTGCTGGCCAGGCACGGTGGCTCAAGCCTATAACCCCAGCACTTTAGGCCAAGGCGGGTGGATCACGAGGTCAGGAGTTCGAGACCAGCCTGGCCAATATAGTGAAACCCTGTCTCTACTAAAAAATATATAAAAATTAGCCAGGCATAGTGGTGCGCACCTATAGTCCCAGCTACTCAGGAGGCTGAGGCAGGAGAATTGCTTGAACCCGGGAGGCAGAGGTTGCAGTGAGCCAAGATAGCGCCACTGCACTTCAGTCTGGATGACAGAGTGAGACTTTGCCTCAAAAAAAAAAAAAAAAAAATTGCTCTAAAAGATAAAAACCAACCATTTAAGAATTGTAAGCCTTTTTGTAGACATTGAAAATTGTAAAATTGATAAAGAAATGCAAATTAACTTGGAATGAATCATAGTTCTAAACCTGAATTAAAACTATAAAGTTTCTTTTTTTTTTTTGAGATGGAGTCTTGCTATGTCGCCCAGGCTGGAGTGCAGTGGTGCGATCTTGGCTCACTGCAAGCTCCGCCTCCCAGGTTCACGCCATTCTCCTGCCTCAGCCTCCCGAGTAGCTGGGACTACAGGCACCTGCCACCACGCCTGGCTAATTTTTTGTATTTTTAGTAGAGATGGGGTTTCACCATGTTAGCCAGGATGATCTTGATCTCCTGACCTCATGATCCGCCCATCTCGGCCGCCCAAAGTGCTGGGATGACAGGTGTGAGTCACTGTGCCCGGCCAAAACTATAAAGTTTCTAAAAGAAAATACAGGCCAGGCTGGACAAGGTGGCTCTCACCTGTAATCCAAGCACTATGGGAGGCCGAGGCGGGCAGATCACCCGAGGTCAGGAGTTCGAGATTGGCCTGGCCAACATGGTGAAGCCCCTTCTCTACTCAAAATACCAAAAATTAGCCAGGCGTGGTGGCATGTAACTGTAATCTCAGCTACTCGGGAGGCTGAGGCAGAAGAATCGCTTGAACCCAGGAGGTGGAGGTTGCAGTGAGTCAAAATGGCATCTCAAAAAAAAGAAAATACAGGCCAGGCGCGGTGGTTCATACCTGTAATCCCAACACTTTAAGAGGCTGAGGTAGGAAGATCACCTGAGCCCAGGAGTCTGAGACCAGCCTGAATAAGATAGTGAGAACCATTTCTACAAAAAACTTTAAGAATTATTAGCTGGGCATGGTAGCATGTGCCTGTAGTCTTAGTTATGCGAGAGGCTGAGGCAGAGGATGGCTTGAGCCCAGAAGTTCGAGGGTTGCAGTGAGCTATGATCACACCACTGCACTCCAGCCCAGGCAACAAAGAAAGACCCTGTCTCTTAAAAAAACAAAAAGGGAAAAAAGGAATGTTTATGGCAACTTTTTTGGTGATAGCTAAAATCTGGATACATACCCTATGTTGATGAATACTTGCTTGAATGGATAAACAAATCTTGGTATATCCATAGAAAGAAATACGACTCAGCATTAAAAAGGAAGCACTACCAATACGTGCACCATGGATGAAATTCAAAATTATGCAGAAAGAAGCCAGACAAAATCACATATAATGTAATTCCAAAAAATACAAACTAATCTATAGTGAGAGAAAACAGATCAGCAGTTGCCTGGGGATGGGGGAAATAAAAGAGGCACAAGGAAACTTTGATGGGTAATGAGTACGTTCACTTCCTCTGTTGCACTGATGGCTCCTGAGGGGTACTCTCTAAATACAGTCATGTGTCAGGTGATTCTCTCCCTGTATGAACATCAGAAAGGACTTACACAACCTAGGTGGCAGAGCCTACTACACACCTAGGCTATATGGTATGGCTTTTTGCTCCTAGGCTGCAAACCTGTACAGTAGGCCGGGCGTGGTGGCTCATGCCTATAATCCCAGCACTTTGGAAGGCTGAGGCGGGAGGATCACTTGAGCCCAGGAGTTGGAGACCAGAGCCTGGGCAACACAGTGAAACCCCATCTCACTGTAAAATATTTTTTATTTTTTTAAGGAAAACAAAACAAAAAAGCTGTACAGCATATTGCTGTGCTGAACACTGTAGGCAACTGTAACACAATGGTAAGTATTTGTGTATATGAACACAGCTAAACATAGAAAAGATACAGTAGAAATATGGTATGATGATCTTATGGGACCACCATTGTATATATGGTCTGTCATTGACTTGAACATCATTATGTGACACGACAGTGTGTGCAATTTATCGTAAATCAATTATACCTTAATTAATCCTGAAAAAAAAAAAAAACCTGACAAACCACATAGGAAAAGTTTAAATAAAAGAACAAGAGACTATGGGAACTAAAAAAAGATACAAATAGGAAGATAACCACTAGGAAATAAAGCAGAAATAAGTATTTCTAAATTATAAATTATGTTTATATATAAATAAGCAACTTTTAAAACTAGCAACATACAATTTGTGATCACCGGGTGTGAAATAAGAAACAAAAACCAAGCAATGTAATGACAGCTGACAATTTGGCACTTCTCAAAGAGGTTCTGGGGGACCTGAGCTGCTTCTAGGGGGTCCCACAGGGTCAAAACTAGTTTTTATTTTTTTTGAGATGGAGTCTCGCTCTGTCACCCAGGCTGAAGTGCAGTGGCGCCATCCCAGCTCAATACAACCTCCACCTCCCGGGTTCCAGTGATTCTCCTGCCTCGGCCTCCCCAGTAGCTGGGATTACAGGCGCGCACCACCACACCCAGTTAATTTTTATATTTTTAGTAGAGACAGGGTTTCACCGTGTTGGCCAGGCTGGTCTCAAACTCCTGACCTCAAGTGATCCACCTGCATCGGCCTCCCAAAGTGCTGGGATTGCAGGCATGAGCCACCATACCTGGCCTAAAACTATTTGTTATTTGCTTTTAAATTCTAATTCTCCGAAGACTGTACAGTGGGGCGCAGTGTAGTGTATTTAATGTTTTGGCTGAGTCCAATATATAGTCCAAAGTACCATGTTCCCAGAATTTATGTACGGCCTTTACATGAATAAATCTTGATCAAGGATTCAGAAAAAAGTCTTAAGTTTGCATGTAAGTCACTCAAAGCAGTAAAAGAGGCTACTTGGATTTCCAGCAATATTTGTGCTTTTATTCTCAGCCATTACTTTTGGGGAAGGGTTGTCTGTCCTGGTTGGTTTTCATAGAGGCCAGCTGTGGGAGGATGTGATTTTTCTGTGTCTCTAGCTGACCAGTGCCTCTATTTCCGTGGCACCACTGGCTGCCTACAGCTGTCGTTCCAGAGGGCCCTTTGTCCACAGTGACTAGCCTCCTCTTTGAATGTACATGAAATAGGTGTATTTTTGTATGTTCTTTTCTCTGCTTTGTCCTTGGATTTAACTTCCTTTTTGAATTCACATCATGGCAGCTGAATGAACACAGTTTTTATTCCAGCATTTGCTATTTATTCCAAGAGACCTTTGTTCCTGTGAGAGGGAGTAGGTTTGGTTTGAAGTGGTTTCTTGTGTGTGTGTGTGTGTATATATATATATATATATTTTTTTTTTTTTTTTTTTTTTTTTGAGACAGGGTCTCACTCCTGTCGCCCAGGCTGGAGCACAATGGCATGAACACAGCTGACTACAGCCTTGACTTCCCAGGCTTGGGTGCTTCTCCCACCTCAGACTCCCACGTAGCTGAGACTATGGGCGCGCACCACTATGCCCGGCTAATATTTTGTATTTTTAGTAGAGACGGTTTCGCTCCATTGCCTAGGCTGGTCTCAAACTCTGGGACTCAGGCAATCTGCCCCGCTCAGTTTTCCACAGTGCTAAGATTACCAGTGTGAGCCACCATGCCCAGCCGGTTTCTTATATATTTACACCTCTGCAAATACGAAGATGACAGTTATTGCTGACGGAGCCCTATGTCCTGGAAGTGTGTGCTTCTTGCTTTAAATGCATGTGTCAGGACAGGTGCGGTGGCTCATACCTGTAATCCCAGCACTTTGGATTACAGGCAGATCATTTGAGGTCAGGAGTTCAAGACCAGCCTGGCCAACATGGTGAAACCCCATCTCTACTGAAAATACAAAAATTAGCCAGGCGTGGCAGTGCATGCCTGTAATTCCAGCTACTCAGGAAGCTGAGGCATGAGAATCACTTCAACTACAGAGGTTGCAGTAAGCTGGGGTCGTACCACTGCACTCCAGCCTGGGTGACAGAGCAAGACTGTCTCAGAAACAAACAAACAAAAAGCATGTGTGAAGATTATAAAAAAAGACAGTTTTAAAAAAAAAAAGACTGCACAGTGGACTTTTCCAGAGGTTATGTGCACAAATAGGTATGAGAATCCAGCTGTCTTCTAATAAGCCAAACATTAAAAGGACTTGCATAACTTTCAACCAATGCCACTCTTTCCATCAATTATTTTTCTTTTTTTTTTTTTAACTTACTTTTCTTTTTTTTTTTTTCGAGACAGAGTTTCACTCGTTGCCCATGCTGGAGTGCAGTGGCGCGATCTTGGCTCACTGCAACCTCCGCCTCCCAGGTTCAAGCGATTCTCCTGCCTCAGCCTCCTGAGTAGCTGGGATTACAGGCATGTACCACCACGCCCAGCTAATTTTGCATTTTTAGTAGAGGTGAGGTTTCTCCATGTTGGTCAAGCTGGTACCGAACTCCTGACCTCAGGTGATCCGCCCACCTCAGTCTCCCTAAGTGCTGGGATTACAGGTGTGAGCCACCATGCCCGGCCTAATTATTTTTCAGAATATTTTTCATTAGCTGGGTGCGGTGGCTCATGCCTGTAATCCCAGCACTTGGGGAGGCTAAGGCAGGCGGATCACAAGGTCAGGAGTTCAAGGCCAGCCTGGCCAACATAGTGAAACCCCATCTCTACTAAAAATACAAAAATTACCTGGGCATGGTGGTGCATGCCTGTAGTCCCAGCTACTTGGGAGGCTGAGGCAGGAGAATCACTTGAACCTGGGAGGTGGAGGTTGCAGTGAGTCAAGATCCCCCCAGTGAACTCCAGCCTGGGTGACAGTGAGACTCTGTCTCGGAAAAACAAAAACAAAATATTTTTCATTAAAAATATTATGTTAACATGTAATGGATTTATTATTTTTAAACAAATGAACACAGTATATTTTTATTTTTTTTAGACAAAGTCACACTCTGTCACCCAGGCTGGAGTACAGTGGCGCAATCTTGGCTCACTACAATCTCTGCTTCCTGGGTTCAAGCAATTCGCCTGCTTCAGCCTCCTGAGTAGCTGGGATTACAGGGACCCGCCACCACACCTGGCCAATTTTTGTATTTTTAGTAGAGACAGGGTTTCACCATGTTGGCTACGCTGGTCTCGAACTCCAGACCTCAGGTGATCCGCCCCCCCTTGGCCTCCCAAAGTGCTGGGATTACAGGCATGAGCCACCGGACCCAGCCCCACAGTATATTTTAAATTTCTCAGTTTTAATTTCTAAGAGGGGCCAGGCATGGTGGCTCACACCTGTAATCCCAGCCCTTTGGGAGGCCAAGGTGGGAGGATCACTTGAGCCTAGGAGTAGAGACCAGCCTGGGCAATATAGTGAGAACCTGTATCTATGAAAAATACAAAAAAATTAGCTGGGCATGGGCGCACCTGTAGTTCCAGCAACTCAGGAGGCTGAAGTTGGGGAACTGCTTGAGCCTGGAAGATGGAGGTGGTGGTGAGATGAGATGGTACCACCACACTCCAGTTTGAGCAACAGAGCTAGGCCCTTTCTCGAAAAAATAAAGTAAAATAAAAATAAAATAATCCCTAAGAGGGCAAATATTGATAGATAAAATTCATATAAACAAAAGCTCTCCAGGATCCTAGTATTAGGGAAGAGCTGCTGTCCATCCACCATCACTGAACTCTCCACCAAGGCCCCGGCTGGAGGACCAGCTAACAGCTCTGAGAGAGGGACCTGAGGTCAAATGCTGCCTCACCATGCAGGTGCCACACTGTGGCTGGTCCACAAATCACCATTTGTTTACAATTACCAAAGTACAGAAATTGAAACTCAACCTTTAGAAACACTAAGAGCAACTGTACACTGCCACAACAACCAACGCATGCTCCATGGGCTTGTATGGTGTGTGGCCTTGGCTTTTTGCCATCTCATTTTTTTAGTTATTCATTTTTATTATAGCTTATGGAAGTGTTGGCCTGGAACAGTTTGGAAATGTTCAAAGGGGTCCTGAACCACAAATATAATGATAAGCATTTAACTGGATGTTTTTTAATTAAATGGCAATAGGGATGAAACCTAAAGCAAAATATTATGAGTGGAAACCATTTCTCCCTCAAGAAGACTTCTCCTATGTTTGTCACTTCTAATATAAATATCAACCGAATCGCCCTTACAATGGAAATCGGCAATGGTAAAGAAAACCATACATACCCTCTTCAGTGAAGAATTTTTCCACGGGTCCCAGGAACTGATTGATTTCATTAAGTTCATCTTGGCTAACTTCTGGAAATGGGAAAACTTCTTTCTAAAAATAGTAAATATTTCCTAAAAAATTTAATTTTTAGCACACTCCCATCATGGAAATACCAGTTAAAAGGGAAGGAAAGACATGTGCTCCACTCCACCCTGGCCAGCGGGACATGACGTACTGAAGGAACTGGAAAGCAAACCTCACAAGGTTCCTGAGATACAGGAACTATGTGCAGGCTCCACCACCCACATCCATCTCCCTCCCCTGTTCAAATAGGTTCTTCCCGATTTTCATCAGCTTTCCTTCTCAGTACAAGGGATGATAATAGTCCCATGAAACATGGAGCCCAAGACTAACATTTAGAAGCCTGGGGGTCTGGTCCTTGATTTCAGGCTTACTAATTACGTGGCCTTCACCAAATCCCTTCAGCTCTCTAAACTACCCCTTTCTCACTCATAACATGCAGGTAATATTTACTCAAGGCCCTTGTGAGAATCGTGGAAGATAGCGGATGTGGAAACTCCTTACTGAAATGGACAATTCTACATCAGTTATTGTGTGAGCTCAAAGATGCTTCGCTGACAAGAGCACATCATGCTTACCAAGTCTCATTGATCCCTACAGCCGCTGTCTCTCCTGCTTACAGACATCTGCTCCCTGTGCTGAGCCCCTCTGGACTTTTGGGCTCTGCTACCCCTTCAGTTGCCAGCATGACATGAGCTTTGGATGTGGGCTTCAGGCTGTTGAGCAGTGATGTCCTGAGTCAGAGCTATTAAGCCCAAGCACCACCTGTCCTCATGGCACCTCTCACCAAGTGTCTCTAGAGAAGTCTTCAGGAGACCTCAACCTTCTCCTCAGACCTTGTACAGCTAATCAGCCAACAGATTTCTCTGCTCTATCAATATGCTCACACTGCTTTCTCCTCTCTGGGCCCAGGACCACAGGCTTATAGGTGAGTCCCTAACTAAAAGTGACAGCCAACTTAAAGGAATCCCTGCCTCCATCCATTCCAAAACCACCCTGAAGGTGGTATAGAAAAAAAAAAGCTTGAAGGCCAGGCACAGTGGCTCACGCCTGTAATCCCAGCACTTTGGGAGGCCGAGGGGGGCGGATCACGAGGTCAGGAGTTTGAGACCAGCCTGACCAACGTGGTGAAACCCTGTTTCTACTAAAAATACAAAAATTACATGGGCGTGGTAGCACGCGCCTGTAATCTCAGCTACTCAGGAGGCTGAGGCAGGAGAATTGCTTGAACTCGGGAGGAGGAGTTTGCAGTGAGCCAAGATTGCGCCATTGCACTCCAGCCTAGGTGACAGAGTGAGACTCCACTAAAAAAAAAGAAAAGAAAAAGAAAAAAACAAGCTTAGCTGGGTGCAGTGGCTACTGCCTATAATCCTAGTCCTTTGGGAAGCTGAGGCAGGGGGATTGCTTAAAACCCAGGAGTTCAAAACCAGCCTGGGCGTGGTTGCACACGCCTGTAGTTCCAGCTACTCAGGAGGCTGAGGTGGGAGGATCTCCTGAGCCTGGGGAGGTTGAGGCTGCAGTGAGCTGTGATTATACCACTGCATTCCAGGGTGGGCGACAGAGTAAGACTCTGTCTCAAGGAAAAAAAAAAAAAGAAAAAAACCAAGCTGATGGCTCCATCACTCTGCAGCCTTTTATATCAAAGCTCAGTCTCCTTCACTGAACACAGAGGCTCACTGACACTTGGGTCTTGTGCAATGAGCTGTGTTAGAGATCATTCTGGTACCAGGGGCAGGTCAGATAAGACAGCCTGGCAACTAATTGGCCTTCAGGTACAACCACAGAAAACCTGCCACACAGGAGAGATTGCAGGGGCGTGGGAGAAAGATTCTGATGTTATCAAATCAGGTCAATGCCTTAGGGGAAGAGAGTTCAATTGCAATAAACAGTTTGTAAATTATCTAAAAAAGTGGAACCTGTTATTCAAAGAAATCTAGTGCAGAAACCAAATATGTAAAACAGACAGAAGCAGGCAGCTCTGACTGAGACTGCTGATAGGGAAAACAGGCACCCAAATCCCACCCACTCAACTTCCCACCCATCCCTGCAGCAGTTCCAGGACACTCCATGAATAGCTTGGATCCAGCTTAAGGCAGGGTGACAACCACTGGCCTACATAATCTGAGATTCTAAGCATCATGTCCCATGTTTCTGCTCTAATCCCAGTAAGGCTGTGAGAGATGACACTGGCCTGATTCAAAGTAGCAGCAGAAGGGCCTAAAAGTGGTCAGATTCTAAGAACCTGAAAGTAGAGAAAACCAGATCTTCTGTGGAATTAGATGTGGACTAGGAGAATAAGAGTACAAGGTGACTCCAGGTGTTCTGTTTGAACAGGTGGAACAACAGAGCCACCATTATCTATGATAAAGAAGGCTGGTGGAAGGAGCAGGATTGGGTGGGAACCAGGAACTCAGTTTGGGATCTATTAATCTCAAATACCTGTTAGATCTCTTAGTAGAGCTTTTAAGTACAAAGGTAGATTAAAAAAAGAATCGTGGCTGGGTGTGGCAGGGCATGCCCGTAGTCCCAGCTACTGGGGATGCTGAAGTGGGAGGATCTATTGAGCCTAGAAGTTCAAGGTTGCAGTGAGCTATGATGGCACCACTGCACTCCAGCACGGGTGAAACAGGAAGGCCCCAACTCTGAAAAAGCAAAAGGATTCTGGAGTTCAGGGAGAAATCTGAACTGGAGAAAGAAATTTAAGGCATCAGGATATTGATATTTAAAGCCAGGACACTAAATAAGGTCACCCAGGAGATGGCTGTAGATGAAGGGAGACCCAGCCTTAGTAAATTCCAACTCGGCTAGTTGGAAACACTGGTCACTGTTTAGCGCTCAAGGAGCTGAAAAAGAACCAGCAATGGACACAGAGAAGTACCAGCCAGTGAAGTATTTAGAACATTCAGAGAACGGTGAGAATTGTGATTCAGAAACCAGAGAAGAAAGTGTGTCAACAGAGTGGAAGGATGAACGGTGTCAGATGCCAATGATGGGTCAAGTAGGATGAAGTCTGAGAACAGATCACACAATTTGATAACAGAGAGGTCATTACTGACTTCCATGGCCATTAGGGACAAATGCCTGAATGGTAAGGGCTCAAGATCCAGTAGAGAGAACAGTTAATGATGCAGAGAAAGGAAAGAATTACCCTTGAGTAGGTGAGACGGCCTGGGGTCTAATGAGAGGTTGGTTTTGCCAGGAGCAGACAGTTCAGTCATAGTAACAGAAGGTAGATAATATGGGCATATATGCAGGGGGAGGGGGTAACTGTGCCTGTGAAGTTCTCATCTGACTGCATGGATTTTCCCATTGGAATGGGAACCAAAGCTGACAGCTGAAAGTAAAGGCAGGGCAGGGGGTGCCAGCGGTTTAAAAATGGAAACAGATCTCAAAGATCTGTGTTCTTTCTTCACCATGCTGCTGGAAAGCAGGAAGTCCCAGGATAGAGCACCATACTGCCCCAGGTCCTGGGTAAAAGGTTTTCCAATATGTTCAAGACATAGCTCTGCACTTTCTAGCTGGGCAAACTGCTTTTAGTCTGCGTCTTAGCTTCTTCATCTGTAAAGTTGCTTGCTACAAAGGGATCAGCCTGACAGCCTCAGAGGCATGTTCCAAAGAGAAGCCAGGGAATAACTTCTGTGATACAGGATCAGCCAACATTCAGCCAAGTTCAAAGCAGGGCACCTCGAGGAAATAGCAAGTATACTGTTGCTTTCCTTAGAAGATAAAATAAAATACAAAGAAAAGAGCAAGAAATGTGTTTATTCCTATTTTGTAGATGAATGCACTGAGGCACAGGGAGGTGAAGCCGTCAGCTCCAAGGTCACAAGACTAGTAAGTGTTGAAGCCAGCTCTCTCTTCTGCTGCACAGTACTCTACAGTTTAAGAAGACTCTCCATGCACCATTTATCTCACTGGGGCTCTACAACACATCTGTGAAGGAGATACAACACTATCTCCATTTTAAGGCTGAAAAAACTGAGTCTCGGCCGGGCACGGTGGCTCACGCCTGTAATCCCAGCACTGTGCGAGGCCGAGGTGGGCGGATCACCTGAGGTCAGGTGGGAGGTTGCAGTGAGCACTCCAGCCTGGGCGACAAGAGCGCGACTCTGTCTCAAAAAAAAGAACTGAGTTTCAAAGTCAACGAGCCAAGACCAAACCCAAGTCTTCCAACTCTAAGAGGACAACGTGTTTTATAACCAAACTGTTACTATTGGCTGGGTTGTGCGACCCTTGGGAAGCATCTTGGAGCCAGATTTCTGAGGAACCTCAATGGCAGGGAGAGGCGCTAGGGCTCAACTGGGGAAGGAAGCCCCAGGGCGCTGGAAGGTGACTGAGGAGGGACATGGTGTAAACTGTTTAGGAATCAGAGAGGAAGCCCCGCACATTTCGAGACCAGACCAGCTGAGATGAAGGCTGCTTTGTTAATTACCTAGCCTAGAGTTTTCCGAATTCCCCTGACAAAATTCAGCTGGAACACGTCACCACCGCATTTCCAAGGGTCTTGGAAATGTCTCACCCTTTCTCTGGGAAGGTTTTCCTGGAACTCAGGAATCCGGAGTGTTAACATGCCTCGGCCGCAGGGTGTATCTCTCTGGCAAGTTTGGGGAATCTTACAAAGTTCAACACCAGTCTTGCAGCTGAGGGTGAAAAGCGGGAGCCCGACAGCAAGGGTTCGCCCAGGGCTCGCGTTACCTTCTTGATTTTGCCCAGGAAAAGCTCTTTGGCGAAAGCTCGTACAGGCGGGCTGGTGCGCAGTAGCCGCCGGTTAGCGGTAGAGACCACCAGACCCCGGCAGGCACGAGCCGCAGCCGTGGTGCGCAGGAAAAGCCCGCAGCCGCTCATGCTGCCCGACGTTCCCCAGCCTCAGCCTCAGTCTCCCCCTCTTGCTTAGCGCCGCAGGGACACACACGGTCCGCCACGTCTGATGACGTTACTGGCCCGCGACAAAGTGCAGTACTCACTGCGCTTGGGCGGTCTCCCGCAGCAGGGGCTGGAGAGGCCAGAAAAGCGGGACGGCTACCACCTTCCGCGGCCAAGGCCTTAGTCACGTGCAGCTGGCTGGCCCGCGCCGCCTGATGACGTCACATGCCTACGCTTCCCGCCGGCCCCACTGCGCTTGCGCAGCCAAATGAGTTGGCCGGAGGAAATTGGAGGGTGGGGGCCGCAGGCATCTTGGCGGGTATAAGCTCTGGCCGTCGTGACAGCGGAGACGGACCTGTTTTTCACATACCAGCGGTTGTTTCCATAAATGCCAGCCATGGGAAATCTCCCTGTGTACAGAAACCTAAAGGCCGGCTCAGCTGCCTCCACTTGTCTCTTTTGTCACTTGCGGCCACGAGGCCGTGGTAAAACTTGAGAAAAGCAAAAGAATGAGGGAAATGCGCAGTATTGGGGTCTCTGCAGGGGCACGGTAAGGGTAAGGTTCCATTTTTAACTGGATGGTGGATTCCTGAGATACTGTTTCGTTCCTAGTTGACATGTATGTTACATACATTTTTTGGAAAAGGAAAAGAAAATGGGTGTTCAGTCACAGAGCGGTCTGGATAAAACTGAGTCACCTCTGTCCTGGGAAACACTAACTTAAAAGGCAGGCGGAGGAAGAGAAACTACAGAGGGAGCTGAGAAGAGATGGGAACTATTGGATGGGATGGGACAGGCCAGGCTGTAACCGCCCCAGGGGTTCACCTTGCCCGCTGACTAGACAGCTGATTTATCAAGACCGAAATTGCAATAGAGAAAGAGTAATTCACGCAGAGCCGGGTGTGCTGGAGAGGGAGTTTTATTAGCCAAATCAGTCTCCCCAAAAACAGGGATCGGAATTTTTAAGGATAATTTGGCGAGTAGAAGCTTGGGAAGTGGGAGGTGCATGATTGGTCGGGTTGGAGATGGAATGATAGGGGGTCGAAGTGAGTTTTTCTTGCTGTCTTCTGTTCCTGAGTGGGATTGCAGAACTAGTTGAGCCAGATTACCAGTCTGGGTGGTGGTAGGTTTTACAACAGTGATGTTATTCTCTGGAACAATTTGGGGGACGTTCAGACTCTTGCAACCAAAGGCTGTATGGCCTCTAAACTGTAATTTCTAATCTTATAGCTAATTTGTTAGTCCTCCAAAGGCCGACTGGTCCCAGGCAAGAAGAGGTTGTTTTTTGTTGGGGTTTTTTTTTTTTTTTTCCCCCGGGAAAGGGCTATTTTTGTTTTGAAGTTAAACTATAAACTCATTCCTTCCCAAGGTTAGTTCAGCCTACGCCCAGGAATGAACAAGGACAGCTTGGAGGTTAGAAGCAAGATGGAGTTGGTTAGGTCAGATCTCTTTCACTGTCTCAGTTATAATTTTGCAGTGGCGGTTTCAAGGCCAGGCCATAGGGGCCCATGTAGGAGGCAGGGCATGCCTGGCACCTCACAGCCCAACGGTGCCCTGAACGTGGCACATGGGCCCTCTACAGATCTTCAGCCAGCTCCTCCAGGAAGAATGCCACTCTGCTTTTTCACCCAGACTGGTAATCTGGCTCAACAAGTTTTGCAATCCCACCTAGGAACAGAAGACAGCAAGAAAAACTCACTTCAACCCCCTATCATTCCATCTCCAACCCAACCAGTCAGCACTCCCCACTTCCCGAGCTCCCGAGCCAAATTATCCTTAAAAACTCCGATCCCTGTTTTGGGGGAGACTTGCTTGTTCCCTGACTGTAGCATTGATCACAGTGTTGGGAAATGCCTCCAGCTTCCATTGTGTGAACTCCTTGAGAAGAAAAAGAAATCCCTTTCATCTCAGCAAGCTAAGCTCAGCACCAAAAAAGATTAAATTGCTAACACAACATCAAGAAAAAAGAGCTCAAAACTCTGCAAGGCATAGAGTCAAAACTGCAAAATATTTGCAGGCATCTTTTCAGATTATTTTACCTTGTCTAAGGTCTCTCACCTGGTTTCTTCATCAGTGGTTGATATTTACTTGCTTAGCATTCAGCTTCACAAGAAGGTATTTGGAAACAACTGCCTTTGTAAATTATCCCCATAGGTAAAACAAAGAAAAATATACATATGTTGCAAAAACTGTTTCAATTTTGAGCTGCTGTACATTTTTGCCAAACAATACTATTAAATCAGTCAAGTAGTCTGTTAATGTGTCAAATGTTTAGTGTACACAGGTCTCCCTAAATCAACCAAATGAGAAATCCAGTGGCACATATTTTACAAAACAAAAATTAGAAAAATGTTAAGGCATAGTTTCTAATTGCTCCAATAGAGTATAGCAGAAGAGTTTTGCTGTTTCACTACTATACCAGTTTCTAAATTCAGTTTCCTCATCTGTAAATATGAGTATGATACCCTTTATCTCACAGGACTTTTAAAAGGTTTAAGTAAAATAATCCACATGAAAGCACTTAGCACAGCAAATGATAAAAATGACAATAGTTACACTTTGATCCTTCCATCTTATATTTAAGTATTAGCCTCTGAGAAATATGATGTTGTTTTAAACAGTTTCCCCTGTTCAGTTTACTAAAAGAAAAACTTCAGCTGAATTAAATTTAAAGGAGCTTAATTGGCCGGGTCGGGTGCAGTGCCTCATACCTGTAATCCCAGCACTTTGGGAGGATGAGGTGGGCAGATCACTTGAGGTCAGGAGTTCGAGACCAGCCTGGCCAACATTGTGAAACCCTGTCTCTACCAAAAATACAAAAATTACCGGGCATGGTGGTGAGTGCCTCTAATCCCAGCTGGCATGCTACATGACTCAGTGTAGAGTGCCCACGATGGCAGTCACTGGAAGGAGCTGGTTGAGGTTGGGTGATTCGGGGCCCTCATTATATCGACTTCACAGCTATCGACTCCAGAGGCTGGAGGAGCTCTGCTGACCTCTCTAGGTGACCACAGCCACCTGGATCCCAACGAGAATGTTCTGGGGTAACTGTAACTTGGCTGCACCTGGGTGCTCAATAATGTCACCTGGACCCTCTCCCAACCTCTGACTCTGTGTCCTTCTCTCAGTGTGGATGTCGTGCTTAGGTGGGCTTTCCCTTCAAGGTGACAAGATGGCACCCACAGCCCCAGCCACCCAACAGAAATAGACCTTCTGTCCCCTGCTACCAACCCTTGTCCTGACCCTCGCCACCTGATTGGTCACATGCCCAGATGTTAGCCAATCACTGTGGCTGGGTAGGTTGGGTTCTTCTGACTGGCCAGGTTGAGGTCATGTGGCTGCTGTTGCCAGGGGTACTTGGAGCTGCTCCCCTGTTTGGGTGCGAGATGGTATACCCACCGGCTTCTGTGTAACAGAATCCACGAGGCATTTTTCCCTCTCCCACTACCTCCTCCCCAGGTTGCATTTCACACATCCCAGAAAGGAACAAGGAGCAGACTTCTGTCTGAAGATAGGATTTGGGATTCCCCTCAGCTTCAAGATTTGCTCCTTGTCCTGGTGCCATCGGCTACTCACTCAACCAACATGCACTGAGCACCCTCGATATACCAGGCTGTCACTAGGTGTGATACAAGGATGAGCAGGGCTAATGGGATTCCTGTCCTCCAGGAGCTGACACTCTAGGGGGAATGCACAGACAAATCAAAGACCAATTCAGATCAGATGAGTCCAGATGAGGAAAGAGATAGGATGGGATGGAGGGTGCCATCGAGGTGTCCCCAGCAAATCCCAATTTGCTCACTTCACCATGCACTCAGCCTCATGCAGTGTAGATCATAGGAAAGGGAGTATACATCATAGAAAGTCACCTTCACGTTCAGGCAGCTGATGAAGTCCTGTGAGCTCAGCTTGTTCAGGTCAAAGGTTATGCGGGCCACATCCATCTTCTTGGCAGGCTTATGGGGGAGAAACAGTGGGTGCCTCATCCCCTGCATCGAGACAAGCAGATGGTTAGCACCCCTTGAAGACTTCTCCCAGGGTCCCACTTTTCTCCCCCAACAGGTGGGACCTCACCTGTTCTGATAGGGGCTCCCATTTCTGCCCCTTCTGGAGGACCAGGAACACTGTATCGCCTGCCAGAGCTTGGAAGGAAAGACTCTTCTTCTGTCTCTACGGTTGTGCCATCTTCCTCCAGCACCAGGAAGAAGGGCTTGTCTGCCAGCATCAGAGTGCCCTGAACCTGGGGAATAAGGTCGGTGATGCTTCTGCCATCTCTAAGAAGTCACAGAGCCAGTCTGGGAAAGCCCCACGTCATAGCTCCTCAGCTGCCAGGGAAAGAACAAGTGGGCTGGGGTCTATGGGGTAGAACTGGAGCCCAGGCCCTCTGCTGTGGAATCACTATGTAGAGACTTTATCATGGTACCTCTTGGTGCCTGGCTTCAGGGTTCATAGTCTGGAACAATATTGTCCGATAAAATATAATGTAAGCCACATATGTAATTTTTAGTTGATATACCACTTACATACTATAAAAGTCACCCTCTTAAAGTGTACAATTCAGATCCCAGCACTGGGCAAAATGGTGAGACTCTATCTCTACAAAAAAAAAAAAAATACATAAATTAGCCAGGTGTGGTGGTGTGTACCTGTAGTCCCAGCTACTCAGGAGACTAAGGTGGGAGAAACACCTGAGCCCAGGAGATCAAGGATGTGGTGAGCTGTGATCGTGCCACTGCACTGCAGCCTGAGTGACAGAGTGAGACCCCATCTCAAAAAAAGCATATAATTCAGGGTTTTTTGTATATTCACGAAGTTGTGGAACCATCATCACTAGCTAACTTCAGAACATTTACATCACCCCAAAAAGAAACCCAGTTCCAACCAGGCGCAGTGGCTCATGCTTGTAATCCCAGCACTTTGGGAGGCCGAGGCAGGCGGATGACCTGAGGTTTAGAGTTCGAGACCAGCCTGACCAACATGGTGAAACCCCATCTCTACTGAAAATACAAAATTAGCCAGACATGGTGGCGCATGCCTGTAATCCAAGCTACTCGGGAGGCTGAGGCAGGAGAATCGCTTGAACCTGGGAGGCAGAGATTGCGGTGAGCCGAGACTGTGCCATTGCACTCCAGCCTGGGAAACAAGAGCGAAACTCTGTCTCAAAAAAAAAAAAAAAAAAAAAAAAGAAAGAAAGAAACCCAGTTCCCATTGGCAGTCACTCCCCATTCCTCCAATTCCCCATCCCATGGCAACAGTTATTTTCTGTTTCTATGGATTTGCCTATTCCAGACATTTCATCGAAATGAAGTAATACAATATGGGGTCTTTTTAGACTGCTTTCACTTAGCATGTTTTCAAAGTCATCTGTGTTGCAGCATGATTTATCATTTTTTTTTTTTAAGAGACAGGGTCTCAGTCTGTCACCCAGGCTGGAGTGCAGTGACACACTCATAGCTCATTGCAGCCTCAAACTCTTGGGCACAAGCGATCCTCCTGTCCCAGCCTCCTAAGTAGCTGGGACTACAGGTGCTTGCCATTACACCTGCCTAATTTTCATGTTTTTGTAGAGACAGTGTCTGGCTATGTTGCATAGGCTAGTCTCAAAATCCTGGTCTCAAGGGATCCTCCCACCTTGGCCTCCCAAAGTGCTCGGATTACAGGCATGTGCTACTATGCCCAAACTTGATTCATTCATTTTTGACTAAATAATATTCTACTATATAGATATAGCACATTTTCAAATCCATTTATCAATTGATAAACATTTAGCTTGTTTCTTATTGGCTACTATGAATAATGCTGCTGTAAGTTTTGGTGTACAAGTTTTTGTATGAACATCTAGTTTCCGTTCTCTTTGGCATATACTTAGGAGAAGAATTGCTGACTCATACGTTAACTCTATGTTTGACTTTTTTATATTATTTTTTGCTTTCCTTTTGAGACAGGGTCTTGACTGTTGCCCAAGCTGGAATGCAGCAGCACAGTCACTGCTCACTGTAGCCTTGACTCTGGAGCTCCACTGATGCTGCCACCTCTCTGTGCAGCTGTGTGACCTCAGGCAAGTTACTTAACCTCTCTGTGCTGCTGTGTGAACTCAGGCAAGTTACTTAACCTCTGTGTGCAGCGTCAGTCGAGTTACTTAAATTCTCTGTGCAGCTGTGTGGCTTCAGGCAAGTTACTCAACCCCTCTGTGCAGCTGTATGGCCTAAGGGAAGCTACTTAACCTCTCTGTGCTGCTGTGTGACTTCAAGCAAGTTACTTAACCTCTCTGTGCAGCTGTGTGGCCTCAGGCAAGTGACTTAACCTCTCTGCAGCTGCTTTGCCTCTGACAAGCCATTTAACCTCTCTGTACAGCTGTTTTGCCTCTGGCAAGTGACTTAACCTCTCTGTGCAGCTGTGTGGCCTCAAGGAAGTTACTTAAGCTCTCTGTGCAGCTGTGTAGCCTAAAACAAGCTACTTAACCTCTCTATGCAACTGTGTGATCTCAGCGGTTACTTAACCTCTCTGTGCAGCTGTGTGGCCTCAGGTAAGTTAAACCTTTCTGTGCCATGTGTGGCCTCAGACAAGTTGCTTAACCACTGTATGAAGCTGTGTGACATCAGGCAAGTTATGTAGTTTCTCTGTGCAGCTGCATGGCCTCAGGCAAGTTACTTAACCTCTCTGTGTAACTGTGTGACCCAGGCAAGTTATTTAACCTCTTGTGCAGCTGTTTTGCCTCTGGCAAGTTACTTAACCTCTCAGTGCAGCTGTGTGGCCTCAGGCAAGTTGCTTCACTGCCCCCTCTTTCCAACTCTGAGACTTCAGAGAAGTTTTTTGTTTTTTGAGGACAGCTTCAGGCCAAAGGTGCAGTGGCCCTCACACTCATAGCAGGCCCCACGTTCTGGCAGAGTTGAGCTACAGCCTCTGGCTACATGTAGACTTGATTAGTGGCTTAAGGTCATCAGAAGGTGGAAGATTTGTAGAGATGCTACTTCTGTGGATTTCTAGAGGGAGGCAGAGATCGTTACCTAGGTCACCTCCCAATTATGGCAGCGAGTGGCAGTGCATTCCAGCATGTGTCCTAGAGAATGCTGGGTCCTCAGGATACTGATAGATGTCATAAGAAAAATTGGCCTTTTGGCCAGTTAGGTGTGGGATGTTAAACAGATTTCTGTGTGTGTGTATGTGTGTGCATGCATGTTCTTTGCTCAACATAAGAAAAGTTCTAAGTGGGCTGCTACATGAAACTTTGGAAGTGAAAATGAGCCAGTCGCAGTGGCTCATATCTGTAACCCCAGCACTTTGGGAGGCCGAGCCGGGTGGATTACTTGAGGTTAGGAGTTTGAGACCAGCCTGGCCAACATGGCGAAACCCTGTCTCTACTAAAAATACAAAAATTAGCTGGACGTGGTGGCGGGCACCTGTAATCCCAGCTACTCGGGAGGCTGAGACAGGAGAATCTCTTGAACTCAGGAGGTGGAGGTTGCAGTGAGCCGAGATCGTGCCACTGTCCTCCAGCCTGGACAAAAGCGTGAGACTCCGTCTCAAAAAAAAAAAGAAAAAGAAAAAAACTGAAAATGTAGCTGCATTAGCCTGAGAGCCAAGCTGTGCAGCAGATGGCTTCTGGCTGAGCCTTGTCAGGTCTTTGCTGAGGACGGAAGTCACGGAGTGTGAGAGCAGTGGGTGAAGTCAAGAACAATGCCAAGGGGAGGTGGGTGAAGTCAAGAACAAAGCCAAGGGCCACTTCTTTCTCAGGCAGCTCTCACTTTGGGGTCAGGTGGGCCTGAGGTCATGTTCTTAGTTAGCTACTCACAGGCTTTGTCACCCTAGGCAGATCATTTTACCTCTCCGAGGCTACAGTTTGACATGAGGATAATGCTACATTTCACAGGGCTGTCAAAAATAGATATCAAGGTTGGGAGTTAAATCCAGTTTCAAAAAAAAACCCAAACAGGGATATTAAAGCAGGCATACTGGTGGGTACCTGTTGTCCCAGGTACTCAGGAGGCTGAGGCAGGAGGATTTCTTGAGCCCAGGAGTTTGAGGCTGCAGTGTGATATGATTATACCTGTGAATAGCCACTGTGCTCAGCCTGGGCAACATAGCAAGACTTTATCTCTAAAAAAAAATTTTTTTAAACCAGGGATATCAGTAGATGATGGCTGTCATCATCACTGTCATCATTATTATAACTTTCTACCACATGTCTTGTCAGTGTTCATAGTAGCCTTTTCCTGTGTTAGTTTGTGACTCAGATCTCTGCTAGGTGGCATCTCCTAATGCTGCAGTTTGGGTAATGTCATCAACAAATCCCCAGTCCGAACAGACACTGAAGTGAGCTCGGCCTATCTCGGGTCTGTCATTACTTCTGCAGCCTCTGATGAACCTTGCTTCTGGCCTCCTAAGGATAAGCCAACGCCTCACCCCACTCTTTCTTTTGATGAGTCCTTTTCCCTGCACGGAGCTTCTGGTGAAGGTGGTGGGAGTTGTTCTTGCAGAGCACATGGGATTCCAAGGGCCTGGCAGTGGGCCAGGATCTTGTTGCCATGGTGACTGACACTGTTTTCGCTGAAATTTTGCCAGATCCTGAAGATCTTCGTGGACAATCTCTTTGCTATCATCCTGCTGAAGCAGGCCACAGCTGTGCGCTGCTTGGACATGAGTGCCTCCCGTAAGAAGCTGGCTGTGGTAGATGAAAATGACACTTGCCTGTGTATGACATCGACACCAAAGAGCTGCTTTTTCAGGTGAAGTCCCCGAGAGGGCCCAGGGACATCGTCCTTTGATTAGAGACCCTCCTCTAGCTTCCTAGTCCCTGCAGGAGGCTCTCCTGCTCTGGCCCAGGCAGGTCTCTGGGAGGGGCAGTGAGGGGCAGGGGCCAAGCACAGGCGCAGAGTCCCAGAGGCCCTGGGCCACAACCTGCTCCTCCCACACAGGCACAAGTCACAGGGCCTGGACCGGCCTCTTTAACTTTGGTTTTCTTGCCAATGAGATGAGCCAGCAGAGCCTCTCTTAAGCGTTTTCCATGAGCAAGAAATGGGGTGATGACTCTGAGGGGGGCGTGACGTTAGCACTCAGTGAATGGGGCGATGGATGCACTTCCTTTGCAGAAGTCTGCGTCTCACCTGCTGCAGGCCTGCCTGTGTCTATGCGCACCTACAGCACGGGAAGGAAACATGATCAGTTTTGTCATCTGAAAGGGGGAAGGGGATGGGCAAGCCTGACCTTCTGTTTAATTCACAAGAATGCTAGAAGAGCCAGCAGAATCTGAAGTGCTTGGATCTTTGGAGGCGTAGGCGTTGTTTAGTGGAGTCATCCAGCCCTGTGACCTGAGGAAGTGTGTCACCAGAGATGACAGCCCAGCAGCTCTGTGCTCAGGGCCTGGCTGGCTTTCTGCTGGGCTCATGCCACTCTTTGTCTCTTTTGGGCTTTGGAGGTGGGGAGGGCTGGTTGGGCAGAATCGAGTTCCCCTCAAAGCTGGAGTCCCTCCTAACTGGTTTCCTCGGCCACTGCAGGGTTTCCTGATGTTACGGGCAGATTCAGTTCCCTTACCAGGCTCCTCCTTGTTCTCAGCAGCAGAATCAATAGGGGGAGGGCCTGGAGTGGGGAGCAGCCTCAGTCAATTAGAAGGGGTTACCTCGGCCGGGCGCGGTGGCCCATGCCTGTATTCCCAGCACTTTGGGAGGCCAAGGCGGGTGGATCACGAGGTCAGAAGATCGAGACCATCCTGGCTAACATAGTGAAACCCCGTCTCTACTAAAAATACAAAAAATTAGCTGGGCGTGGTGGCGGGCGCCTGTAGTCCCAGCTACTTGGGAGTCTGAGGCAGGAGAATGGCATGAACCCAGGAAGTGGAGCTTGCAGTGAGCTGAGATCGCGCCACTGTACTCCAGCCTGGGCGACAGAGCGAGACTCCGTCAAAAAAAAAGAAGCAGTTACCTGGCCACCTCTAGCCCAGAGGTGACTCCCTGTCAGTCTCAACTCACTCATGTCCCTGAGAGAGTAGAATGGTTCGGGGGAAAGAGAGGACACACCCTTCAGGCTGCCCTAGGCTTGGGTCCTGTCTGCATCCCTTCCTGTGTGATCTTAAGCAAGTTAGTGAGCCTCTCTGAGCCTTGATTTCTTTTCTCTAAAATGAAATTAGTAATTGCCCGTCACAGAATTGCTACAGGAATGAACAAGATACCACAGTGCCTAGCTCAGTGCTGGGCACAAAATGGGGCCTGAAATGTTACCTCCCTTCTTCCCAGCCTCACCTCCCACCTATAGGGGGCGTAGCTGGCCCCAAATGTGAACCTGTGTCTGAGCGTAGAATCATACAAGTGTGGAAGGGCGTCTGAGCTGCCCCCGTCCCCACTGCTGGCTCTGTAGCAGGCTAGGGGAGGTGATTCTCAGCCCTGCCAGGAGACATCAGCATTCCCAGCTGTGACATTGCCTGCTGGCTTTTCCTCTTCTCCACTGCCCCTACCCCTACACATAAAACAGCTATATATTTTTTTCTCATTATAGAAGCAATCTACGCTCATTATAAAAGATTCAGACATTGTAAAACATTCTAGGCAGAAAGCTGTGAGCATCTACTGGTCCCTGAGGCTCCCGGGCTTAGCAGGGAACTGAGGTGCAGTGGATGCCTCCCAGGATGACTCTATTTTCACAACGTGTGGACTGTAAATGCAAAGAACAAGATATTCTTTTCAAATCTTACAAATAACTCACCGTTCTTTCTCATTATCAAACAATAGATAGATGTTCATGACAGAACAAATGAGAAAACAGATTTTCCCATTACACAATTTCACCCACCCAGAAACGCTGTTAATCCTTTGGAACATATTCTTGTAAATCTTCTGTCTATAGAGATGTATATTTCTTCTGTAATAGAAGTGGAATCCCACTTTGCTGATTCTCCACTTTCTTTTTTTTTTTGAGACAGTTTCACTCTTGTTGTCCAGGCAATGCCACCACAATCTTGGCTCACCGCAACCTCCACCTCCTAGGTTCAAGCCATTCTCCTGCCTCAGCCTCTGGAGTAGCTGGGATTACAGGCACATGCCACCACGCCTGGCTAATTTTTGTATTTTTAGTAGAGACAGGGTTTCCCCATGTTGGCCAGGCTGGTCTTGATCTCCTGACCTCAGGTGATCCACCCGCCTTGGCCTCCCAAAGTGCTAGGATTACAGGTGTGAGCCACTGCACCTGGTCTGATTCTCCACTTTCTATATAGGGACTCATATTTCAGGAGAATTTTTTTTAATATTATTATACTTTAAGTTCTAAGGTACATGTACACAACGGGCAGGTTTGTTACATATGTATACATCTTCCATGTTGGTGTGCTGCACCCATTAACTCATCATTTACGTTAGGTATATCCCCCAATGCTATCGCTTCCCCCTCCCCACCCCACAACAGGCCCCGGTGTGTGATGTTCCCCATCTGTGTCCAAGTGTGCTCATTGTTCAATTCCCACCTATGAGTGAGAACATACAGTGTTTGGTTTTTTGTTGTTGGGATAGTTTGCTCAGAGTGATGATTTCCAGCTTCATCCATGTCCCTACAAAGGACATGAACTTATCCTTTCTTATGGCTGCATAGTATTCCATGATGTATATGTGCCACATATTCTTAATCCAGTCTATCTTGATGGACATTTGGGTTGGTTCCAAGTCTCTGCCATTGCGAACAGTGCTGCAGTAAACATGCATGTGCATGTGTCTTTATAGCAGCGTGATTTATAATCCTTTGGATATATACCCAGTAATGAGATGGCTGGGTCAAATGGAACTTCTAGTTCTAGATCCTTGAAGAATTGTCAGGAGAATATTTTTCAAAAGTAACTCCTGCTTACTCAAAAATTCCCACAACACGCAGGTGCATGGAGGGGCTTGCCTCTGTTCATTTCTTTGTGGTCCCCTTTCCTCCTTTTCCCTCCATCCCGCTGTAAGCAATTTAGTGGGATTCAGTCTTTAAGAGGGTATTAGGCTGAAATGTGCAAGCGCTGCCCAAGCCCAGGGTGGTTCTCACAGGATCCCCACTGTCCCTGTCCCCCAGGAACCAAACGCCAACAGTGTGGCCTGGAACACCCAGTGTGAGGACATGCTCTGCTTCTCGGGAGGACGCTACCTCAACATCAAAGCCAGCACCTTCCCTGTGCACCGGCAGAAGCTGCAGGGCTTTGTGGTTGGCTACAATGGCTCCAAGATCTTCTGCCTCCACATCTTCATTTCTGCCGTGGAGGTGCCGCAGGTAACTGGGAGCACCTGTCCACTCTTAGTGCTGGCAAGGCCAATAAGACCAGGGAAGCTGGGCCCTTTGGTGGTGCTTTGGGGAGAGAGTAGCAAGGAGAGAAGAATGGCAGCTGTGATGTCGTGGGAGGCAGTCTGGGCCTGGAACCTGCAGCCCTATCTCCACTCCTTGCAACCTGTGTGACTGGGGGCAAACAGCTCAACCTCCCTGAGCATCAGTTTCTTCCTGGTCTCCTTTCTGTAGGGATGGGAGGGGTATGCAGTGTTGTCAGCAGAGTATATTTTACAGAGAGCCCAATGTGGGCCGAGTGGAGCGAGCAGCAAAGCCGGGAGTCCGGCAGGGTGTGTGTGTGAGCACGTGTGTGATGGTGGTGATGTGTGTGTGAGAGAGAGGGGAAGAGAGAGAATGAGTGGGTGGGGGGTGTGGGCTGAGGTCTGTGAGCCAATAAGGGAGCATGGGACTCTGCACAAGCCCCCTGAACTAGGAGGTGGCCAGAACAGAAATGGGGCACTGAAGGGTGAAGCCACAGAATGGGGGAGGGCAGAACCACAGACAGGTGGCTGAGATTGACCTCCCGAGTGCGAGCTGGTCTCCCCTTCACCTCCTGCACCCCACACAGATGGTGCTTACTGTAAGATTGCCATAAAACAGAGACACGCACTAGCGAGAAGCTTTAGCCCTTAGTATCCCATCCTCAGTACAGAATCACTCTTGAACATGTTGAAATACATCTGCTTAGAGCTTTTCTATGTGTATATATAATGTATGCATAATATACAATTAGAAGCATGTGATTTTATAACATTTTTAAACAAAAGTGGAATCACACTGCAAATACTGTTTCATGACTTTTATGTGTGTAAGTATTGCTACCTATAGATGGAACCTCAGATTTACTGTATTCCCTGAGCCTGGCCTGTAAACAAGACTTCTCATCCCTTCCTTTATGGCTATCTTCTCATTTCACCTCACATTCGGTTATGGCAGCCCCATCACTGCCTATGAAGTGCTGGCTGTAAACTAGTCATCTGGCCTTTTCACTCAGCAATCTCCTGAAGCATGGTTCTGTGTCAGCAAATGTTCTTTTTTTTTTTTTAATACATGCTTTTATTTTTCCGTGATTACAAACACAACTGAATATCAAATGCACAAAGTAAGAATTATACGGGGAAAAAAAATCAGATACATTCATATATATATCACCTTTTCAAAGCTATTTCCATCCAGAATAACCTTGGTTTGCCAGGGCCAATAAAGAAGTCACAAAATTGCCTTTAGTCAAATTTGTGTGTTTGCTTTCTTCTATAATTCCAATACTTCCACCATCAATGACTTGAGATAGCTTCCAAGGTGTTATATAATCAGTGCCAGTGTCTTCATTCATTCTACAACGAAGGCTGTCACTTCACACTTGGAAGGTTGCACAGCGGCCAGGCAGAGGCACTCCTCATTTCCCAGACGGGGCGGCCGGGCAGAGGCGCTCCTCACGTCCCAGACGGGGCGGGTGGGCAGAGGCACTCCTCACATCCCAGAAGATGGGCGGCCAGGCAGAGGCGCTCCTCACATCCCAGATGATGGGCGGCCGGGCAGAGGCACTCCTCACATCCCAGACGATGGGCGGCCAGGCAGAGATGCTCCTCGCTTCCTAGACGGGGTAGCGGCCAGGCAGAGGCTGTAATCTTAGCACTTTGGGAGGCCAAGGCAGGTGGCTGGGAGGTGGAGGCTGTAGCGAGCCGAGATCACGCCACTGCACTCCAGCCTGGGCAACTTTGAGCATTGAGTGAGCGAGACTCCATCTGTAATCCCAGCACTTTGGGAGGCTGAGGCAGGCAGATCACTGGAGGTCAGGAGTTGGAGACCAGCCTGGCCAACACGGCGAAACCCCGTCTCCACCAAAAATACAAAAACCAGCCAGGCGTGGTGGTGTGCGCCTGCAATCCCAGGTATTCGGCAGGCTGAGGCTGGAGAATCATGGGAGCCTGAGGCAGGGAGGTTGCAGTGAGCTGAGATTATGCCGCTGCACTCCAGCCTGGGCAACAGAGGGAGACCATCAGAAAGAGGAAGGAAGGAAGGAAGGAAGGAAGGAAGGAAGGAAGGAAGGAAGGAAGGAAGGCAGGCAGGCAGGCAGGCAGGCAGGCAGGCAGGCTGGAAGGCTGTGTCAGCAAATGTTCTTATCTAGCATGGCAAAATGTTAAGATAATTGTAGACTCACATAAGTTGCAGGAAATAATACAGAGATCCCTTATACCCTTTGCCCAGTTTCCCGCAATGGTAACTGTGCAAAGCTCCAGGACGATTTTCCCATCCCTGTTGGCATGTGTAACCACCCCCCACGGTCACGGCACTGAACATAGCCACCACCACAAGTGCCTAGTGTTGTGCTACCCTTTTACAGCCAGCGCCCCTCCCTCCTGCCTGAGACCCCGCATTGTATTTATGGCTGCATTTTGTCCTGTCTTGTGGATGTTCCATGACTGACAGACAGGCTGAACAAACAAAGGGTGTGCAAAGAAGCCCAGAGCAGGAGAGAAGGCTCCCCAGCCTGGCTTTTGTTCGGCACAGTCGCAGGCTGGCTCTGCCTCTCTTGGCTGCACTGTCCTGAAGCAGGAAATATGAGAAAAACAAGTAAAGGGAAAACAAATCCAGCTGGAGCTATGATAACATTATCTGCAAGGCCAGGCAGGGGCCCCAAAGAAATGGGTTCCAAGAGCAGGGACGAGAAAAACAAGTTCTTAGTCTCTCCCTGGAATTCTCTCCCCATGCCATCATTCTTTGTTCTGCTCTTATAACTATTTTTGTAACTATTTCTGCAAGTTTGCAAGGATTTTATAAGTTCATGTTTTCCCATCTATGCAGGATGGCAAAGGTCACAAGACATGCCTGAATTGCAAAACCTGTCACAGTTTGATTAACTGCCTTTGTTCTGCTTCTTTAAGCTCGCTTTCCCTACCCTGCAAGTTTCGCATCACTGGCTAGCCACTCCCCTTCAGTTGCCTGAATAAAAGTCAAGCCTGATCTTTGTTCGTTGCTCAGCCTCTGGATATTAATCTGCTGGGCCAGTGGCCACCTAAATAAAATCCTCCTATTTCACCCTTTGATCTCTCCAGTCTCCTGATTCCCACAACATTTTGGCGAGCCAGCCAGAAGCGGAGACGACAGGTTTACTGTCTCCTTTGCCTGTGGGACTGGAGCCCTGGGCCAGGGGAGGCCTGTGACCCCAGGCACCATCGGGAGAACTTCAACTCAGGGGGAGATCAGCTTTCCTGTGATCCGGTGCCCCTACCCGACAGCGCAGCAGAGCCTAAAGGGGCTACAGGATGATTCCAGGAACAGCACACTTCAGGGCCACAGTAAGGTTCGGGGCCCAAGGCAGGACCTGTCCCATAAGGGCGGAAGGGAAACTGATCATCTCCCGGGAGTGCACCAAGTAGTCCGACCCAGGATACAAGAGTGGCTCGCAAAGTCGGATGAAACTGGCACCCAGGGCGTACGAGTAATCTGACCTAGGACGTGAGAGTGGCTCACTATTTCGGATGAAACCTACACCCCAACTGAACCAGGATGCGAGAGTGGCTTGCTAAATTTGTTGAGAAAGGAAACTGGAAGCAGGGAGTTGTGTGAGTGCATGTGAAAGAGATGGTTCCGGAAGGAACCAATGCAGGGAGTGACGTGTGGGGGTTGCAGGTCTCTTAGCATAGATTGTACGCTTCGAGTGAAGCATGGGACTGACCGGGACTAGTGGCGAACATCCTACGTGGGCTACCGCATATGGCTCAGAAAGATGCCCCACAATTTAGTAATTGTGGGGGGATTAACAATCACTCCAAAGCTAAGCTGCATCTGAAAGACTCCCGCAAGGGAGACGATCTAATCGGTCTGAAGCGAAAGTGAGTGTGTTGTGCCAAAAAAGGAGGAAATGGGAGGGAAGTCGTCAAAACCTACCAGATTACAATGTATGTTAAAGAACTTTAAGAAAGGTTATAAGGGGGACTATGGAATCAAGTTGATCCCCCCAGAGGTTAAGAACTCTCTGTGAAATAGAATGGCCCTCCTTTTAGTGTAGGATGGCTGGCCTAAAGGACTATAGATAGAGAAACAATTGGCCGTGTATATCAGGTGGTGACTAGGATCAGAGAACAGCCAGGGCATCCAGACCAATTCCCTTATAGTCTGAATGCAGCCCTGCCTAGCAGCTTATTGCAGAACGCTCGTAGCTTGAGTTGAGCCAAAAGTGAAAGAGAATTCAGCTTCACTGTCAGCTGCAGAGACAAAGGGAAAGCCACAGGTTTTGCAGGAACCACCGGAGGAGATAGAGACCCCTCCTCCCTACACTCCAATACCCTCCTTTACCAAGACTGGCCCCTGAGCAGCCAGATTCAGATGGTGATACGCCCCAGGCTACACCCCAGAGTGAGAAATCTGAGCCCTCGTCCCAGGAGGTCAAGGAGGAAAGTCAGGATGATTAAGCAGGCTGCCTGCAGTCTGGATGCACCCAGGTTATGCAAATGCCTCTCAGAGAAACAAGGGGACCTCTTTATTATAATGCACAGGGCCAAGTCCAAGGAGGTGAATGAACTTTCATTTACCAGGCTTTTTCAACCACCGATCTCCTAAATTGGAAACACCATACTCCCTCCTACACGGAGAAGCCCCAATCCCTCACAGATCGATGCAGTCCATCTTCCTGACACACAGTCCAACTTGGCCAGACTGCAAACAGCTCCTACTGACGCTGTTTAACACTGAGGAGTGCTGGAGGGTAACCCAGGCAGTCCTCCACCAGTTAGAAGCCAATGCACCAGAAGGCACACTTAATGTTCAGGCTTATGCTCGGGGCCAGTTCCCAGAAGCAGACCCTAACTGGGACCCAAATGATGCAGCCCAGTTTCAGCGCCTACAGAGGTACCAAGAAGCACTGCTGCAAGGGTTACGGGAGGGTAGAAAGAAGGCCATCAATATAGGAAAGATCTCAGAGGTGATTTAGGGAATTGATGAAAGCCCCAGCCAGTTTTTATGAGAGACGCTGTGAGGTGCTCCGGTTTTTTTTATTGTTTTTTTTTTTTTTTTTTTTTAGACAGAGTCTCACTCTGTTTCCCAGGCTGGAGTGTGGTGGCGCGATCTCAGCTCACTGCAAGCTCCACCTCCCAGGTTCATGCCATTCTCCTGCCTCAGCCTCCCGAGTAGCTGGGACTACAGGTGCCTGCCATCACGCCAGGCTAATTTTTTGTATTTTTAGTAGAGACGGGGTTTCACTGTGTTCGCCAGGATGGTCTTGATCTCCTGACCTCGTGATCCGCCCGCCTCGGCCTCCCAAAGTGCTGGGATTACAGGCGTGAGCAACCGCACCCAGTGAGGTGTTCCAGTTTTATACTTCCCCATTTGACCCCACGGCCATTGAAGATCAGTGCATGGTGAACACAGCATTTGTAGGACAAGCCCAGGGGGACATCAGGGGGAAGCTGCAAAAGCTAGAGGGCTTCACAGGCGTGAATGCCACTCAGCTTTTAGAAGTGGCCACCAAGGTGTACGTTAACCGTGATCAGGAGGCAAAGAAGGAGGCTCATCAGAGACTCAGGAAAAAGGCCTATTTGCTGATGGCAGCACTTACAGAAGGGGGCAAGTGTCACGAGAGGACGTGGACGTGGACATAGGTGCAGACAAGGAAGAGGTCAGATCAGGCAAAGACCCGAGAATTGGGCAAGACTAGATAGGGACCAGTGTGTGCAGTCCAAGAGGAAAGGACGCTGGAAGAATGAATGTCCAGAAGGCAATGAGGGAGAGGAGGAAGCCAAGGAGCTAGAAGGCTGCCAGCTAAAGCTTATCACACCCAGAAAGAGCCAGATGCCGATTTTATTGGGCTGGCAGGGACTGAAAGGTTATGAGGACTAGGCCAGACTGGGCTCCATCTCCTTAGGCCCCCAGGAGCCCATGACATGGTGGAAGTAGGGGGCCACCTGATGGACTTTATAGTAAACACTGGGGCTGAACACTTGGCAGTGATACAGCCCATGACTTTAAGCCCGCTCCATCCTGAAGAAATGGTGTTAACCCTTACCATCCTGCAGGCGGAGGAATGGAGACTACACAGAAGGGTTGCCAAAGCTGGGGCTAGATGAGCTGTATAAGTTGCTTAGTAAAATTCCTGGAGTGTAGGCCGAAGATACCGCCCCCCCCCCGGCCTGGCTGTGATCCAGGCACCAGTGATAGTGGAACTAAAATCGGGGGCAACACTGGTTCAGGTTCATCAGTACTTCCCCAAGAAGCTGTACAGGGCATTCGAGGGCATTTGAAGCAGCTATTAGAACACAGGACCTTGGCCCAATGCCGGTCACTGTAGAACATTTTTGCCAGTGTGGAAACCAAGGACTAACGAATATAGACCAGTGCAGGATGTACACGTTGCAAACCAGGCCCCCAGGGATTCCAGAAATGGAAATTACACACGGCCAACCAGCCACAAAGCTCAGGAAAAGTGGAGCACATGAACCAGACACTCAAGCAGCTACTAAAGAAATATTGTCAAAAAACTCATCTAAGATAGGATCAGGTCCTGCCCATGGTCCTCCTCCGAGTCAGGTGTACCCCCACCAAACAAACTAGGTATTCACCCTCTGAAATCTTGTTCGGCCAGCCACCCCCAACCATAGGTCAAATTAAAGGTCAAAATTAAGGTAATTCCGTGAGTTAAGGGAGCTAACCTTGAGAAGGCAGATGCAGGCCTCAGGGAGAGCCATGCAAGAGATCCATGGCTGGGTACAGGAAAGAATGCCCATAGGACTAACAGACTAAACACACCCCTTTAGACCCAGGGATTCTGTTTAGGTCAAGAAATAGAATCCAACCACTTTAGTACCCATATGGGATGGGCCCCATACTGTAATCTTGTCCACTACCATTGCTGTTAAAGTTGCAGGAATCGTGCCTTAGATCCACCGCAGTTGGCTGAAACTGGCAGCCCAGGACAAGTGGACCAGCCAGCAAGACTCAGACCATCCAAACCAGCTTATCCTATGACAGGACCGAGGTGCCAGTGAAAGTGACAACAGCCCTGCTCTGGTGACTCCAGAAGCCGACCAGTCTATGCACAGCTGAAGCTTGAGGAGACAGCAGCCCTGCTCTAGTCACCCCAGAAGCTGACCAGTCTATGCACGGCTGAAGTTTCATCAAGGAAGTAAATGTAGTTAGAAATCTTAAGCCCAGGCCGGGCACGGTGGCTCACGCTTGTAATCCCAGCACTTTGGGAGGCCGAGGCGGGCGGATCACGAGGTCAGGAGATCGAGACCACGGTGAAACCCCGTCTCTACTAAAAAATACAAAAAATTAGCCGGGCGTGGTGGCGGGCGCCTGTAGTCCCAGCTACTCGGAGAGGCTGAGGCAGGAGAATGGCGTGAACCCGGGAGGCGGAGCTTGCAGTGAGCCGAGATTGCGCCACTGCACTCCAGCCTGGGCGACAGAGCGAGACTCCGTCTCAAAAAAAAAAAAAAAAAAAAAATCTTAAGCCCAGTAATTTTCCTTGTAATCTTAATTGTTTTACTATTAACCTGTCACTGTGGTCAACCTCCTCCTCTGGATAAGGACCTCTGCTGTCCACGCTGGGTATGAACATACTATTCATTACTTTGTTCTTGCTACTCCCTCTATCCATGTTAGAAGGAGGGGAATGCGGAAAGTTAAACTAATTGTTGCCTAGAAATTGATGACAATAGGAAGGTCATTGAAGATATAACTGCAAAAATTCAAAAATTAGCCCATGTCCCAGTCCAAATTTGGAAAGGATGGTCTCCAGATACCCCTTTGGGGGCTGGTTTTTGTCCCTTGGAAGATTTAAGACCTTAGTAGGAATAGTTCTGATCATACTGGGAGTCTGTCTCACACTCCCTTGTCTCCTACCTCTCCTTGTCAAAAACATCCAATCAGCCATAGAGGTTCTTGTAACCAGGTAAACCACCACCCAACTAATGGCTTTAATCAAATATCAACCTTTGCCAAATAAAGGACTAACTCCTCATGGAGAATTAAATTCTGATGATAATGCTTTCTATTAAACTTTATTTATAAACAGCATCAAAGGGGAGAATTAAGCAGGAAATACAAGAAAAACAAGTAAAGGGAAAACAAGTCCAGTTGGAGCTATGATAACATTATCTGCAAGGCCAGGCAGGGGCCCCAAAGAAATGGATTCCAAGAATAGGGATGAGAAAAACAAGTTCTTATCAGTCTCCCCCTGGAATTCTCTCCCCATGCCATCATTCTTTGTTCTGCTCTTATAACTATTTTTGTAACTATTTCTGCAAGTTTGCAAGGATTTTATAAGTTCCTGTTTTCCCATCTGTGCAGGATGGCAAAGGTCACAAGACATGCCTGAATTGCAAAACCTGTCACAGTTAACTGCCTTTGTTCTGCTTCTGTAAGCTTGCTTTCCCCACCCTGCAAGTTTTGTGCCACTGGCTAGCCACTCCCCTTCAGTTGCCTGAACAAAAGTTAAGCCTGGCCTTTGTTCATTGATCAGCCTCTGGATATTAACCCACTAGGCCACTGGCCACCTAAATAAAATCCTCCTGTTTCACCCATTGGTCTCTCCAGTCTCCTGATTCCCACAACAGTCAGTCCAAGGCTCAGTTTCCCCATCTGCACAAAAGGGCCCCCTCCAGCTCTGACTCCGAGGATCCAGCCTCAGTCTGTATCTGTGAACAGTGTTGGGTGATGATCCTGTTGACCCCTCATGTGCCTATGACAAGGAAGGTACCACAGGGACCTAGAGATGCCCATTGAACTAAGAGGACACTCAGGCCGGAGAGGAGTGGCTGCCAGAGGCTGAGCAGTGGGGCAGTGGTTCCAGCTGGGACTGGTCCGGATCTCTCGTCTCCAAGTGCTCACCATTGTGCCCATATTATTGGAAGGAGGAAGTAAGGAAGAGGTGGACTGGGCAGCCTCAGGTGGATCTGAGTCTAGCCACACCTCAGGCAGCTGAGGGTCCCCAGGCCTCAGTTTCCTAACTCTCCCCAGCAAGGCTGTGAAGCCAGGAGACCCTGGTGGCTGTCACACAGGTGGGCAGAGGCCCCTCCTCCAAGGTTGCTGCTGTGTCTCTTCCCTGGCCTGGAGTTTGTGTGCCCATGGCAGAGGCCACCATTGGGCAGGGTGATTACCCCGGGCCTCCCTGATTCTCCCCCCCACAGATCTGGAACATTAGCCTGGAATGGAGACCTTGTCACGGCCCTCCCTGCTTGCCCCCCGCAGCAGCTGAACATGCCATTCATCTGTTCAGAGGCAGAGGCACAGCCTGCACCTGGGATCCCGAGGGCTGGGGCTCGGGTGCCCCAATATGGCTGCCTCCATCTTCAGAGATGGCTGTCCAAGGGCCCTGACCCCACACCTTGCAGCTCCTCACAGCTCTTCATCAGCCCGCGGAGGGTAAGTCAGAAGGCAATGGCTCAGAAAGTCCCCCACACTCAGGCTCGTGTGGGAACACTGAAGAGAGGAGTTCAGGGGGACCCCATCATCCTGGGAGATGCTGAGGCCCCATAAAGCCTCACGCAGAGGAGAGGGCCTGGCTGCAGCCCCACTGTCTGCCTGCCTTCCGGAGCACCAAAGCCTCCCCAGGATTTCCTTTCACTTTGAGGGCAAGTGTCTCGCAGGTATGAATACTGAATCTCCCCAACTTAATGCCAATTTGCAACCTGAGAGGGGGATCTTGTGGGCCCTGCTTGAGCTCCCCAAAGGCCCCTCAGAGTCTGTGCCCCCACCCCGGTGCCACTCCCCTCTGGAAGTGCTGGCCCTGTGAGAAGGCACCTTCTCCAGGTCTGGCTTCCACCATCAAGGAGGCCCTTAAAAATGCCACAGTCCTCAAGACCATTGGCCAGGGAAGCCTGGGTGAGGTGAAGTTGACCCAGCACAAACTCACTGGGACTCAGGTGGCTGTAAAAATAAAATCTATAACTAGGGGCTCCCCCAGCCTTCTGAGTCTACACAGAAAGGTAGAAGTCATGAAGGCCCTGAGTGCCCCATCATAATAAAGCCATATCATGTCACTGAAACCTCAGACATCCCATACTGAGCTATGGTGATACTCATAGTGAAGACCTTTTCCACCAAACAGTCCAGCCCGGCCACATGGAGAAGGAGGAGGCTTGAGCCATGTTTCTGCAAATACTATCTGCCCTGTAGTACTGCCACCAAAGTCAGCCGCCAGGACCTGAGTGGCAGGACTCCTGGATGAAGAGCACAACACAAAAAGAGCTGACTTTGGCTTTAGCACCACATATTCCCAAGGCCAGAAGCTGAGCACCTTTGGTGGGACTCCCCTTAAGCTGCCCCAGAACTCTTCCTGGGCCACGAGTATCACAGCCCTGCAGTGGTTGTTTGGGTCTTGGCTCTCCCCTCTACCACATGGGGCCACAGCCCTGCCATTTGGCAGGCAGAACTTCTCAGGCTCAAAAAAACATACTTCAAGGAAAATATGTACTGTTTATATTCCTTCCAAATTGAAATATTTATCAAGAAATTTCTGATCCTTGACCCCAGAGAGTGACCCACAGAGGACCAGCTGATGCGGGACCCCTGGGTCAATACTGGCCAGGGAACCCTCAGGCCACACATAGAGCTGCTCCCCAGTCACCTGGGCCCCCTAACAACCTGACTCTTGGTAGCCGTGACATTCTACGCACATCAAGGAATCCCCAGTAGGAAAAAATATATATATAATTATTCCATGGCCACCTACCTAATCCTGGGGATCCCACTGACCTTCCCCATCCCCCAAAGTTAAGTCCAACTTTTCTGTCCAACCAAAGGGGAGTCAAAGGCTGGAATGTTTGGTGAAAAAGGTCTTCACTGTGGACTTTCCCATCTTTACTTCAGAAATCCAGCAGCCTGAGGAGGACCAGGGCCAGGGCAGAAGATGCCCAGAGAAGCCACCTTGCCTGCTTGTCCCCTACTGGGCCTGGAGGTGACGTGACCCAATATCAGCACATCTCCAAGTGTGGCCCTGTGGCCTCCCCCTCCATCCAGAGCACCAGCAGCAGTGGGAGAAGCCCAGGAGGAGTCAACTGCCCCCAGGGAACATCCCAGGACGTCAGTTCTGTCCATGTGGCAGACCCAGGAGGAGTCACCTGTCCCCAGGGAACAGCCCGGGAAGCCAGCGCCCTCTCCATTGGGCATCAGATGGTGTGACCTCAGCCTCTCCCTGTGAAGAGAGCCAGGGCTGCCAGAGAGCCACTAGATTTGTCTTCAAAAACATTTTGCTTCCTCCTGGCCCCAAAGACCCACTGTGCATGGAGAAATACGGTGGCTCCAGTAAACCCAGGGGACAGCTGTGGCCCAGACACAAACCAAGTAGGGGGGACAGGCAAGCTGCCTTTTCTGCATTTTATTTTATTATGTTTTTGTTGGTTTCTTTTTTGTTTTTAGAAAATGTCTCTGAGTCATATGTTTATTATTATTATTATTATTATTTTGAGATGGAGTCTCACTCTCTCGCCTAGGCTGGAGTGCAGTGGTGCAATCTCTGCTCACTGCAAGCTCTGCCTCCCGGGTTCACGCCATTCTCCTGCCTCAGCCTCCCAAGTAGCTGGGACTACAGGTGCCCACCACCACACCCGACTAATTTTTTTGTATTTTTAGTAGAGATGGGGTTTCACTGTGTTAGCCAGGATGGTCTCAATCTCCTGACCCAGTGATCCGCCCGCCTCGGCCTCCCAAAGTGCTGGGATTACAGGCGTGAGCAACTGCGCCCAGCCGTTTATTATTTTTTAATTATTATTTTTAATTGGCAAATCATGCTTGTATTTATTTATGGGATATAATGTGAGGATTAGATAGATGCGTGCACCGAGGAATGATCAAATCTTAGCATTTCCATCACCTCAGAAAGGCAAATTCCACATGAAGTTAGGGAAGCGTTGATCGAAAAATGTTGACCCCATAGAAGTAGCGAGTAGATCAATGGTGATGGGGGCTGGGTATCAGGTATGGGGGTGGGAAAGAGGGAGAGAATGGAGAGCTGTTGCTCAAACGACCAAAGTCTGAGATGGACAGGAAAAAGAGGTTTTCACATCCAGTGCACAGCAGGGTGACCGGAGTCAATGAGAATGTATTGCGTATTGCAAAACACCTGACAGAGTCCATGTCAAATGTCTTTCTGCACTTAGAATGGAGAGGACGAAGGCCCTGAGGTCCAAGAACACTACAAACATGACAGGTCAGCCATGTGTGGGCTCCAATGGCTGCATGGGAGAACTGGGCAAGACACCCTCACTGCTGTGTGTCTGACACCCCCAGCCTGGAGGCCTCGTCCAGTGGAGGACAGAAGTGTGTAAAGTGGCAGAGGGATCTCTGCGTGGGATTCAAATCAAGGAAGCTTCTGGTGCCCGTGTGGCCTTGAAAGTATTCCTATCCAAAGGAAGGGGTGAGATGGACCGCCTGGAGTCTCCTGGACACCAGAGGGTGCCTCCATCCCCCCCACCCCTCCCCAGTGGAATATAAAAGCCTGGACGGTGTTTCCCAGGGCACTTCTCCCCTGCCCTGCACTTCTCCGTCTTTTCTTCATCCAGATGGTTCTAATTTGGCTCATGTTAGGGTAGGAGAGAAGATATGGCGCAGGGCACCGTCTCTCTCCTGTGTGCCCCTGCTTCCTCTGCCCTGCCACCTCCTGCTCCCCCAACCCCGCCCAGGTCACTGCAGTCCTCTCTCCATTTGGAGGCAGCCAGAGCGATAGTGCAGCCCCCGGGGAGGCCATGCCGGGAGCTTTGTGGGCAGCAGCCAACGGAGAACCAGAGGCACTCGACCTGCCCACGGGAGCAGCTTCCATTTGTTCACACTAACCCAGGGTGAGCCCTCACGGGGTAGCTGGGGAGCATAAACTGTGTGCACTTGGATGTCCTCTAGGGGTTCTGCAGAGTCTAAAGGGGATGGTGGAGGGGAAGTGTCCTCTGGCTGTGCCCCTGAAGTCTGATTGTGCCTCCCGGGCCTGCACACAGCCCCAGAGCAGGGGATGACCACAGGGCCTCTCTGGGGACACCTCCTAGCTGCCCCCACATGGCCGCTGATGCACCCAGGGCCTCAGGTGTGATTCGACAGTCACTGCCCCGGGTCCCCTCAAAGCAAAACGGGGGCTCCAGGGTGGGCAAGGGTGAGGGTGTGACCCTAGAAGAGTCATGAAAGGATAAGGAGGGGAGTGGCTCTTAGTTTCTGGGCACACCCCTCCTCCTCTCCTGTGCACGGGAAGATGACGGAGGGAACATGGCAAAGGAGACCAGGCTCTGGAGAGGGCTCTCAGGCTTCGCCCTCCCCAGGCAGCCTGTGCAAATCTAGCCTAGTTATCGGAGTTGGCGTTGTGCCTCAGTTAGCATAGTTCAGAGGTAGGATTTGTAGTCAGGGTAGTTAGGAGGCACCACGGAGCAGGGATCAGCCTTCAACGCACTTGACGAAGAGATCCAAAAGCGTAGGATCCTCAAGACCATCAGCCAGGGCACGTTCAGTGAGGTCCCACTGGTCCAGCACGTGCTGACGGGGACCCAGGTAGCCATGGAAATCATCCCGAAGAAGGCTGGCTCCCCCGCATCGCTCTCTGGAGAGGTCAGTATCACGGACACCCTCAAGCATCTGAACGTTCAGCTCCATCAGGTGACTGACACCATAGACACCGACTATTTGGAGACAGAGTGCGCTGGATGAGGAGAGCTGCACCACCAGATACGCCACCACAGCCACATGGAGAAGGAGGAGGCCGCCCACACCGGGTTCAGGCAGATTCTGTCAACACTGCAGTACTGCCACTTAAAGAACATCACACATGGAGACCTAAAGCCACAAAACATCCTACTGGATGAGGATGGCAACATCAAATATCTGGACATTGGCTTCAGCACCACACTTACGAAGTGTGCCAGCCTTTTGTGGCACGTACTCCCTACGTGGCCCTAGAACTCTTCCTGGGCCAGGGGTGTCAGTGCCCGCCGTGAAGGTATGCTTAGAGTAATGCTACACCACATGGTAGCTGGGGCTCTGCCCTTCTACTCTATGCACATCAATAACAAAATAGCAAAGTACACATTGCCTCCATTTTTCTTTTCATTTCAATTAGATTTATTAAAAAGTTACTAACACTAGACCCCAGGGTGTGACCCCCACTAGAACAACCAATGAGGGACCCGTGGGTGGACAGTGGCCAGAAGATGCTACTGACTCCATACCAAGAGTGACTCCTGGGCCACCCGAACCCCAACAATGCAGCTCATGGTGGCCATGGGATTCCAGGCCGAGAACATCTCCGTGTCAAAGAAAAAACATTAAACTATCCCATGGCCACCTGCCTCATTTTAGAGTGCATTAAAAACCAGAAGAGGAAGCGCTCCACCATCAGAGCACCCTCCCTTCCTCTGGGGTTCCCACCTTTTCTTCCCCAACCCCCAAAGTTTCCACCTTCTGGGAGAAACTGAAGAGGGCTCAGAGCGAGCCAGCTTTTGAAACTTTTAAAATTCAGCTGCCTGAGGAGGGACAGAAGTCACGGCAGAAGACCACCATTCCTGCCAGTGTACCTGCCGGCCTGCAGAGGAAGCCAGCCATTTCCAGTGAAGCCCCCCAGCATGACCCCATGGCCTCTCCCTCCAGCCAGAGCACCAGCAGCAGTGGGTCCCTGGCTCAGTGACAATCATCACAGGAAGCCAGTGTCCTCCAAGCTGGGCAGCCCAAAGCTGTGATGTCGCCTCGCTGTCAAGAAGCTGGGGCTGTCACAGGGCCGCCAGGAGATGCCTTTCAATGCTTTTAAAAGTATTATGTGTGTGTCCACTAAAGAAAACAAGCAAAATGATTGCCCCAACATAGTTGGACGGCTGAAGACAAAAATCGAGTAGGTGGGGCAGTCAAGCCGCACTTCCTGCATTTTATTGCATTAAGGCCCTGAGGTTCAAGAACATTAAAAACCTGTGACAGGGTGGCCATGTGTAGACTACAACAACTGCGGGTGGGAGGCAGGCAAGAGGCCAACGCTGTCATGTGCCCAGCACACCCGGCCCAGTGGCATTCAGCAGAGGATGGAGGTGTCCAAGTTGCTGCTGGGGTCAGTGAACATGATTCTAGTCAAGACGGCATCTGGCAACCCTGTGGCCTTCAAAGGCCTCCTATCCAAAGCTACGGATGAGCTGAAGGACAGCATGACACCTCCTGGAGACCAGAGGGCCCCTCTGCCCCACCTGGTCCAGGGCACCATCTCTTCCTCCAGTCTGTGCCCTGCTTCCTCTGCCTGCCCTGCCCCCTCCCCCTTCCTCCCCGCCCAGCTCACTGCCATCCTCTCTCCACCTTTCCAAGGTAGACATAGCTTGCTGCTCTCCTGAGGCCCCACTAAGGCTGTGACTCTGGTCCCCGCTATCCTCTTGGACTTTATTTCCCTGGCACCCTCCACACCTCCTTTCTGTTTGTCCCAGCCCCGCCGCCAACTCCCTCTCCCCCAGCTTCTCCTCTCCTATTCCTAATCCCCTCATCCTGATTCCTTTCCTCCTACATCTTCTCTAGCTAAGTCACCTTTCCTTTACATGCTAATAATCTGCCCCTCCGTCCCCTAGATGTCTGCCTTGTGCAACATGGAATGATGAAAATCTAGAAACTGGAATCTAACTCCTGGCCCTAGTCAGGACTCAGGTTTTGTGAAAGGGAGAAGAAAAAAAAAAAAAAAGCAACTCCCCATCAAAACCAATACCTAGTCTAGAGCCTGATATAAGTGCCACTCAAAACATACTTCCTTCCATTATTCTTCTATAGCCAGATAATTATTCCTAAAATAGAAGCCCCTGAGACCACTGAGAAGCATTGCAGTGTGGAGTGACAAGAGTCTGAGAGCCGGTCTTACTGTCCCTTGTCCCCCAATCCCAGTTAACATGAAGCCGAACTCCAGAGAAGAGCCGGGCCCATAGGGCATTTGGATTTTACTCCAAGTCTAATTCCCAGTCCAGTGCTCCTGCCTCCACGTCTCCATTTCCTCTGCCCGCCTGGCCGAGGAAGGGGTGCGTGGCAGAGTGCGGGGCATGGGGAAAGAAAGCGAGGCCCACTGGCAGCCCCAGCAGGGTGGTGCGATGCATTCAGCACTCGCCCTCTGCCTGGGTGCAGGCCTCCAAGTGGGTTTTCCTGTTTCTCCATCTTCTGAGGCCCAAGGCTTCCTCAGAGCCTCTGTGGGTCCCACCCCTGCACCCATCACACGGTGTCTGGGCCCTGCCTGCCTGGCTCACATCCCCACCCCCACCCGCTGCCCTATTGCCATCCGGGGACAGCCCACTGGGCACTGCTGTTCCCCCTCTTAGAAGACTTTCACAGGCCCTGCCCATCCCTTTTGCCAATCAAGTGAATGTCATCTCCTCAGAGAAGCCTTCCCTGAGCACCCCATCTGCCGTAGGGTCACCCCCATCTTCCAACAGCACTTTTCCTGGTGTTTCCTTCCTAGCCCTTGTCCCTATTGGGAGTTTTCTGCACTGATAGACTAGTTTCTGTCATCCACGTGGGGGCCAGCGTGTCTGTCTTCTCTGTCCCTGCACACGGGAGATGCTCAATGATCATTTGTCAGCAAAAATGAAACAGGAAGACCCCCGAGGTGCTGGGATGAGGAGCCGTACACCCCAGGTGAGGAAGGAGCCTTGAGGAAGGGGAGAGTGTCAGGCCTCTGAGCCCAAGCTAAGCCATCATATCCCCTGTGACCTGCACGTATACATCCAGATGGCCTGAAGTAACTGAAGATCCACAAAAGAAGTGAAAATAGCCTTAACTGATGATATTCCACCATTGTGATTTGTTTCTGCCCCACCCTAACTGATCAATGTACTTTGTAATCTCCCCCACCTTTAAGAAGGTTCTTTGTAATTCTCCCTACCCTTGAGAATGTACTTTGTGAGATCCACCCCCTGCCCACAAAACATTGCTCTTAACTTCACCGCCTATCCCCAAACCTATAAGAACTAATGATAATCCCACCACCCTTTGCTGACTCTCTTTTTGGACTCAGCCCGCCTGCACCCAGGTGAAATACACAGCCTTGTTGCTCACACAAAGCCTGTTTGGTGGTCTCTTCACACGGACGCGTGAGACGTTTGGTGCCGAAGACCCGGGTCAGAGGGACTCCTTTGGGAGACCAGTCCCCTGTCCTCACCCTCACTCTGTGAAGAGATCCACCTACGACCTCGGGTCCTCAGACCAACCAGCCCAAGGAACATCTGACCAATTTCAAATCAGGTAAGCGGTCTTTTCACTCTCTTCTCCAGCCTCTCCCGCTACCCTTCAATCTTCCTCTCTCGCTACCCTTCGATCTCCCTGTCCTTCCAATTCCAGTTCTTTTTCCTCTCTAGTAGAGACAAAGGAGACACATTTTATCCATGGACCCAAAACTCCGGCGCCGGTCACGGACTCAGGAAGACAGCCTTCCCTTGGTGTTTAATCATTGCGGGGACGCCTGCCTGATTATTCAGTCACACTCCATTGGTGTCTGATCACTGTGGGGATGCCTGCCTTGGTCATTCACCCACATTCCCTTGGTGGCAAGTCAATTGCGGGGATTCCTGCTTTGGCTGCTCACCCACATTGCAGCCCAGGGCTGCTCCCAACCCCCGCTTCTCCGTGTCTCTACCCTTCTCTTTAAACTTCCTCCTTCACTACGGGCAACCTTCCACCCTCCATTCCTCCTTCTTCTCCCTTAGCCTGTGTTCTCAAGAACTTAAAACCTCTTCAACTCTTGCCTGACCTAAAATTTAAACACCTTATTTTCTTCTGTAATACCGCTTGGCCCCAATACAAACTCGACAGTAGTTCCAAGTGGCCAGAGAATGGCACTTTCGATTTGTCTATCCTACAAGATCTAGAGAATTTTTGTCGAAAAATAGGCAAATGGTCTGCGGTGCCTGACATCCAGGCATTCTTTACACATAGGTCTCTCCCTAGTCTCTGCTCCCAGTGAGACTCATCCCAAATCTTTCTTCTTTCTCTCCTGTCTGTTCCTTCAGTCTCCACCCCAAGCTCTGAGTCCTTTGAATCCCTTTCTATGGATTCATCTGACCTCTCCCCTTCTCCCCAGGCTGCTCTTCGCGAGGCCGAGTCAAGTCCCAATTCTTCCTCAGCCTCTGCTCCCCCACCCTATAATCTTTCTATCACCTCCCCTCCTCACACCTGGTCTGGTTTACAGTTTTGTTCTGCAACTAGCTCTCCCCAACCTGCCCAACAATTTCCTCTTAGAGAGGTGGCTGGAGCTGAAGGCATAGCCAGGGTACATTTGCCTTTTTCTCTATCAGACCTTTCCCAAATCAGCCAGCATTTAGGCTCTTTCTCATCAGACCCCGCTAAATATATACAGGAATTCCGATATCCAACTCTGTCCTACAGTTTAACCTGGAGTGACTTAAATGTCATCCTAACTTCTACCCTCTCCCCAGATGAATGGGAAAGAGTTTTTTCTCTAGCCCAGTCTCATGCTGATACCGCCGGCTTCATGAGTCAGGCCTCCAGGAAGGCATTAGAGCAGTTCCCCGTGAAGATCCCCAGTGGAACTATCAGGCACATTCCCCAGGTATAGCTGGGCGAGATTACATGGTTTCCTGCCTAGTTGAAGGGCTTGAAAATGCAGCTTACAAAGCTGTTAATTATGACAAACTTAAAGAAACTACCCAAGGTAAAGATGAAAACCCAGCCCAGTTCATGGCCTGCTTAGCAGCTACCCTTAGACACTTTACCACCCTAGACCCAGAGGGGCCAGAAGGCCGCCTTAGTCTTAATATGCATTTTATCACCCAGTCAGCTCCTGACATTAGAAAAAAGCTTCAAAAATTGGAATCCGGCCCTCAAACCCCACAACAGGAATTAATCAACCTTGCCTTCAAGGTGTACAATATAGAGAGGAGGTAGCCAGACAGCAATGCATTTCTGAGTTACAGCTACTTGCTTCCACTGTAAGACAACCCACAACCACGTCTCCAGCATACAAGAACTTCAGAACACCCAAGCCACATCTCCCAGGGGCTCCTTCAAAACATCCTCGTGGCTGGGCGCGGTGGCTCACGCCTGTAATCCCAGCACTTTGGGAGGCCGAGGCGGGTGGATTACGAGGTCAGGAGATTGAGACCATCCTGGCTAACACGGTGAAACCGTGTCTCTACTAAAACTACAAAAAATTAGCTGGGTGAGGTGGCGGGTGCCTGTAGTCCCAGCTACTCGGGAGGCTGAGGCAGGAGAATGGCGTGAACCCCGGGGGGCAGAGCCTGCAGTGAGCCGAGATCGCGCCGCTGCACTCCAGCCTGGGCGACAGCAAGACTCCATCTCAAAAAAAAAAAAAAAAAAAAACATCCTCGTGGACCTTGCTTCAAATGCCAAAAGCCTGGCCACTGGGCCTCAGAATGCTCACAGCCTGGAATTCCTCCTAAGCCATGCCCTGTCTGTGCTGGCCCCCACTGGAGGTCAGACTGTCCGACTCACATAGCTGCCGCTCCTAAAGCCCCTGGAGCCCAAACCCAACGTTCCTTGGCTGACTCCTTCCCAGATCTTCTCGGCTTAGCAGCTGAAGACTGATGCCGCCTGATCACCTTGGAAGCCTCCTGGACCATCACAGATACTAAGCTTTGGGTAACTCTTACAGTGGAGGGTAAGTCCGTCCCCTGTTTAATCGATATGGGGGCTACCCACTCCACATTACCTTCTCTTCAAGGGCCTGTTTCCCTTGCCCCCATAACTGTTGTGAGTATTGATGGCCAAGCTTCAAAACCCCTTAAAACTCCCCAACTCTGGTGCCAACTTGGACAACATTCTTTTTTTTTTTTTTTTTTTGAGACGGAGTCTCGCTCTGTCACCCAGGCTGGAGTGCAGTGGCGCAATCTCGGCTCACTGCAAGCTCCGCCTCCAGGGTTCATGCCATTCTCCTGCCTCAGCCTCTCCGAGTAGCTGGGACTACAGGCGCCCACCACCACGCCCAGCTAATTTTTTGTATTTTTAGTAGAGACGGGGTTTCACTGTGGTCTCGATCTCCTGACCTCGTGATCCGCCCGCCTCAGCCTCCCAAAGTGCTGGGATTACAAGCGTGAGCCACCGCGCCCGGCCGACAACATTCTTATATGCACTCCTTTTTAGTTATCGCCACCTTCCCAACTCCCTTATTAGGTCGAGACATTTTAACTAAATTATCTGCTTCCCTGACTATTCCTGGGCTACAGCCACACCTCACTGCTGCCTTTTCCCCCAGTTCAAAGTCTCCTTCACATCCTCTCCTTGTATCTCCCCACCTTAATCCACAAGTATAGGACACCTCTACTCCCTCCTTGGCGATGGACGATGCACCCCTTACCATCCCATTAAAACCTAATCACCCTTACCCCGCACAATGCCAATATCCCAACCCACAGCATGTTTTAAAAGGATTAAAGCCTGTTATCACTCGCCTGCTACAGCATGGCCTTTTAAAGCCTATAAACTCTCTTTACAATTCCTCCATTTTACCTGTCCAAAAACTGGACAAGTCTTACAGGTTAGTTCAGGATCTGCGCCTTATCAACCAGACTGTCTTGCCTATTCACCCCATGGTGCCAAAGCCATATACTCTCCTATCCTCAATACCTCCCTCCACAGCCCATTATTCTGTTCTAGATAAACTTAGCTGACCCCATAAATCCTAAATCCTTTCCCCACTCCCCTTTCCATGCCTTAAAAAATAGCCCTAAAGGCTGCTCCCACACTAGGTCTCCCTAACTCATCCCAACCTTTTTCATTACACACAGCCGAAGTGCAGGGCTGTATGGTCGGAATTCTTACACAAGAGCCGGGACCGCACCCTGTAGTCTTTCTGTCCAAACAACTTGACCTTACTCTTTTAGCCTAGCCCTCATGTCTGTGTGTGGTGGCTGCCACTGCTTTAATACGTTTAGAGGCCCTCAAAATCACAAACTATGCTCAACTCACTCTCTACAATTCTCATAACTTCCACAATCGATTTTCTTCCTCATACCTGACACATAAGACTCTCTGCTCCCTAGATCCTTTGGCTAGACTCACTCTTTTTTGAGCCTCCCACAATTACCATTGTTCCTGGCTTGGACTTTAATCCGGCCTCTCACATTATTCCTGATACCACACCTGACCCGCATGACTGTATCTCTCTGATACACCTGGCATTCACTCCATTTCCCCAGATTTCCTTCTTTCCTGTTCCTCACCCTGATCACACCTGGTTTATTGATGACAGTTCCACCAGGCCTAATCCCCACATACCAGCAAAGGCAGGCTATGTTATAGTATCTTCTACATATATAATTGAGGCTACCACTCTGCCCCTCCCCCCACTACCTCTCAACAAGCCAAACGCATTGCCTTAACTCGAGCCCTCACTATTGCAAAGGACTACGCATCAATATTTATACTGACTCTAAATATGCCTTCCATATCCTGCACCACCATGCTGTTATATGCGCAAAAAGAGGTTTCCTCACTACACAAGGGTCCTCCATCATTAATGCCTCTTTAATCAAAACTCTTCTCAAGGTCACTTTACTTCCAAAAAAACCTAGAGTCATTCACTGCAAGGGCCATCAAAAGGCATCAGATCTCATTGCTCAGGGCAGCGCTTATGCTGATAAGGTAGCTAAAAAAGCAGCTAGCGTTCCAACTTCTATCTCTCATGGCAGTTTTTCTCCTTCTCATCGGTCAGTCCCACCTACTCCCCCACTGAAATTTCCACCTATCAATCTCTTCCCATACAAGGCAAATGGTTCTTAGACCAAGGAAAATAGCTCCTTCCAGCCTCATAGGCCCGTTCTATTCGGTCATCATTTCATAACCTCTTCCATGTAAAAGTTACAAGCCACTAGCCCACCTCTTAAAACCTCACATTTCCTTTCCATCGTGGAAATCTATCCTTAAGGAAATCACTCCTCAGTGTTCCGTCTGATATTCTACTACTCCTCAGGGATTGTTCAGGCCCCCTCCCTTCCCTACACATCAAGCTCGGGGATTTGCCCCCGCCCAGGACTGGCAAATTGACTTTACTCACATGCCCCAAGTCAGGAAACTAAAATACCTCTTGGTCTGGGTAGACATTTTCACTGGATGGGTGGAGGCCTTTCCCACAGGGTTTGAGAAAGCCACTGCGGTCATTTCTTCCCTTTTGTCAGACATAATTCCTCGGTTTGGCCTTCCCACCTCTATACAGTCTGATAACGGACTGGCCTTTATTAGTCAAATCACCCAAGCAGTTTCTCGGGCTCTTGGTATTCAGTGGAACCTTCACACCCCTTATCCCTCAATCTTCAGGAAAGGTAGAATGGACTAATGGTCTTTTAAAAACACACCTCACCAAGCTCAGCCTCCAACTTAAAAAAGGAGGACTCTGTCAAGAATAGAGCCCAAACACTTACCAACCAAACAAGTAATTCCGCTGAACCCCCTTGGGCACTCTGTAATTGGATGTCCTGGGTCCTCCCAATTCTTAGTCCTTTAATACCTGTTTTTCTTCTTCTCTTATTTGGACCTCATGTCTTCCGTTTAGTTTCTCAATTCATCCAAAACTGTATCCAGGCCATCACCAATCCTTCTATATGACGAATGTTTCTTCTAACAACCCCACAATATCACCCCTTACCACAAAATCTTCCTTCAGCTTAATCTCTCCCACTCTAGGTTCCTATGTTGCCCCTAATCCTGCTCGAAGCAGCCCTGAGAAACATTGCCCATTATCTCTCCATACCACCCCCAAAAATTTTCGCCACCCCAGCACTTTACCACTATTTCATTTTATTTTTCTTATGAATATAAGAAGACAGGAATGTTAGGCCTCTGAGCCCAAGCTAAGCCATCATATCCCCTGTGACCTGCACGTATACATCCAGATGGCTTGAAGTAACTAAAGATCCACAAAAGAAGTGAAAATAGCTTTAACTGATGACTTTCCACCATTGTGATTTGTTTCTGCCCCACCCTAACTGATCAATGTACTTTGTAATCTCCCCCACCCTTAAGAAGGTACTTTGTAATCTCCCGCACTCTTAAGAAGGTTCTTTGTAATTCTCCCCACTGTTGAGAATGTACTTTGTGAGATCCACCCCCTGCCTGCAAAACATTGCTCTTAACTTCACCGCCTATCCCAAAACCTGTAAGAACTAATGATAATCCCACTACGCTTTGCTGACTCTCTTTTCAGACTCAGCCTGCCTGCACCCAGGTGAAATAAACAGCCTTGTTGCTCACACAAAGCCTGTCTCTTCACATGGACGTGTGAGACAGAGAGGACTCGAGTTAGTGCCCCCTGCCCACCCCGAAGGTCAGCCCTGGGCAGGGCAGGCCACTGTGCCTTGTGGCATCTGTCACTTGTGACCTTGACAGGTGGCCCGCAGAGGACATGGCTGCAATCAGTCAGCTGTGGTCCTGAGGCAGCTGCGTCAGGGTGGCCCTGACTTGAGATACCCTGATACCTGTCCACCCATCCACTCCTGGGCAGCAGCGCTGGGAGGGAGGCAGCCTCCTGGGGCTCTGCCACGGGGTGCCAGGCTGAGGGAGTGTTGGCTTTGGGCTGTTGGCGGTTGAGTGTGGGGCATTGCATTCTTCTTCATTCCTGTCTATAAGGACCACCAGAAGCAATTTGCCTTCAGCTGGGAAGGCCAGCAATATACCTTCATGGTCCTACCTCAGGGCTCTATCACCTATCTGGCTTTTTTTTTTTTTTTTTTTTTTTTTTTTTTTTTTTTTTTTTTTTTTTTTTTTTTTTTTTTTTTTTTTTTGAGACGGAGTCTTGCTCTCTCCCCCAGGCTGGAGTGCAGTGGCACGATCTCGGCTCACTGCAAGCTCCGCCTCCCGGGTTCACGCCATTCTCCTGCCTCAGCCTCCCAAGTAGCTGGGACTACAGGCACCCGCCACCGCGCCCAGCTAATTTTTTGTATTTTTTTTAGTAGAGACGGGGTTTCACCGTGTTAGCCAGGATGGTCTCGATCTCCTGACCTTGTGATCCGCCCACCTCGGCCTCCCAAAGTGCTGGGATTACAGGCTTGAGCCACCGCGCCCGGCCTTCTTCACAGATATCTTAATGGTGTTTCCCTTGCACGAGATATCACGCTGGTCCATTACATTAATGACATTATGCTGACTGTAGCGAGAAGTAGCAACCACACTGGACTCATTGGTGAGACATTTGTGTGCCAGCAGATGGGAAATAAATCTGACTAAAATTCAGTGAGGCTGGAGAATAGGGAAACTGAGCAGGAAAGTAGCAAAGGTAATTAAAAGTTAAATAAAGGGCAGAATGACTAAAAGCAGAAAGTAGAAGCAAGGTAAAAGGGCAGTGGGCAAGAAGCCAAATAAGAGCTAGAAGTTGAGCAGTCAAAACAAAAAGAAAAGCGAGCAAGTACACCCTGGCCAGCAGGATCCAGACCAAACCAGTAAGAGGCCGCTCTTCAGGGCTAGGCATGTGCATTAGAGAGAAAACATATCCTTACCATGACCCCATATGATAATCAGCTCATTAAAGCTCATGCATGTTGGGGACCAGCCTCAACACCACCCACAGGGTGCCCGAAGTCCGGTGGCGACAAAGGATTGAGAAGAGACAGGTTAAGTGTTCATAAAGGTGGGAGCCAGGGGGCCAGTTGCAAATGGAGGCTGCAAAAGGCTCAGCTCTGGTCTCCACACTATTGAGTATAATCACTTAGATCTAAGAAGCAGATGTTCAGGGCAAAACAGTCAAAGGGTGGCAGTGCGTCATAGGCATAATCTATAGCAATAGTGGTTTAAATGAATCTCCTTTGTGCTCAAACAGCATATCTGTAACTTATTGGAGAGTAGCTGGTGGGAGCGGGCTTAACTAGGAGCCTGCATGTCTGTCCACATTCCAGTGTTTCAAAGGAGTGTCTTTCTCCTTGAACACAGTGTTTACAGATAAGAGAGCGGGTCTCTTGGCCGGGTGCAGTGGCTCACGCCTATAATCCTAGCACTTTGGGAGGCGGAGGCAGGCAGATCACGAGGTCAAGAGATCAAGACCATCCTGGCTAACACGGTGAAACTCCGTCTCTACTAAAAATACAAAAAATTAGCCGGGCATGGTGGTGGGCGCCCATTGTAGTCCCAGCTACTCGGGAGGCTGAGGCAGGAGAATGGCGTGAACCCGGGAGGCGGAGCTTGCAGTGAGTGGAGATCGGGCCACTGCATTCCAGCCTGGGCATCAGAGCGAGACTACGTCTCAAAAAAAAAAAAAAAAAAAGATTGAGTCTCGCTCTGAGCTTGGCAACATGATGGCAATTACGAGGCTTTCCTCCTTAGAGTCCTCTTATGGCTTTCCACAACTTATTGTCCCATATTTTTATGGCCAGTTTATGCAGGCACCCCATAAGCCTTTTTCCCAACAATGCATATGGACTGCATATCGGAGGTGGTGCACAAGTGCACAGGGGCCAAAGTAACTAAGCAACCCACCTATCAATCAAAAAGGCAGACACTGGCTAGAGATTAGGGAGCCTTGGGAAGAGAAGGAAAAAACCCATAAAAAGATCCAAACTACACCAAGCTGGATCTGATCTTACCTCGCAGAGGTTGGTCTGCGTTCCCCCTCCGAGAGTGGAACGCTGTGCCTAATCCACTTCTGCTGCCCTGCTTTGCTATCTGTGTGTGTCTCATCCAATTCTTTGTTCAGGACACCAAAAGCCTAGACCAGCATGGCACCTTCCAGTAACACAGAGACCTACTACCGCAGTAAAATATCTAGGGGTCCAGTGGCTTGGGGCCTGTCAAGATATTCCTTTTAAGGTGAAGGATAAGTTGCTGCATTTGGCCCCTCCTACAACCAAGAAAGAGGCAAAATGTCTAGTGGGCCTATTTGGATTTTGGAGGCAACACATTCCTCATTCAGGTGTGTTACTCTGGCCCACTTGTCAAATGATCCGAAAGGCTGCTAGTTTTGAGTGTGTCCAGAACAGGAGAAGGCTCTGCAAGAGGTCCAGGCTGCTCTGCCACTTGGGCCATATGACCCAGCAGATCCAGTGGTGCTTGAGTTGTCAGTGGTAGATAGCGATGATTTTGGGAGCCTTTGGCAGGCCCCAACAGGTGAATCACAGCAGAGGCCTCTAGGATTTTGGAGCAAGGCTGTGCCGTCTTCTGAAGATAACTAGTCTCCTTTCGAGAGACAGCTCTTGGCCTGTTAGAAACTGAACATTTGACTATGGGTCACCAAGTCACCATGTGACATGAACTGCATATCATGAACTGGCTGTTTCCTGACCCATCTACCCATAAAGCGGGAGGGGCGTGCACAGCAGCATTCCATCATCAAATGAAGTGGTATATATGTGATCCGACTCGAGCAGGTTCTGAAGGCACAAGTAAGTTACATGAGGAAGTGACTCAAATGCCCATCGTCCCCACTCCTGCCACCCTGCCTTCTCTCTCCCAGCCTGCACCAATGGCCTCATGGCCCTATGATCAGTTGACAGAGGAAGAGAAGACAAGGGCCTAGTTTACAGATGGCTCTGCACAATATGCAGGCACCACCCGTAAGTGGACAGCTGCAGCCCCTTTCTAGGGTATCCCTGAAGGACAGTGGTGAAAGGGAAATCTTCCCAGCGGGCAGAACTTCGAGCAGCGCACCTGGCTGTGCACTTTGCAAGGAAGGAGAAATGGCCAGATGCGCGATTATATACTGACTCATGGGCTGTAGCCAATGGTTTGGCTGGATGGACAGGGACTTGGAAGAAGCATGATTGGAAAATTGGTGAACTGGGGTTAGAGGTATGTGGATGGATTTCTCTGACCACAGTATGTGGTCAAAAACTGTGAAGATATTTGTGTCCCATGTGAGTGCTCACCAAAGAGTGACCTCGGCAAAGGAGGATTTTTACTGTGGATATTTATCAATCATTACTCTTTTTTTTTTGAGATGGAGTCTCGCTCTGTCGCCCAGGCTGGAGTGCAGTGGCGCAATCTCGGCTCGCTGCAAGCTCCGCCTCCCAGGCTCATGCCATTCTCCTGCCTCTGCCTCCGGAGTAGCTGGGACTACAGGTGCCTGCCACCACGCCCAGAGAATTTTTTGTATTTTTAGTGGAGATGAGGTTTCACCGTGTTAGCCAGGATGGTCTCGATCTCCTGACCTCATTCTCCACCTGCCTCGGACTCCCAAAGTGCTGGGATTACAGGTGTAAGCCACCATGCCCAGCCATCATGACTCATTCTGTAGACACCACTCAGCCTCTTTCCCCAGCCACCCCTGTCATCGCCCAATGGGCTCATAAACAAAATGGCCATGGTGGCAGGGATGGAGGTTACACATGGGCTCAGCAACACGGACTTCCACTCACCAAGGCTGACCTGGCTAAGGCCACTACTTAGTGCCCAATTTGCAAGCAGCAGAGACCAACACTGAGCCCTCGATATGACACCATTCCTCAGAGTGATCAGCCAGTTTCTTGGTGGCAGGTTGATTACATTGGACCTCTTCCATCATGGAAAAGGCAAAGGATTGTCTTCACTGGAATAGACACTTACTCTGGACGTGGGTTTGCCTATCCTGCACGCAACGCTTCTACCAAGGCTACCATCCTCGGACTCAACGGAACGCGTTATCCACCATCATGGTATTCCACACAGCATTGCCTCCGACCAAGGCACTCACTTTGTGGCTAAAGAAGTGCAGCAGTGGGCGCATGCTCATGGAGTTAACTGGTTTTACCATGTTTCCCATCATCCTTAAGCAGCCGGATTGCTAGAACATTGGAATGGCCTTTTGAAGTCACAATTACAATGCCAACTAGGTGACAATACTTTGCAGGACTGGGGCAAAGCTCTCCAGAAGGCTGTGTATGCTCTGAATCAGCATCCAACATATGGTACTGTTTCTCCCATAGCCAGCATTCACAGATCCAGGAATCAAGGGGTGGAAGTGGATGTGGCACCATTCACCATCACCCCTAGTGACCCACTAGCAAAGTTTTGCTTCCTGTTCCTGCAACATTATGTTCTGCTGGCCTAGAGGTCTCAGTTCCAGAGGGAGGAATGTTGCCACCAGGAGACGAAATAATAATTCTGTTAAAGTGGAAGATTGCCAACTGACCACTTTGGGCTCCTCTTGCCTCTAAGTCCACAGGCTAAGAAGGGAGTTAGTGTTGGCTGGGGTGATTGGCCTGGACTATCAAGATGAAATCAGACTACTACTCCACAATGAAGGTAGTAAAGAAGAGCATGCATGGAATATAGGATCCTTTAGGGCATCTCTTAGTATTACCATGCCCTGTGATTAAGGTCAATGGGAAACTACAACAGCCCAATTCAGGCAGGACTGCCAATGGTCTAGACCCTTCAGGAATGAACGTTTGGGTCACTCCACCAGGTAAAAAACCACAACCAGCCAAGGTGCTTGCTGAAGGCAAAGGGAATACAGAATGGGTAGCAGAAGACAGTTATTAATACCAGCTACAGCCATGTGACCAATTGCAGAAACAAGGATTGTAATTGTCGCGACTATTTCCTCCTTATTTTGTTAAAAATATTTGTGCATGTATACACTTGTACTAAGAAAACATCTTCATTTTATTTCTTTTTCCATTATCATGTGACGTAAGATTTATTGATTTTATATCAGCATTTAAGTGTTAACTTTATGTAATAGCATTTAGGTTAAGGATTAGTGTCCTTCTGGTTGTATGAAGGATGGGTGTGTCTGTGAGGGTGTTGCCAGAGGAGATTAACATTTGAGTCCGTGGACTGTGAGTGGCAGACCCACCCTCAATGTGGGTGGACACCATCTAACAGCTGCCAGTGTGGCTAGAACAAAACAGGCAGAAGGTGGGATAAGTTGGCTTGCTGAGTCTTCCGGCTTTTATCTTTCTTCTCTTCTGGATGTTTCCTGCCCTTGGACATCAGACTCCAGGTTCTTTGGCCTTTGGACTCTTGGACTTACATGAGTGGTTTGCCAGGGGCTCTTGGGCCTTTGGCCACAGACTGAAGGCCGCACTGTCAGCTTCCCTGCTTTTGAGGCTTTTGGACTTGGACTGATCTACCATTGGCTTCTTTCTTCCTCAGCTTGCAGATGGCCTATTGTGGGACTTTGCTTTGTGATTGTGTGAGTCAATTCTCTTTAATAAACTCCCTTTCATATATACATATATCCTATTAGTTATGTCCCTGTAGAGAACTCTAATACATTCTCTCTCTCCCAGGGGCCACAGGCTTGCAGGCCTACCTGGCCAGGGAGATGATCTAAATCTGCCTGAGAGGCAGGAGGTGAGGAGCCGGTGCCGGAGGTGCGGTGGCCCTGCCTGGGAGCACCAGCGGCTCCAGTTGCTGCAGCAAGGAGAACGGGGGCCTGGGGCTGCAAGACGGTTTGAAGAGATGTGGGCGTCAGCATTTTTTATACGTCACCTTGTGTGTGTGTGTGTGTGTGTGTGTGTGTGTGTGTGTGTGTGTGTGTTTTGAACATTGGAGCCATAAAACTTCAGATTAAAGAAAAACTGCAGGATGTAAAACAAAACCCACTGGCACCTCAGGGCTGGCCTGCAGGCCTGTAACTGGTGCAGTTTCCAGGCTGTGCTGCCTGTGACTGCGGCAAGGCTCCACTGCACGCCCCATGGACACGGTCTCTGTCTGTGGCTGCAGCCCTGAGTGCCACAGAGGTCCCTCCCCATTGACAGGGCTGTCTGGCTCTGAGTCTGTGCACTCCTGTGGGGCAGGCGTCAGCTTCTTGACCTGGTTTTCCTTCATAACTGCTCTCTGAGGGTAGTGGCTGGCCAGAGATCCTTTGCTGAATGGATCCTGGAATCCAGCCCCAGTCCCTGGGCCTCTCTCAACTGGAGCCACTCACCACTGCCAGGCTGGCCACTAGGGTACATTTTTCTTCCCTTGACTTTCTGTCCCAAGCCTGGAAGGCATCCAGAAGGCTCCTCCTAGCACCAAGGAACCCAGAGAGCAGGAGAATGTAGCAGCAGGGTCACAGCCTGGCTTGCAGGGCCCATTCCTGGAAACTGCCACAGTCAGTTGTAGGTTTCCAAACACAGCCCGGAACAGCTGCAACCCCTTCTCAGGCCTTCTCTGGTTGGTCTATGTGCAAATTAGCAACCTGCCTCTGTCCATAACCCAGCACCCCATGTAGACACAGTGGCTCAGGGGTCCCATCATTCCAGGGAGCCCCTGCCTCCTCCAGACCTTGGTGTGGCCTCTGGAGGGGGCAGTAGAGCCACAACTTCCTACAGGAACCAAGTTCACATACTAGAAGGGCCAGGCGGAAGAGTTCTGCTGGTTTTGGGCCTCAATGAAGAAAGATGGGATTTCTTTTCCTACACAGAAACACCCCAAGCAGAAACAGAAAGAGATCTTTTGTGCCCACTGATATATGTCTCTCTTGCCCAGTGTGTCATTGTCCAGAGCCATGGGTGGTGGAAGGCGGGAAGTGCAGGCTCCCTGCCTGCTTCTACAGAAGCCCTGGGCCAAAGGCCTCTGCTGAGAGCATCCAGCGCTGTGTGCTTCTCCACCCTGGCCACACACTCCAATCATCGGGTGAGCCTTCAACACACCCAGACCAAGGAAATCCATGGCACTGAAGGTGGAGAAAAAAAGAAAAAAAAAAAGCATGAAGTTTTCTTAAAGCTCCAGCTCTCCAGTGAGTTTCCTGCCTTGGTACTCCTGGAGACGTGTGGGCAGCTCAGGGGCTTGCAACCCTGCCTGAGGCAGAGCTCCAGGGACTTGCAGGGTCAAAGGTGCCTGGGGCAAGCTTCCCAGCATCCCAGTCTCCACACTGGCCTCAATGGGTGTGAGTGACTAAGGCTGGGAGGAAAGGAAGGCCACTGAGTTTCCAGGTCCCTGCTCCACTGGGGAGGGTCTTCTCTGCACTCTCTACCTACAGCCTCCTTCAGCAGCAAAGCTGGCTAGAGTTGCCAGGGGATGCTTGCACAGCCTTAAGGCTCAAGAAATGAGTCCTAACTCATGTGTCCCCTGAAACTGAGTAAAAATTTCTGGCCCACACCCTGATTCAGAGCCCAGAGTTCCAGAAATGTGTGTGCAGCAGGAGGCTCAGCGCCAGGACTCAGGAGCTCTCAGCCCAGGTGAGCCCTGGTCTTCTGCGCTCCCTCTGTCTCCTGTGCTGGGTGAGGCCTTGCTCCCTCTGTCTCCTGTGCTGGGTGAGGCCTCAAGGCCAGCACAGCTGCTGGGAGGGCTGACAACAAAAGGGCCACCAGCTTGGGCCTCAGAGACACATGGGAAGGGGACAGATGCAGAGGCAGCTGGCGTTTTTGTGAGGCGAAGCCTCATTTTCAAGTTCATGGGCTTTAGGCACTCATTGATCTTTGACTTTTTTCACTCAGCAGTTTCCTTTTTTTTTTCAATTAAAAAAAGTATAAAACTTGCAAAAAATTTACCATCTTGTGTCAATTACAGCATCATTAAATACATTCACAATGTTGTGCAAACATCACCACTGTTTACTTCCAAAACTTCCATCATCCCCAACAGACATTGTGTACCCTTTAAAGAGTAATTCTCCATTCCCCTCCCTGCACTCTGTTCTACTTTTTGTCTCTTATGAATTTTCCTATTCTAGGTACTTCCTAAGAGTGGAATGATAACAATATTTGTCCTCCTGTGTCAGGCTTATTTCACTTAGAATAATGTTTTTTCCTTTGAGATAGGATCTCGCTCTGTTGCCCAGGCTGGAGTGCAGCAGCACAACCACAGCTCACTGCAGCCCTTCTAGGCTCAAGCAATCCTCCCGCCTCAGCCTCCAAGTAGCTGGGACTACAGGCGCATGCCACCACACCTGGCTAATTTTATTTTTTGTAGAGATAGGGTCACACTAAGTTGCCTAGGCCAGCCTTGAACTCCCGGGCTCAAATGATCCTCCCACCTTGGCCTCACAAAATGCTGGGATTACAGGCGTAAGCCGCCGCACTCGGTCTTGGAATAATGTTTTGAAGTCTCATCTATACTGCAGCATGACTCAGAATCTTACTCTTTTTTTTTGAGACGGAGTCTAGCTCTGTTGCCGAGGCTGGAGTGCAGTGGCATGCTCTTGGCTCACTGCAACCTCCGCCTCTCGGGTTCAAGCGATTCTCCTGCCTCAGCCTCCCGAGTAGCTGGGATTACAAGTGCGTGCCACCAAGCCCAGCTAATTTTTGTATTTTTAGTAGAGACGGGGTTTCACCATGTTGGCTAGGATGGTCTCGATCTCTTGACCTCGTGATCCACCTGCCTCAGCCTCCCAAAGTGCTGGGCTTACAGGCATGAGCCACCACACCTGGCCTTACTCCTTATGAATAATATTCCATTCTATATACATATCACATTGTGTTTATCCATTCCTCTGTTGATGAACACTTGTTTCCACTTTTTGGCTAATGTAAATAATGTTACCACGAACATGGGTGTGCAAGCATCTCTCTGAATCCCAGCTTTCAATCCTCTTGGGTACACATCTCAAGAGGGGAGTTGCTGGTCCCAGGGTAATTCCATGTTTATCTTTTTGAGGAATCACCAGGCTATTGTCCAAAGTGGCTGCACTGTTTTACATTCCCACCAGTAGAACATGAGGGTTCTGATTTCTCCACATCTTCACTAACACTTGCTGTTTTGTGTGTTAAGTGGCTCAGTGTGGTTTTGATTCGCATTTTCTGGTGGACTGACAGTGATCATTGTATCTTCTTGGGGAAATATGTATTTAAGTCCTTCACTCATTTTTGAATCACTTTTTAAAATTGAGTTGTAGGACTTCTTTATATATTCTGGATATTAATCCCTTATGAGATATATGATGAGTTTTTATTCTTTATAGTGTTCTTTGATGCACAAAAATTTTTAATTTTCATGATGTCCAATTTATCTGTTTTCTTTTGTTGCCTGTGTTTTTAGAGTCATATCAAATAAATCACTGCCAAATCCACTGTCATGAAGCTTTCCCCCTATTCAAAGGGTTTTACAGTTTTAGCTCTGACACTTAGGTCTTTGATCCAGTTCAAGTTAGTTTTTGTATATGGTGCAAGGTTAAGACTCCAACTTCATTCTTTGCAGATGGGTATGGGTATCCATATCCCAGCACAATTTGATGAAAAAACTGTCTTTTCCCCATTGAATGGTCTTGGCACCCTTGTCAAAAATCAACTGACCATAGATGTGAGGGTAGTTTCCTTTTACCTGGGAGTGCAGCTAGAGAATCAAGTGACTTAACAAAATCTTGATGATCTCTCCAAGACAACCTAAGTTAATGTCTAGAGTTGGAGGATCCTGTTCTATGGCAAGGAATGAAATTTGGCAAGAAGTTTCCCTGTCCTTCCACAACAGTACCCCAGCAGGCAGGCATTCCTATGAGTGCAGAGATGACTAGGGACCCAGGGTACTTTTATAAACTGCAAGCCAAGCTTGCTTTTGAAAGCAGAAGCAACAGATACCAATGGAAACCCAACTACTGAATTCACCACCTCCGTCCAATGGGCCATCCAGAGTGGCCTTTTCCTCCTCTAAATTAGGGATTTTCTATATAGCCTTTACCCTTTCTCTTTCCTGGCATAAAGTAGGGAGTAATAATACACCCACGGGCTACGATTAGACTCCAAAAAGCTAACAAAATTCCAGTTCTGGCTCCCGTCCATGAAACTACAACAAAAATAAGCAAAAAGGGACATCTTTAGCCCTGCAGTGTGAATGGAAGCAGGACTTCTGGCAAAGGAAAGGAGTACCGTGAGGAAGGGCACTGTGAAGGCACATGGTTCCTCTCCTTAAAGGAAAGAGGTGGGGACAGGATGTGCCATGCTGGCAGTTTTGGGTTCTCCTCCAGACTTCCAGTATCTTCTACCTGGCCAGGAAACTCAGGACATGGAAACTTGCTAGTCACCGTGGACCAGGCCGAGCTCACTTGGCAGAGCAGCAGCACTCAGCGCACCACACCCCAAAGCCTGGTCTCTTGGAGCACACGCATTCCACTCGGAAGCTGCCGGGCCGCCCTCAGACATAAGTTGGTTTCTTAGCATGGAAGCCAGGCAAGCAAGTTTAAATAAGGTGGGTCCTCAATCCTCAATTAGTGGTCACTATGAGAAATTCGGGAGTGTGATCCAAGTGTTGCACTTTCTTCCAATTTTTTAAAGACAAATGAGTTGGATTTTGTGTGCTATCTTCCCATTTACAAATATTGGTTGGAAGTATGTAGGCAAAGTGGGTCAAACAAAATCTGTGCAGTTGCAACTCAGTGGTGGTGGTGGTGGGGAAGGCTAGAGCATACATTTGAGATCTTTTTTTTTGAGATGGAGTCTCACTCTGTTGCCCAGGCTGGAGTGGCACTATCTCTGCTCACTGCAAGCTCTGCCTCCGGGTTCACACCATTCTCCTGCCTCACCCTCCCCAGTAGCTGAGACTACTGGCGCCCGCCACCACGCCCGGCTAATTTTTTGTATTTTTAGTAGAGATGGGGTTTCACCGTGTTAGCCAGGATGGTCTCGATTTCCTGACCTCATGATCTCCCACCTAGGCCTCCCGAAGTGCTGGGATTACAGGCGTAAGCCACCGCACCCGGCCGAGATCTTTAATTTTTTTTAAGGCCAAACTTTTTCCTGTCTCTTAGAAACCAGCTGTGGACCTTACACATTTGTGGTTCATAAAATATTTAGGGAAATATTTTTATACCAGTTCAACGCCAGCTACACATTAGAATCACCTGGAGGGATTTTAAAAGCATACCTGAGCCACACCCCGGCACTGTCAAGTTCAGTAAATCAGGTGCGGCCCAGGCCCTCAGGTGATTCCAACATATAGCTCCTCTTAGGAAAAACGAACCTCCCAGCAAGTGCTCAGCTTTCTAGATCTGTTGTTTTCTCCTCTTTACAGAGGGTGGATTGTACCTCACAAAACTGTTAAAGATTAAAACAAGTCAGGGGAGGGGAAATTTGGAATGAAGCCAGATTCAAGGAAAGAAAAATTAGACAGTGACGGCTATGAGAGCTAAGATGTACATAAGAGAGGTGATAGGGGAGGTGATGTGCTGGGCTGTGTCCCCCTCCAATTCCTATGTTGAGGCCTAAACCCCAGTACCTCAGCAAGTGACTGCAGTTGGAGACAGGACCATTAAAGAGGTAACTAAAGTAAAATGAGGTCATATAGTTGGGCCCTCATCGAATCCGACTGGTGTCCATAGAAAGGAGATTCAAACCCAGAAAGGCAAAGAAGGGAAGACCATGTGGAGACACCAGAAGGAGAGAGGTATCCACAAGCTGAGGAGAGGGGCTGAGAGGAAACAACCCTGTGGACACCTGGGTCTTGGACTTCTATCATCCAAAACCGGGAGAAAAGACATCTCTGCTGTTGAAGCCCTGCAGCCTGGTATTTGTTATGACAGTCCTAGCAAATGAATACAGGACACGTCCACAAGAAGGGCCAACGGAAAAGAAGAAAGTGGGCGCTGAGATGTGCTGGTGGTTTGGAACACAAGCCAAGGCTCTAAAATGGTCAGTCATGTTCAGTATCAGGGTCGATTCAGATCAATGATCATCAAAAAATCAAAGCAGGTAAGAGTGAAGATAAGGATCGGAGTCAGTGACAAGGCCAATTTTTTGGGTAAGATCATTTCAATGTTGGGGTGGGTCCAAGTATGGATGTCTGTGTTTAAAGGATAGTTAAGATCAGGATCCAAGTAAAGTTCAAGGTCATTGTCCATACAATGGCAGGATGAAGGTAAAGCAATTTCAGAGTCAGGTAGGGCAAGATCAGGATAAGTATGTCAAACTGAGGATCTATGGTAGGGTCAAGGTCAAGTGCAAAGTAAAAAAAAAAAAAAAAAAAACTAAGACATGGCTAGAATGATGTTCAAGGTGATAATCAGAGTCGGCCTCAAAGTCATGTCAAGGTCCGAATGGCTCAAGCTCAAGGTAAAGTTGAAACGTAGGGTCAGAATGCTGGTCAGCACCAGGACAAGGGTTGGGTCCAACCTCATACCAAGGCTAAGGATTAGAGCCAAGAGGATCAAGGTCATTTTAAGGCCAGAGCAGTTCAAAGACAGACTATCATCAGTGGGAGGATGACTAAGGTTAAGGATAACTTAAGAATGGTTAAGGTCAGCTAGACTCAGGTATAAACTTAGGGGAAGTATAAACTTATGGCCAGGACAATGTTCAGGGTTGGCTTCAGATTCAGATTCAGGGCCATGAAAAGCATCAGTGTACTGGATTCAAAATCAATCAAAGTCAGTTTCAAGGACAAGTTTAAAATGAGGGCAAAACATGGTCAGGGTGACGGTTAGGGTGAAGACAAGGGTCAGAATTAGGGCTAGATTCAAATTCAAGGTCAAGTTCATGCTTACTTCAGCTTAAGGTCAGGATGACTGTATAGGAGATTCAAGATCAGGATCAACACACCTGTAATCCCAGCACTTTGGGAGGACAAAGTGAGTGAGTCATTTGAGGTCGTGAGTTCGAGACCAGCCCGGCTAACATGGTGAAACCCCCTCTCTACTAAAAAATACAAAGTTTAGCTAGGTGTGGTGGTGCACACCTGTAATCCCAGCTACCCAGAAGGCTGAGGCAGGAGAATCACTTGAACCTGGGAGGCGGAGGTTGCGGTGAGCCAAGATCGCGCCACTGCACTCCAGCCTGGGCCTCCGTCTCAAAAAAAGAAAAGAAAAAAAAGAAAAAGAAAAAAAAAAGTCAAGGTCAGGACACATGGGTCAGTTTCAAAGTTAATCCAAGGTCACCTCAAGGGGATCACGGTCAGGATGATTGTTAAGTGTAACTCGATTAGAATGAGTCTAATGTGGTGATGAAAAGAATCCATATTAGTACAAGTACATCCAGTCTCAATCATTTGATTCATGTAACTCCTAATTGCATGCGAGTGACAACTGAGAGGAAGGTAAGCAGGACACACACATTCCTCTCTAGGGCACATTCTTACTGCAAGGTAGAGTGAACCAAGATGCACCTACTTCATGCTATTGGAAGGCATCATTTTCAGTGCAAAAAAGCTTTGTCTCAGACATTTATCTTAAGGTGAAATCTTATTGTTGGTCAGTGTTAACTGACATCAATGTAAGCAATGCAATACACATTAATCTCAAAGCCATATTCTTACTAAAAGATGAGAGGAATCAATGAACCTGAGCAGGCGTTTGGATGAGAATTCCTGTTAGTACAACAAACTCAGGCATTCTTATTAAAACCAACTCCTCATAGTTTATTGGGGGAGATGAAAGTCGGCACAGCAACACACACTCACGTGGAGGCAGAATAAGCTGGGATCTGAAGAAGGAGTACTACTGAAACAAGTACATAATAGTACAACAAACTCATTCCCAGACGTCCTTTCCAAAACATTTTTTTTTTTTTGTGAGATGGAATCTCTGTTGCCCAGGCTGGAGTGCAGTGGCGCAACCTTGGCTCACTGCAACCTCTGCCTTCCAGGTTCAAGCGATTCTCCTGCCTCAGCCTCCCAAGTAGCTGAGACTACAGGCGCCTACCACCATGCCCGGCTAAATTTTGTATTTTTATCAGAGATGGGGTTTTGCCATGTTGCCCAGGCTGGTCTCAAACTCCTGGCCTCAGGTGATCCACCCACCTCGACCTCCCAAAGTGCTGGGATTACGGGTGTGAGCCAGAGTGCCTTGCCAAAAGTAACTTCTGAATCCTTGTTAGTGCCAACTGAGATGGATGCAAACCCAGCAACACACTCATCTCTCATTCTCACCTCGAGGCAAATACAAATGAACCCAAACAATCCATAGTACTGCAGACAAACTCAGTCCCAGATATTCTTCTCAAAAGTAAATCCTTACTGCTTATTCCAGCAAAATGACAAGTTCCCCTCTTTTGAGAGAAAACACATGCTTATGCTGAATCTAAATAGGTACATAGAAAAAGGCACTGTGTTAAAGCAGAACTCAGTCTCAGCCATGGCTTCCTATTGTGGTTAAGCTGAATCCCTTAGATGAACATTATACAATTTAGGGTTAAAATATGACACCGAGCTCAGCCATCGGGCTGATGGGACATGAGACTAATTAGTCCCAGGTCAGAGAGTAAGACCTATTGTCACGGTAGGGTTCCATGTTAACTTCAAAGTCAGGTAATGATTAGGGTCAGGAGGTGGGTCAGAGTCAAGGTCATTCAACAGTGATCATGTTTAGGGTAAAGTCAAAGCCAGTTCAAAGCCAAAGCCATTAAAATTAGGGTAAGTTATGATAAGGACAATGGTTGAAATCAGAGTCAATTAAAGATTACATTCATCTCAAGCTAAGGCAGGTTAATGTCAGGATGATCATCAGTTTTAGGATAACGGTCAAGCAGGTCAGAAGTCAAGGTCCATTTTAATGTCATATACAAGGTCAAGACCAGTGGAACATAGAGGAATAGATGCCTGATTTGCAGAGGTGGGCATCACACAAGGGTCCACACACTGTGGCCCAGTCACTGGGCCCCAAGCTGGAGAGAACTCTGCTCCTCTAGAGGACAAACATCTGATAAGGCCCAAACAAAACATACGACCAGAGAAGATTTAAGCCATGCACCACCAGCCAGGGTGGAATTGCACTGTGGATAATCTCACATTGTGCAGCATCTGAGCTTCTAAACTATGCTATTTTTAACACATAAAGTACATGCCAAGAGGAGCCACGAGGAAAGAAACCAGCTGAGGAGACAGAAAAGTGGAAATGTAGAAAAGTGTAGCAAAGTAGAATTCAAGATCTAAGTCAATGAGGCACTTCTGCAAAACCTAAAGTGACCCACGACCTGAACTACTACTGTTTTAATAAAATTGCTTCTAAGTGGCATCTATTCCATTCCAGGTAGGGGCTTACATATGTTGGAATACAGAGCCTCTGCTGCCAAATCTTCCTCTCCTGTGACAAATGCAGAATTACACATCTAAGTGTTAGCAACTAGGTCAACTAAAAATAAAACACGTAACACATGACTAGGTTACAGTTACACCTACAGGATATGCATGGCTCAGAGTTCCCAGCAGTTTGTGGCTGCTCTTCTAAAGGGACAATGCTTTCTCCATCCATGGTCCTCAACCTCCAACACTGTGATTAAAATACACCACCCCCCTCCCAAAAACAAAAACAAAAACAAAACTAGGGACAGGCACTACAGGAGAGGGCCTTTCTGCCTCGAAGCACCACACGTGCCCATTTATGGAGGGCTCTCTTGCTTGAAAGGCATTGGCTATGATTAGCTCATGTGGTCTCTACTGAGCCAAGGCTCTCGAAGAAGGAAAAAAAGACATGGCAAAGGCAGATCATCATTGTTCTTGTTCAATTTTATTGGCATTGCGTTCATCTCTTTACAGAAGAACTCAGCCCACACCCTAGAATGTAGACCTTTGGAAAAAGGAGAAGTGCTCCGTTAAGCAAGCTACAATGCGGGGGCAGATCCTAGGAAGGGAGCAGAACTGCCAGGGCTCCAACCAAAGAAACAGGTTAATTAATAATGGGCAATATTGGGGAGATGGGTGGGGAAAAGAGGAAAAAGCTCCGCTAACCTAAGGATACCACAACCCTGAAAGGAGCGCCTTCTAGAACAAAGGTAAAATCACTAGGACAGATCTGTTAGGGTTTTCCTTTTACTCTCACAGTAGGATGCTGATCTAACAGGGGAGTTTTGAAGTGTGGAGCAGTGGGGAAAAAAAGAAAGAAAATGAGAATTTTAATTTTTGAAATAACGGCAATTTATCCATTGCACATACCACTGTATTATGCAAATCAACCTTTTGGAAAATTTAAACACAGAAGGGAACTAGACAGTTTTCCCCCTGGAGAGATGAAAAGCTTTTTGGCTCTTAAGTCTTTGATAAAAGGCGTACGTAATTCTTGTGTCTACTGTACAGAATACTGCCGCTAGCTGGATTTCCCAATTCTGAGTAACACTCTGCAATCCAAACAGGGTTCAACCCTCCATCTTACATGCCTGCATTACAGGACTTAAACACATAATCCAAGAATTTCTTACACTAATTTATACATTTTAATTGGTTGCATATATTAACATGTACTATAAGATTCTTTTCTAAGAAGCATTACATAATAAATGGATACTGTAAAAAGATCTGATTAGTTAAAAGTAACAAGCATTAACAGATAGATACATACAAAACTCAGCCTGATCAGACTGGGTGTGAGCCTGTAATGGGGCATGGGGCACCAGCCTTCCCAAGGGGTAGCCTTCAAGGAGGGAGGGGAAAGGGGGGGGGGTAAAAAGACCACAAGACTGTTAAAAAAAAATCAGATAATTAGACACAGATTAACTGTAAACAGTTCTCTCTCTCTCCAGTGAACAAAAAGAATAAGCTTCCAATGCCAACTCCATATCAGAATGACTTCCACCGCTGGCTTGTCCTGCTGCCATTACTCGCGGGCTCATGTAGGTGGGCAGGCAGACCCCAAGGAGCCATCACAGGCAAGGGCTGGAGTTTGATTACGTCAGATCTGTGTGTGTGTGTGTGTGTGTGTGTGTGTGTGTGTGTGTGTGTGTGTGAGTGATATGTGGGGTGTAACTGTGTTTGATGTGGTTTTCTTTTGGCAGCTGGATGTGAGAGATCAATGTATGTTTTGTTTGGAAGAGGAGAGGGGAATTGTGTTGAAGGCCTACGTGTGTTCTTGGTTTGTGAAGGACTCTGTGCTCAACTCTCACTGCCCCCTCAGCAACTGCAGCTTTCTGCCGAGGCCTTGGCCCGGTCATTCTTGTCCAGTTTGATAGGTTCAGGAAATTCGTTGTACAGCTCCACCTCCGTTTCCTGGACAAGGAGACAGAGAAAGGTTGGTTACTCACGAAATAGAACATTTCAGCCCTCATTACGGGCCCTTTCTGCTCAGGAGGGGCTCACTTCGGCTTGAGCAGAGTGGGCAGGGAGCTGTGGAGCAGAGCCTGCCCACACAGTTAAGGGAGCGCTCTGGCAGAAGGTGCCACGCTCAGGGGAGTAGCAAGAGAAAAACAGATTTTGTGACAACTACAGGTCAATGTGAAGAGAGGAGTCTTGCCAGGAGAAGCAGCAGTCTGCACTGAGCAATCAGGACAGAAGTTCATGGATGTTCTTGATCAGATCATGATCTGGGAGCTCTGGGACCACATCCAGTTCAGATGCTTTCTGTATGTTCCCTATAGTTGCCAATGGTTAACAATGGTCTGGATTTCCAGCTTTTCTCAAACATCTGGCAACCCTCAGCCAGTGTGTGCACGAGGTGAAGTGGCTGGTGCTGAGTGTGAGCTGCCCTCTCAGCCTGGAACACTCCTTCTACCTCCCCATCTTCTATCCATTTTCGGGACCAATGGCCTCTGGTCTCTTTTTTCTTCCGAAGGTTTAGCAGAGTTTTGTCTCCCAAATGCTGCAGGCCTAGAAAGGCAGCTGTGAATGAATTTTATCACCATCTGTGACAATCAGAGCAGATGGACTATGGTCATTTTAGTGGGACTTTGCCAAAGTAACATGTTTTCAATGAGGAGCAGCATTCTACTTTTGCGTGCAGGAAAACAGTGTCGCTTAAACACTGAGCACTTGTGTGCCAGTGACTGTTCTAGAACTTGGAGATAAAGCAGGAACTGTTTCTATTCATTAAAAGTTATCTAGGAAAAAAATCATTCCATTCACAATAACTATAAAAGTATAAAACATCTAGGAATACATACTTAAAAAAATAACAGCTTTGGCTGAGCATGGTGGCTCACGCCTGTAATCCCAGCACTTTGGGAGGCCGAGGCAGGTGGATCACCTGAGGTCAGGAGTTCAAGATCAGTCTGGCCAACATGGTGAAACCCCGTCTCTACCAAAAATACAGAAATTAGCCAGGCATGGTGACAAGCACCTATAATCCCAGCTACTCAGGAGGCTGAGGCAGGAGAATTGCTTGAACCTGGGAGGTCAAGGTTGCAGTGAGCCAAGACGGTGCCATTGCACTCCTAATAGCTTTACTGGGTTTTAACTCACATGCCATAAAGTGTACAATTCAATGGTTTTTAGTATATTCAGAAAGTTGGGCAGCCATCAACATTAAGTTTAAAATACTCTCATCACCCTCCCCCCACCGCAAAAAACCCTATGCCCATTAGTAGTTCCTTCCCACTCCCATTCTACACCATCCTGGACCCAGCAACCACTCATCTACTTTCTGTCTCAATAGACTTGCCTATTATTCTGGACACTTAATTTTTAAACATTATTTATTTATTTTAATTTTCCCCATTTCTTCTAGTGGGCTGTGATTTCTTTCTTTTTTTTTTTTTTGAGGCAGAGTCTTGCTCTGTCGCCCAGGCTGGAGTGCAATGGCATGATCACAGCTCACTGCAGCCTCTAACTCCTGGGCTCACATAATCCTCCAGTCTGCCTCCCAAGTAGCTGGAACTATAAGCTCGTGCCACCACACCTAGCTAATTTTTAATTTTTGGTAGAGATGAGGCCTTACTATGTTGCCCAAGATGGTCTTAAACTCCTGGTTTCAAGCGATCCTCCGGCCTCAGCCTCCCAAAGTGCTGTGATTTCAGGCACAAGCCACTGCATCCGGGCCAGACATTTCACTGAAATGGAACTGTACAACATACAGTCTTTTTGCAACTGGCTTCCTTCACTTAGCACCCATATGACAGCATGTGTCACTACTTCATTCCTTCTTATAGCTGAATAATATTAGAATGCATGGATAAGCTGCCCTTTGTTTATTCACTTATCAGTTGATGGACATTTGAGTTGTTCTTACTTTTTGGCTGTTAAAATAGCGACATTTTATATTCCCACCAGTACCTAGGAATATGTTTACTGTGAAAGGCAAAGGATCCTGTTATAAATGAATTATAGCCTGGGTGTGCCTCTAGTCCTACCTACTTAGGAGGCTATGGTGGGAAGATCGCTGGAGCCCAGAAGTTGGAGGCTACAGTGAGTGATGATTGCACCACTGCATATCAGCCTGACTGACAGAGCAAGACCCTGTCTCTAAAAAAAAAAAAAAAAGAATCAATCAATCTTACTGAAGGAACAGAAACAAGACCTAAAATAGTATCATGGGTGGAATGTTTTTTTTGTTTTGTTTTGTTTTGTTTTTTGAGATGGAGTTTCACTCTTGTTGCCCAGGCTGGAGTCCAATGGTGCAATCTCGGCTCACTGCAACCTCCACCTCCCAGGTTCAAGCAATTCTCCTGCCTCAGCATCCTAAGTAGCTGGGATTACAGGTGCCCACCACCATGCCCAGCTAATTTTTTGTATTTTTAGTAGAGATGGGGTTTCACAATGTTGGCCAGGCTGGTCTTGAACTCCTGACCTCAGGTGATCCACCCACCTCAGCCTCCCAAAGTGCTGGGATTACAGGCGTGAGCCACTGCACCTGGCTGGGCAGAATGTTTTGTGTTCCTCCAAAATTCCTGTGTTGAAGCACTAACCCTTCAGATGGCTGTATTTGGAGTAAGGAAGGAATGAAGGTTAAATGAGGTTGCAGGGTGGGGCCCTGATCTGAGAGAATTCGTGTCCTTATAAGAAGAGGTGACACCAGAGACACCTTGCTCATGTGTCCTCTCTCTGTGCACATAGCGGAAAGGGCATGGGAGGACACATTGAGAAGATAGCAGTCTGTGAGCCCAGAAGAGCGCCCTCACCAGAAACATGTGCCAGCACCTTGCTCATGGACTTCCAGCCTCCAGAACTGTGAGAAAACAAAATGTCTGTTGTTGGACCCTCCCAAGCCATGGGGTTTTGTTAACGCAGCCTGAGCAGACTAATGCAACAGCCACAACAAAACTGCAATCAATGAGAAAAAAAGTTGGCTTGAAGAAAAAAATTCCAGTCAAAATCCCAACAGAGTTTTATTTGGGGTGTGGAAGGTAAGAGAGGAAAATGGTGGAACTGAAACAAAATGATTAAAACAGAATGTGGCAGGCTGGGCACGGTGGCTCGCGCCTGTAACCCCAGCATTTTGGGAGGCTGAGGCGGGCGGATCACAATGTGAGTTCCAGACCAGCCTGGCCAACATGGTGAAACCCTATCTCTACTAAAAAATACCAAAATTAGCTGGGCATGGTGGTGGATGCCTGTAATCCCAACTACTCGGGAGGCTGAGGCAGGAGAACTGCTTGAACCTGGGATGCGGAGGTTGCAGTGAGCCGAGATCACGCCATTGCATGCCAGGGAAAGAAAACAACCCCCCAACCAAAAAAAAAAAAAAAAAAAAAAAAAAGAATGTGGCAAGAGGAAACTTGCCTCATCAAGCAGTCAAATCAACACAGTTCAGATAAGGGAACATGGCACGGACATCACCAGAACAGACTGGAGAGACCAGAAACAGATCCCAGCACATACGAGCATTTAGAACAGGCCACGGTCTATTCAGGGAGAGAAACGGCTTGTGTAACAGAGCCGAATGATTTTAAACAACTGGCTGAGCTCTCGAGAGAAAAGGCGAGTCTCTCTTTCCTGCCATAAGCCACAACAAATTCCAGCTGAATTACAGAAAAATCTGATGTAGACACAGGAAACATAGAAACTTAAAATGACGGCTGGGCGCGGTGGCTCACGCCTGTAATCCCAGCACTTTGGGAGGCCGAGGCGGGCGGATCACGAGGTCAGGAGATCGAGACCACGGTGAAACCCTGTCTCTACTAAAAATACAAAAAATTAGCCGGGCGTGGTGGCGGGCGCCTGTAGTCCCAGCTACTCGGAGAGGCTGAGGCAGGATAATGGCGTGAACCCGGGAGGTGGAGAGCTTGCAGTGAGCCGAGAATGCGCCACTGCACTCCAGCCTGGGCGACAGAGCGAGACTCCATCTCGGAAAAAAAAAAAAAAAAGAAACTTAAAATGACATAACCAAATAAAAAGTTATTTTTTTCCTATGTTCAAAGGACTTAAAAAGACCACAGAGTTGGAAAAGTCACTTGAGATGCAAGTAGAGTTAACTTCAATTCACCAACAGCTCATGAGAACTGAGAGAGGCCCAACCATGTGCTGTGTGCCAGCTGTGTGCAGCAGAGAAAATCCAAATGGCTAAGCCCCAGGGAGGGGGACTCAGAGGGACCAGTAGTCACGATGGTGGCAATTTATACACCCAAAGATTGGCAATGTCAGCAGAGTGACAGGTGACACCTATTGCTTGCTGGCAAGGAGGTAGAAGAAAGCAAGCCCACACTGCTGAAATGTTATTCCCCTTGGGGAAAGCAACCTGGCACCCTAACTTATAATAAAATAGACCCTCCGATGTAACAATCTAACTTCTTAGGGGCTAGCTCTAAAAATAAAAGCATAAAGACAACAGGGACAGTAGTGATGGAAGAGAAAAACTCAAGACAGTGATGCCAGGCAACAGGGAACAGGTGGGAAACACTTTCCTACACATATTTGGATTTCCATTCCCTTATATGAACATTAAGAAAAACACAACAGTTTATTATTTGGGGGTGAGGGTGGCCAAGTCTGCATCTTGGTCTGTTCCTTACCACTTGAGGGCTCTCCTGGCATTCTGGGTGGAACAATTTCCTCATTGAGTAGATCTGTCCCTTTCATTCTGGAACACTTAGTGCAGACCCCACCCATGCCAGAATTTCCCTGGTCCTTGGAGCAACCATTCTAAACAACTCTTTGTCCTGCTGAAAGCCATTACCTTCATTCAGCCAGCTTCCTGAAGTCAGCAGAATCTGCCTTGCCCTTCACAGCCACCATGTGCTTCAAGTGTTCTATGCATCCCCGCAAACCTGCCACACCTCTGACCACCCCCAGACACTGTCTGATGAGGCCTTGTGACCTGCCTTAATCACCACTGCCCCAACAGACTTTCAACTCGCATGAGTGGTTGTATCTAATCACAGAAACAGTAAATAAGAAATTCTAGGTATTGTATTCCTTGAATAGTTTTCCTACATCTTCTTGTGTTGTTTACTTAACTGTTCCTAAGGAAAAAAGTTACCTGTCAGTATGTGAGAGCTGAAAGAGTCTCATTTAATCTTCACAATCACCCTGCAAAGGCAGGTATTCCCATTTTTCAGGTGAAGGAGTAGAAGTTCGGGTATAATTTTTATTTTTTTATTATTTTTTAGACACAGTCACCCAGGCTGGAGTACAGTGGCACGATCTTGGCTCACTGCAACCTCTGCTGCCTGGGTTCAAGCAATTCTCCTGCCTCGGCCTCCCGAGTAGCTGGGATTACTGGCGACCGCCACCAGGCCTGGCTAATTTTTTTGTATTTTTTAGTGGAGGGGGGTTTCACCATGTTGGCCAGGCTGGTCTCGAACTCCTGACCTCAAGTGATCAGCCCGCCTTGGCCTCCCAAAGTGCTAGGATTACAGGCATGAGCCACAGTGCCTGGCCATAATTTTTTTTTTTAAGCCCAAACTAGATATAATGCTTGGTAGGCAGCAGAGCTGGGATTCATATTCAAGTTTATTTCCTCCTTAAATAGAAGCAGCAATCTATTCGGGGTCTCCCAGTGACCTGATCTCCTAATTGCAGCAAAGAAAATAAGAACAAGCCTAGTAAAAGAAGGGCAGCCTCAGACTTCACAGCCTCTGCATCTTTTAGATTATTGCCCCCAAAGTGGGATTTCTGGAAGCTTAAGCAGAACATGTTATAACCTTCCCAGATGAACACATAGGGTATTCTGGCTATATAGACAAGAGTGGGTTAGGGAAGAAGATTAAGGGCAGGAGGCCAGGCAGGGACTGGGTCAGTGGTCAGGCATCACCAGAGTGGGCTGGTCAGCTGTGGGAGACTCACCTGCTTAAGTGCATTCCGTGCAATCGTCTGGAACGCCTGCTCCACGTTGATGGCCTCCTTGGCACTGGTCTCAAAGTAGGGAATGTTGTTTTTGCTGTAGCACCAGGCCTGTGCCCGCTTTGTGGCCACCTGAAAGAAGAAGCAGGGTGCACACAGGCTCATGACAGAAGCAGCCAGCACTGACTCCATCCTCCCCAGGAAGTGTCATGGCCCCTCGTCTACAGGTGGTACAGGTGAGGACACAGACATGGGGAAAGAGGGAGTTGGAGGAGACCTGCAGACCCGTCCAAACTCGCCCTGCTGGCTATGTTCAGGATAGCTAGGATTCAGCTAGAGAGCTCAAAGCCTGTCTCTGTCTACAGCTCATACCTTCTGACCCTCAGTTATACTTAAAAGCCATTTGTGAATGGAGTAAGAAGCCAGTCTGGGAAGAAATGAAGAGTGTTTACTGGGACCTCAGAGATTCCAGGACAGGAAATGCCCAGCAGCTTGGTCTTAAGGTTTATAGTCCCTTCACCATTACTGCTAGTGTGATTCACCCATGCCACTCACACATTCTCATTCCTTCCCCAACCCTAGCCCATTTTTAGCCAAGAGATAGGACTAAGTCACTTAAGAAGAGAAGATCCATGGTCAGAAATAAACCTAGTTGTAATTAATCAAAGAGTCTATGTTTCCAACAGAAATGATATTTGAAACTATAGTACAGCAATTTCACTCAAAGCCCAAAGCAATATTCTGCACACATGGAGATCCAGGCATGGCCTGGAGGTACTGGGAGGGCACTACTGAGAATGACAAAACCGAATTCCCTCCTTCAAAGTGCAGAAAGGGAACTGAAGCTGAGAGAGCCAAGACAGTGGCCCAAAGTCACAGCCAGCTGGGGGCAGGATGGGGACTTAACCCAGGTCACCTGGGTCCCGGTCCTTAAAGGCAGTTGGCCTGAAGGGCTGGCATATGGTAATGAAGACTCCCACCAGCACCTCCTAGAGCCATGTGGGCTTAGCAGAGAACCCTCCAAATTCACAAGGCCCCTGGGGAGCAGATGTCTGTGACGATATCTATCATCGTTGGTACTTACTTGTCTGTTTTCGAGGTCAATCTTGTTTCCCAACACAACAAAGGGGAAGTTTTCAGGATCTCGGGGACTGGCCTGGATGAGAAACTCATCTCTCCAGCTATCTAGGGTTTTGAATGTGTTGGGGGCAGTCACATCAAATACCAGAACGCAGCAGTCTGCACCTCTGTAGAAGGCCACACCGAGAGACTGGAACCGTTCCTGTCCTGCTGTGTCCCATATCTGTGAGAGACAAAACATTTATTCCTTGGGAGAATGCTAGGCAGAGCACCAGGAGCATGTATGAAGGGAGTGCCAGAAGAAATCGGCTAGATTGTGGGGCCACCCACAAAGACAAATGATACCAGACTTCAGGAAGCAAATTTCAGCACCAGAGTATCTGAAACAATCCTCATAAATATTGTGAGTAAGTATATGTGTCTGTCTATGAGCGAGTGACATTGAGTCCAATCTCCAGGGCGCTAGAAATTTCTTATATCTTGATCCAAGTAGTGGTCACATGTAGGTAAGTGTGTAAAATTTGAACTATAAATAAAACTTAGGTACTCTGGGAACTTTCTGAGAGCAATGGAAATATAGGGAAGTGAGGTGATGACTCACGAATGATACAGTTCAATAGGGAAGTGAGGTGATGATTCACGAATGATATAGTTCAATCTATGCATTTTACTGTATGAAAAGTTTGCCTAGCCAGGCACAGTGGATAACCGGAGGTAAGGAGTTTGAGACCAGCCTGACCAACATGGAGAAACCCTGTCTCTACTACAAATACAAAATTAGCCAGGCGTGGTGGTGCATGCCTGTAATCCCAGCTACTTGGGAGGCTGAGGCAGGAGAAACGCTTGAACCTGGGAGGCGGAGGTTGCAGTAAGCTAAGATCGTGCCACTGCCCTCCAGCCTGGGTGACAAGAGCGAAACTCTGTCTCAAAAAAAAAGAGAGAAAAGTTTGCCTAAACAACAAAAAAGATTAGTATGTTATATTTCATTTGTATTATACCTCAATTAAAAAACAAAACAAATGAAAAACTCTTGACAAAAAGAGATCAAGAGAAAGACAATGAGAACACACACCAGAGTAAAGATTAAACCAGGTACTACTGCCCAGCTTTAAGCTGGTCATATCATTCACTGCCATGCTAAGTTTAAAAGCAAGGTTGGGTATACTTACTGCCCTAGATCCGTAACAGGCACTCAAACAGAGCGGATGAACATGATAACAACTCAGATATAAGGATGAAGGGCAAAAAAGACAAATTTATTTCTAATGATTCCACTGTCTCTCAGCAGGTTAGGGCACTAAATGCTCCCTTGCCCAGATACAATAAACAAAGTCCACACATGTAGACTAAAAAGGATCAGGGCTGCTGGTGGTACTCATCCCTGTGCTCTCCTGGTTCTCCAGTGTTCTACACGGAATATGTATGCATATCTGTCAGCGGAGAAATGACCCCATTCTCAAACAAACAAACAAACAAAAGAACACTTGGCATCCTCCCACACAGGAAGGAGTTCATGTCTTGTTCTAGTCATATACGCAGAGAGGTTTTCTGGAGCTGAAATCCTAGACTGCACATGTGAGACTCTCCACATTCTCCCATGTTCCTCCCCTCTACCCCGTCATGCACTAGGGCACTCTGGCAACAGCAGATGGGGTGATGTGGGAGAGCAGGTTCACTGGACTTTACTGCTGCCCAACAGATTTAGTGAACCATCGATTCCTATTTTTAAGAAAATATTGCTGCCAATTTCCTATCATTATAAACAACTCAGCAATGAACATTAGCATAGAAAGCTTTTTCTGTATTTCAAATGGCTTTTTTCAGATAGACTCCTACAAGCAGAATTACATAAGAACTCTGTTACTGTTAGGTGGAACCAATTCATCATCTGGAACTCAGATACACAGAGAAGGCAAAGTAATACATCAAAAAGAAGTCAACAAGTTGACAGTTTCCTAGAAAGTTACCAAAATTAATTTAACTTTGAATTTACAAAAGTAAAGGCCATATTTATCAAAACATCAACAAGTACAGTCCTATGGCTGTGATCTTTAAATTTTTTAATATTTTAATTGAAATTGTTAACAGCGACCTGGGTTCTTGGAATCTACCATGATAGAAATCAAGAGAGATCACCAGACATAATAGCAAAGAGAAAGTGAAAGTGTATTAGCTTGTGCATAGTGAGCTAGCACTGCAAAAGGAAAGGGGCAGCTGTTCTCTGAAAGCAGTCTGGGAGTTAACTTTAAAGGGCTTTCCTGTGGGGAGGGGCGATGTCAGGGTATGTATACAGGAGGGGTTTTTCCAGTGCATGCACAGTGGCTAAACATGCTTCTTCAGAAATTGCGTGTAGCACTAGCAGGTTAAATCTCCATCCTGGGTGTGACTTTTGGCATTAAAATGAGGAAAAGGTAACTATAAGTTGAAGTTTAAGTCTAACTGCACAGGCTGGGAGACCCCAAGGGAGGTCCCTAGCCCCATGAAGCAGGAACTTGTGATAACAGCTTCTCAGGGTTTTTTGTTGCTGATTGTCTGGAAGTTAGGTAAGCTATAGCTTGAGTAAGGGGCTTTTATTCTTTTTCTTTAGACCACATCAAAACAGGAAACCAGCCAGCCTGCTTGTCTCAAAATGTTTTGTTTTCTCCATTTAAAATTATACCCTTATAACTATCTACCCAATATTCTGATGTGACAAAAATTAACAGTTATTTTAATCCGTTTTTTTCCAAGAGTTAACCCTTCCCCCATTGCATTTTCTTCCTTCTTCACCACAAGTAAATGCTCCTGAAGAGATGCCTTACATAAACAGTAGCATCCTGTACAGCTTTTTGCAACTTGTCTTTTTTCATTCCCAAAAGTTAACAGTTATATAATATTCCATTGCCTTAATGGACTACACTTAGTTTCCCAGATCATTTGAGTTATTTGCAGTTTTTCACTCCCCATGCAAGGCTGCAATGATAACTCTCATTACACCTCTCTCATAATGCCCAGAGGTAAGTTTTTCTAGATCATACACTCAGACTCAGAACTCTGGATTGCTGCATAAGTGTATGTTCGACACTGGGGAGCAGAGTGGCAGTTTCTACTGAAAAGGTTGTACTCATTACTACACTCCTACCATCAACCTGAGGCTGTTCCACTCCCTATATTCTAGCATCCACCAGGTTGCCCACTGCTTGGATACTATTAGGCATTATCATCTTTTTCACCTGCTTGTGTGTTTTGTTCTTGTTAGTCTGGGAATCTTGTTATTCAGATGTTTAATGTAATCTATTATCAATCTTCAACATTTTATGATTTGTACTTTCTGTATTTTCAAATGCCAAAGGTGAAAAGTATTCACTATTTTCATTTTTAAAGTTTTCACTTTGTATTTTTTCCACCTTCAGGTCTTGAATCCCCTGGTTCCCCCAAGCTAGAATGTAAAGCCCTGTCCTAGTCCCACTTATTTACCCTACTGGCTGAGTGCAGTGGCTCACGCCTGTAATCCCAGCACTTTGGTAGGCCAAGGTAGGTGGATCACCTGAGGTCGGGAGTTCGAGACCAGCCTGGCCAACATGGTGAAACCCCGTTTCTACTAAAAATAAATATAAAAAATTAGCCAAGCATGGTGGCAGGCGCCTGTAATCCCAGCTACTCAGGAGGCTGAGGCAGGAGAATCGCCTGAATCGGGGAGGCGGAGGTTGCAGTGAGCCGAGATCAGGCCACTGCACTCCAGCCCGGGTGACAGCGAGACTCCTGTCTCAAAAAAAAAAAAAAAAAAAAAAAAGGCTAGGTGTGGTAGCTCACGCCTGTAATCCCAGCACTGTGGGAGGCTGAGGCAGCCAGATCATGAGGTCAGGAGATCAAGACCATCCTGGCTAACATGGTGAAACCCCATCTCTACTAAAAATACAAAAAATTAGCTGGGCATGGTGGCATGCACCTGGAGTCCCAGCTACTCGGGAGGCTGAGGCAGGAGAATTGCTTGAACCCAGGAGGCAGAGGTTGCAGTGAGCCAAGATTGCGCCACTGCACTCCAGCCTGGGCGACAGAGTGAGACTCTGTCTCAAAAATAAATAAATAAATAAATAAATAAATAAAATATGTAGCCTACAACACCCTTCTCCCCATGTATTACCAGAGAGGTGCACCCTGTGCCCTCTGTTCCTGTGCTCTGTGTATTACTATACTAATATCACTGTTTAAATTACTACGAACTCACAATATGTTCCCTGGAAATTTGTCATGCCTATTTGATTCCATCTAAGATACTAATCAATTTCCAGATTCTTTCTGAACAGTATAGAGAACTTTAAAAAACAAGAAACACAGCAGTCACTAATCTTTCCCTACACATTAGATTACACAGTTCTGATCTTTGTTTCCTCATATTACTTTGGAAGTTACATACTCATGATTCCAAAAATAGATACAAGTATACTATTGACGTGTTCTTCCTTCAGACCTATCTACATGAAATCACTTTCTGCCTGGAGTTATCCTTTAGAACTTCTGCCACTGGCCCTTAAAGATGTACTCTTTCATTCAGGAGGGTTATTTCAGCAGAGACAGAACACTGTGCCGCCCGTCTCTTACCCAACATACCCCACTGCCTGCTGGGCTCTGCTGCTACTGCCAAGAGTCACCTGGCAGCCTCAGTGCTGTGCTTGTCAGGTTTTCCTCAGTCTATTTTTAAGTCTTTTTTTTTTTTTTTTTTTTTAATTTCATTATGACTTACACAGAATTCTTTTTATCCTTCCCGGAATTTGGGCTTCTCGAGTCAGTGGACTGGTGCCACACCAATTCTCGAAAATTCTCAGCAAATATCATCTTTGATCTATTATTCTCTCTTTACACCTTCTGAGACTGATTAAAAGTAGGTCCAACCTTCTCACTTTCACTTATCTCTTTCATATTTCCTGCCATTTTTCTTTCATTCTTCCAGCCCTTTTCTGGTGTGGCCAATCTGCTATGCTTTAGCAGCATTCTCTGAATTTCCAAATTTCATCGATTGTGCTTCATTTTCTCCCCCCATCAATGTTAACTGTTTCGTTTCTTCCCTGCAGATAAAAGATTATCTTTAACCAAAGCCCCTTTAGTGAGGTATGGCTGACATACAAAGGCTGCACACATCTTATGATCTAATGCATACAACTCAATGAGTTTGGAGAGAAAACCATCACTATAATGTAGGCCACAAACCTACTCATCAAAAGGTTTCCTCCCATCCTCTTATGATTACTTTTTGTGATAAGAACACTTAAAATAAGATCCTCTTAGTAAATTCTTTCAAAAAATTTTCTTGTAGAGATGAAATGTTGCTATTTTGCCCAGGCTAGCCTCGAACTCCTCTCTTGGCCTCCCAAAGCACTAGGATTACAGGCATGAGCCACCACATCCAGCATGCAAATTTTTAAGTGTACAATATAGTATTGTTAACTACAGGCACTATGCTGTACAGATCTCTAGGATTTATTCATCTCATATAACTGAAACTCTGTATCCTCCTTATTTCTTTAAATATAAAAAACACTCTGGAATTACCAGGGAAGTTTCCACTGGTTCTTTCTTGTGGTGCCTTGTTTTATTTTGATTATGTTTTACTGCAAGCTGCTAAAAGCCCTCGAAAAACACATGAGGATTCCTCAAGATCAGGATAATGACGCCTTTGTCCAGAGACAACGATTTTCATTTACTTCTAGTATCTGAAGCTGGCTGCAAGAGCACAAGGGCCATCATTTTGCTTCAATCTCTTGGGAACTTGTTATGTTTTTCCACTCTTTCCTTACCTCACTCAGTGCCCTGTGGATCTCCTGATGCGGTTTATTTCAGGAGTGCAGCGCCCCAAGGTCCCAGCTTAGTAGTACAGACAGGACTGTTATGACAACCCCTAACCCAGCAGGGGCCGAACTCTGATTTCTGAATTCGCTGGCCCACATGGCTATGTGGTTTACAGCTCAGCTGGAGAAGTTCTATTTTCCCTGAGCAAAAGGCAGTCTGAGCCTTGCTGCGACACATGGAGAATCTTCAGATGGGCCTTTACCCCAGCTCCTTAAAGTAATTCTACTCCCTTCTGCCTTCTGTTGAGAATTCGTCAGTCTGTTGTTCCTTTACAAGTCATGTCTTTTTTTTCTATAGTTGCTCTTAAGATTTTGCTTTTCGGTCTTCTACAATTTTAAGTCTTCTTTTAGAAAATTTGCTCAGCTCTTACAGCTTACTGCTTTTTTCAGCTGCATTTAATCTACAGTTTAACTGTTCATTTAGCTTATTTCAATACTATTTTTTCACTTCTTGAAGTTCTAAGTTTTCCATATCCTCATTTTTTTATAGTATCCCTTTCCATTATGGTTTCTATTTCTTTTTAGAACATCTCTAGTCATTGTGAACATCTCTTGTGGTACATTATTTCCTCATGTGGTTATGAACTCATCTTCTCTCCTGCGGTAGTAAATGTCCCTACAGAGTGGTCTTACCCTTGTTTTTGCCAGGAATGACAGGGATTTATGTTAAATCCTTTGAGACAAAGATTTCTGTACATGTGGAGTGGGACTGAGATTCTCCAACAACTGCAGACACAAGCTTTGCCAATTCCTTGGGCCAAGGTTTTCCAGTTCTACTCTCAAGCTTGACTTGCTTAAACTGTAGTTACATTTTGAAGATCTCTAGGTGTATGTGTGTAGATGAGGTGAGGATGACAGATTCATACTAGCTCTGTCCTAGAAGTGTGAGTCAATTAAGAGTCCTGATCCTCTAGGAGCATGCCATGGCTCGAGGTCAACACGTGTACAAATTTCTACCTTTAACCTACATCATTCACACATTTCAGAAAGCCCCCACTATTTGCCAGGTACTTTCTAGGACTACAATGGGATTAGAATTGTATTTGCCTCTAGAAGTATATAGGAAAGAACAACTGCCATAGAGATAGAAGTTTCAAAAGATTTGAGCTAAAAGTTGGAGACTTCAGGTGGGAATACAAGCCCTGCTGGAAGTAGAGACATATCCACCAACACAAGTCTGTAAGAGCAGCACATGATTCAGAAGGACTGGAAGGAGACAAAAAAAAATTGAGTAACAGCTATTTCCACCATCTTTTCTTGCCTCCATAATGCACGAACGTCTTGGCTGATGCTCTCAAGGGCAAATACCAGGTTCCTATTAGGCTGTGCTCCCAAGTCATGGTCTGGTTCTAAGTGTGAAGATGAAACATGATCACACTGAAAATTTGAAATCATTGGTCATCACAGAGCTGGGAAAATTACTGTGAACCTCACAGGCAGGTTAAAACTGCCCCTGGAATGACTGGCCCCAGATTTGATGTGCAACTCAAAGATCTAGAAAAATGACAGAATAATCTACTCCTATCCCAATAGTTTGGTTTCAGAGTGAGGTTGTACTGACAACATCAGCTGGCATCACGGACCACGAAGAAAGAGATGAAAATACAGGAGGGAAAATCCTGGTATTCTTTTTTAAATTTAGAGACAGGGTCTCACTCCGTCACCCAAGCTGGAGTATAATGGAGCAGTCACAGCTCACTGCGGGCTCGAACTCCTGGGCTCAAGGTATCCATCCTTCAGGGGTTTCTTTTCTAGGGATGTGATACATATATACAAACAAAATGACTCAATGGGGGAAAAAAGGGAATAATAGTTTATAGCCAGAATGTGAAGGCTTTTCAACAAGTCATATGAAAGAATCTGTATCTTAACTGTTGAAAGGGAAACCCTTGAAAGATTAATAAGCTGATACATAAAAAAAAGATTGGCTCAACAGACACACAACTCTTGAAGTTACGTATGAAACAGGAAGTCAAAAAAATAAAGAAAGTTTATGTCTCGCTACTGAGGTGAGACACAGATGTTTACCTAAAGCACTGGGCAAGGATGTCAAGAGAGGCAGAAGACAGAGAGCTGCAGGTTGCCAAATTTAGCAAACAACAAAAACAACAACAAAAAACAAGAAAGGATAAATCTGAGTTTTTTTAAGAAGAAATTTTAGTGTGTCTTAGCAAGTCGTATCTGAGATACACTAGAAGTATACTAAAAAAGTATTCACTATTGATCTGAAATTCAAATTTAACTGAGTATCAGCCAATTATCTACAAATAGGATAATAAGATTTGAAGAACAGGGAAGGAAAATGTCTACGCATGAGGAAAGATTCAGACTAAATGAACTATCAAGGCCTGGTTAGCACAGCCAAGACATGTGCTTACCTGCATTGTGACTAGTCTGTCATCCACCATCACCTCCTTGGTCAGAAAGTCAGCTCCTATTGTGGCTTTGTACTGATTGCTGAATTTCTTATTCACATACTGGTTCATGAGTGATGTCTTCCCAACTCTGAAATTGGAGAAAAACCATTAAGTATAAGTCAAATAGGAGGGTCCTGAAACTGACACTAATTACTTGAAGCATTTAAAAGAATCTGCCTGAACTGAAGGACAAGAAACTGTCCTCACAGCAAAGGGCAATGCCAGTAGCCTTCCAAGCATTACACTTTTGAAGTTTTGTGCTTTCTCTCTGGGTAAAAACACAGGGTACAGATGTGGGGCAGATATAGAAAAGCTGCTTACACGTTTTGGCACAGCCAGGTCAAATGGTAGAGCCTAGTATTATTTTTTCCATTCTAGAAGGATGCCAGCAAATATACTCCTTTCTAAAACAAGCTTCACTATTAAGACTGCTCTGCTATTCCAACAGTATCCCTGCTATCTTAGATGTTTCTCCATTTAGTGGTTGCTATTTAGCTTGATGAAGTAACACCAGGAGGAAAACCTTGGCTTTGGGCAGACATACACCACTCAGACAATTTGCTGCTTTAAAGTTTAAAATCTGAAGCAGAAAAAGCACCAATATATCACCAAAACAAATCTACCTCAAAGAATGCTCCTCCAAATATGTTTTCCAGTAAGAAAACTCAGCAAGAGACAACGTGTGATTTCTGTGTGATGAGGTTAAGGTAACCTAAAGATAATACAAAAACCTTCCCCCATAGCCAGTGATATCACCTTTCTTGGCCCCAAAGAACATGTTCATATTTGTGTTAAAGAACCTGGAGGTACCTAGACAGCCTAAGGCAGTGTTTTCCAACCCAGACCATCTGAGCCAGAATCTACAAGAGGAGAGGTGGCAAAACCTGCAATCGAACAAGGGCTTGGTGAGACTTTTTGCACAAGTTTGGGGAAGGCAGGCCTAAAAGCACTATCTTTCCATCCCGATGGGGATGGAGTTGCGGGGTAGGAGACAGAGCACAAATCTAGGCCCTAGCCCATTGGTCTGGGACTGGGCAAATGCTAGTGAATAAAAGGTTCTTCAAAGTCTGGGCATGGTGGCTCAAGCCTATAATCCCAGCACTTTGGGAGGTCGAGACGAATGGATTGCTTGAGCCCAGGAGTTTGAGACCAGCCTGGGCAACATGGTGAAACCCTGTCTCTACAAAAAATACAAAAATTTAACCAGGAGTGGTAGCACATACTTGTGGTCCCAGCTACTCTGGAGGCTGAGGTGGGAGGATGGCTTAAGCCCAGGAGGTTGAGGCTGCAGTGAGCTGTGACTGCACCATTCACTCTAGTCTGGGCAACAGAGCGAGACCCTGTCTCTCACACACATACAAAAAAAGGTTCTTCAGGTGATTCAAATAAGCCAATCAAGACAGAAAAACCTCTGGCTTTTCAAAGGAAGGGCAGGGGACTTTGGAATAAAGAAGCATACCTGCATTTGCTATTGTTGTTATTTTAAAAAATACATAAGCTTCCAATGAGTCAAAGCTTTCATGGGTCCCTTCAGATGCCAAGTCTGAAAAGCCTACCACAGAATCTTTTTATTTTAAGAGTTGGGGTCTTGCTCTGTCACACGGGCTTCAGTGCAACGGCATGATCATAGCTTGCTACAGCCTCAAACTCCTGGGCTCAAGCCATCCTCTCGCCTCTGCCTCCCCAGCAGCTGGAACTACAGGTACGGCACCTGGCTAAATTTTTTTGTAGAGACAGGTCTCAAACTCCTGGGCTCAAGCAATCCTCCCCTCAGCCTCCAAAGCACTGGGATTACGGGCATAAGCCACCTCACCCAACCTACCACAGAATCTTAAGAGCCATTAGAGTTAGCTACATGGTTAGTGGCACATCTAGAATCAGAACCCAGTTCTGCCGTCCCAGGCTCTTTTGCAGATAGATCTGAAGCAGGCACAGCAGTAGGAGGATACTGTATGGTGCACTTAGAATGCACATCTGCTAGGCCAGATGCCAATGGCAATACATCTACGTAAGGAAGACTCCCCAGCCTGGCCGGCTTGGAGAAAAGGGATTCTATGAAAATGCCTATCCTTAGTTGAGTTCAAATACCCACCCGTTCCCCATAAAAATCATGCTAAAAACCAGAAAACAAAAGGTTATATAACAAGGGATCATCTAAATTTCTGCCACCGAGGGAAACATGTAAGGCCCTAAGCCTCACTATGAAAGCAGGAAGTGGCAGCACGGACAGTGTGGGCTCTGCAGCAGAGAGGCTTGGCTCTGAGCCAATCTGTTAGCTCAAATTCATGAGAAACTTACCCAGAATCTCCCAGGATGATAACCTTCAGCAATACTTTCTTCCTAGAGGTCATCCTTCAAACTAAAGGGGGAAAAGGAGAAATCACTGTGAGTATGATGGAAACACCAAGGCAAAACACCTCCCTTGCACAAATGTCTGAGCAGCCCCAACAGTGCAGGGCCCTGAACCTTCCTGCTAGTTATCTTCTTTCCACCCAGGGGGCCCTGACAAAGAACAGTATCACTCACCAGAACTCTGGACCCAAGAGCTAGGCAGAACAGCACAGCAGGGCCATCCTGCCCCTGCAAGCTGTTGGAGAGAATGTATTCTCTCGCTTGGGTGGTGGATCAATTGAATGGATCGGCAATTTGAACTAATGCTCCAACTTACTCAACAGCTTGGTCCTTGCTTCATTCAGGTTGCTGCTTCAGTATCACTTTCTCAAAGACGTGACCGCTTTATCTAAAGCAGCATAACCCCTCATTTGCTCTCTAGCCCGTTACTCTGCTTGCTTTTTCTTCAGAGCACTTACCCCTAATTGACATTTTTATGTACTATATTAATCTGTCCCTTTTCTAATAATCTCCATGAAGACAGTTTTACTCCCCACTGTATGCTCAACGCCAAGTAGAAATTTATTAAATGTTGGGTACCGTCTGAATACTTGACTCTGCAGCTCTAGGGACTACTCTTTTCCAGAAGATCTTTCAGGCAGCCTTGTCTACTCATGACCAGAAGATGTGAAAAATGCCTGATCTCTGCTCAACTGTCTTCCAGGACTTGCCACAGCATGGTCTATCTACTCATCAAGACAGGGCTCCTGCCGTAATTGCCTCTCATTTGCCAGGGTATGACTCAGTGACTTCCAGAAAATGAATGGGACTCAGAAGAACTACTTGTTAGTTTCCTCTTTAACCACCTATCTTTTGAAGGCAAGGCTGACAGCAGTGCCTACAGTGGGAGTGACTTAAGCAGCAGATATGAACCCAGGCCACAGGGATTTCTATTCTGGTTTTGCCGCTTATTAATTCAGCTATATGACCTTGAGCCAGTCATTTAATTTCTCTGTTGGAATAGGGAATATAGCGATGATGGCTCTTATGTCTTAAGAATGCTGTGAAGACTGAATGAATAAAATGCTCAGGACAGTGACTAGAATACAGTAGATGATTAGTAAATGATTAGCTACCATCTTAAGATATGCCAAATACAGAGATGAGTAACAGAACAGAGTCCAGAAGACAGTGAGAGAAGCAGCAGGTTATAGCTCCTAGGCAAGGTAATCCAGCTATCCCCCTCTTTCCAGATGCTTGGCTGTCAATTGTTCTCTTTCTCAACAGATGATATTACACCCAAGACCACTAACTAAAAGGAAATACCAGACCTGACTACTGTCCTACAGGGCAGGATTTGCTAACAAGGCCTATGCTCCTGAAAGTGACCATCTTCGATGGCTTCAGAGTCTGTTTCTGGCTACAAGAACAGTATGGGAATAGGAGCCAGACTAGAGGATGATTTGCTAGGCACACACCCCAGGTCCCATGACCTATGCAGAGGGTCAAGCTGTTTCTCTGCCAAAAGCCTCATGCCCATGGCTGGACTGTGAAGACGGTGTATCTCAGCTCACCAGCATTCATCTAGGAAGTTCTTGACTAGTGCTAGTTAGGGGCAGTATAAGATGACTTGGAGTTCTGTCTTCCATCATAATCAGCACTGAGAGGTATACCCCAAACTATCCATTATATGTGGAGCCCCACTATTCCCCTACCTTTCTCCCCAGGGACCACTTTGACTGGTCAAAGTTTAAATGTCACACTCTAAGGTCTGGTATCACATTTCAAGATAGAGATCAGATGATGATAGTGGGGGCAAGTTTCAAATAGAAAGAAGGGGAGGCCGAGGTGGGCAAATCATGAGGTCAGGAGTTCGAGACCAGCCTGGCCAACATGGTGAAACCCCGTCTCTACTAAAAATAGAAAAGGCTGGGCGTGGTGGCTCATGCCTGTAATAACAGCACTTTGGGAGGCCCGGGCGGGTGGATCACAAGGTCAGGAGTTCAAGACCAGCCTGGCTAACATGATGAAACCCTGTCTCTACTAAAAATACAAAAATTGCTGGGCACGGTGGCTCATGCCTATAATCCCAGCACTTTGGGAGGCCGAGGTGGGTGGATCATGAGATCAGGAGATCGAGACCAGCCTGGCTAACATGGTGAAACCCCGTCTCTACTAAAAATATGAAAAATTAGCTGGGCGTGGTGGCACGCACCTGTAGTCCCAGCTACTCAGGAGGCTGAGGCAGGAGAATGGCTTGAACCCAGGAGGCGGAGGTTGCAGTGAGCCGAGATTGTGCCACTGCACTCCAGCCTAGGTGACAGAACGAGACTCCGTCTCAAAAAAACAAAAAACAAAACAAAATTAGCCAGGCATGGTGGCATGCGCCTGTAATCCCAGCTACTCAAGAGGCTGAGGAAGGAGAATCGTTTGTACCCGGGAGGCGGAGGTTGCAGTCAGCCGAGATCACGCCACTGCACTCCAGCCTGGGTGACAGTGCGAGACACTGTCTCAATAAATAAATAAATAAATAAATAAATAAATAAATAAATAAATAAATAAATAAATAAATATTAGCTCAGTGGGTGCCTGTAATTCCAGCTACTTGGGAGACTGGGGCAGGAGAATCTCTTGAACCCACAGGAGGCAGAGGTTACAGTGAGTGGTGGGGAAGGGAAAAAAAGGCTGGGTGTGGTGGCTCACACCTGTAATGCCACCACTTTGAGAGGCTGAGGCAGGTGGATCACTTGAGGTCAGCAGTTTAAGACCACCCTGGCCAACATAGTGAAACTCCGTCTCTACTAAATACACAAAAAAATAGCCAGGTGTGGTGGTGCGCACCTGTAGTCCCAGCTACTCGGGAGGCTGAGGCAGGAGAATCAGTTAAATCCAGGAGGCAGAGGTTGCAGTGAGCCGAGATCACGCCACTGCACTCCAGCCTGGGAGACAGAGCAAGACTCTTTTTCAAAAAGGGAAAAAAAGAAAAGAGATAAAAAGATGATAAAAGGATCTGCAAAGATATTTGGAGAATATTTATGAAAGTGACTGATTTTGAGAATGGGAAGAGGGATTTGCATAACTTGCTTTATTAATAGGTTTCACTGGTGTACCAATGTTGTTTAATAATATTAAAAAGAAAAAAAACAGGAAATACACTTCAACCTCCACACTCCCACATGACAGAATTCATGTTTGTTTCTTTCCCTTTGAGTCTCTACCCACACGTGTCACAAAGCAGTGACTGTGAGGCCACCTTACGTCTTAATGTCTAATATTCCTCTGAGTGAATTAAGCATTTAAATAGCCATTCCTGCTCTTTATTTAATATAACAAAAATTTGGAAAAAATGCTGTAATCTACGGGATTACTTCCTTGAGATACAGCAACACCTGTGTGAGGGTTGAGGGGTGGGTACATCTTTCTAGATTCTAACTCATAAGACTATCACAGGCCACATTTGGCACAAGTCCACTGAGAAAGACTGGGACAGACAAAGCTGGCAGGCAGGGCAGTGGCAGGTCATCAGCAGCAGAAGTTCTTGCAAGAGTCCATACAGAAGATGGCTCAGGCACAGGGAGACTGTGCCGACTCAATATCTTGACTTAGAACGCTCAATCTTGGGTGTGCAAGTATCTCTTTCGACAGCTCCTTAGGCTCCCCATAAGGACATGCCCAGCAGAGTCACTGTGTTCCATGAAACAAAAGCCTGGGTGGCCCATCAGGTATCCATGGCTCTTTCCCATCCAAATGTAATTTACCAACCAGGGGACATTTTACCATAAGGACCATGCCCAGAAACAAATGTTATGTTCTGCCTTAACTAGCTCCCAGGGAAACAGAGCTAGAAGGTTAAACAAAGGTCAAATTCTCATGCAAGGAAAGGATTTTGTCAACTCTTAACTCTCAGATTCTGTTTAGGGATGGGATTACTGGAGCCCAAAGCAAAGTTTTGGCCAGGCACGGTGGCTCACGCCTATAATCCCAGCACTTTGGGAGGCCGAGGAGGGTGAATCACCTGAGGCCAGGAGTTCGAGACCAGCCTGGCCAACATGGTAAAACCCTGTCTCTACAAAAAATACAAAAAATTAGCTGGTCGTGGTGGTGGGCAACGAATCCCAACTACCAGAAAGGCTGATGCAGGAGAATCGCTTGAACTCAGGAGGCGGAGGTTTCAGTGAGCTGAGATCACACCACTGCACTCCAGCCTGGGCAACAAAAGCAAAATTGTCTTAAAAAAAAAAAAAAAGTTTTCATGATTTTTGCTAATTCACTTTCCTGAAAGATTTTTCCAATTTATACAACAATCACTATTACAGTGGTTAGCAGGGGTACAGGACCTAAATGAGAAAAATAATTTTACAGAGAAAAAAAGAATCTGAATAGACTGTTTGTTTGTTTTTTGTTTTGAGGTGGGGAAGGGAGGCTGGGGAGAATTTAATTAAACAATTCCGTTTTTATTCATAAAAATAAATAAATACACAAGAAATGTCCCTTCCCCTAAAACATTAATGACAAGAGACTTGCCTTTACAGTCTTGAAAAGCATGTTATAAAAATACATTATTAACAGTGGGGTGCTGGAATAGGACTAAACCGATCAAGGAAAGAGACACCAGAAATGAACAATTTTGACAAATATGGCATTATAAAATTCAGTGGCAAAAAGATGAACAATTCACTAAATGATAAGAGCCAGAAAAATTTTGGTGAGAATTAAGATCTCTACATCTCCTCTTCCAAGAGATTCCCAAAGGAGTAAAGATTTAAATGTAAAAATGGTTACACATGAAGCAGAAAGGAATACACACAAATATTAGCAAGTTGTTCCATGTGGTGGGATTACAGATGTTTTTGTTTCCTTATACTTAACTGTGACTCTTAGAGGAGCACATTACCTTTACACTCAAACAGCCACCTCCACTTTGGACAAAAATGTTAATCTGTTGATTTTTTAAAATCAATTTCCAATGACAAAAATCTGCATTCATCATGTAAGACAAATTATACTTAAATGCAGGTTTTCATCTTCACTCAGGGCTTGCTAAGCATGTCAGAGTTGTTGCAAATGGTACTAAACAGCCGATCCTAAGAATTCCACATCTTCTTTCACCAGGACATTGATGGCTTTAAACTGGCAAAAGTTAAAAGGTGTATTTTTGTACTTAATGTTCTCCCGGATCAAGAATGGGACACTTGTTTCTAGAAAAGAGCCAGGGGCCAGGCGCGGTGGCTCATGCCTGTAATCCCAGCATTTTGGGAGGCTGAGGTAGGTGGATCACGAGGTCAAGAGACTGAGAAATCCATCCTGACCAACATGGCGAAACCCCATCTGTACTAAAAATACAAAAATTAAGCTGCGCATGGTGGCATGTGCTTGTAATCTCAGCTACCTGGGAGGCTGAGGCAGGAGAATCGCTTGAACCTGGGAGGTGGAGGCTACAGTGAGCCGAGATCGCACCACTGTGCTCTAGCCTGGGCAACAAGAGTGAAACTCCATCTCAAAAAAAAAAAAAAAAAAAAAAAGCCAGGAACAAAACACACTAAATGCAACTTTTGCTACAAGAAGCTGCCCAAGCAGAGCTAGCTTCAAAATGTCCACCAGCAATTTCTGCTTTTGTTATCAATTTCTATTTCCATCTTCATGGATTTCTGAAGACTGAAATTATTTTTTAAAAGCCTACGGCCAGGCATGGTGACTCATGCCTGTAATCCTAGCACTCTGAGAGGCTGAGGCGGGCAGATCACTTGAGATCAAGAGTTCGAGACCAGCCTGGCCAGCATGGTAAAAACCCATCTCTACTGAAAATATAAAAATTAGCTGGGTATGGTGAAACACACCTGTAATACCAGCTACTCGGGAGGCTGAGGCAGGAGAATCACTTGAACCTGGGAGGCAGAGGTTGCAGTGAGCCGAGATCGCATCACTGCGCTCCAGCCTGGGCAACAGAGCGAAATGAAGTAAAAAAAAAAGGCTACAAAGTTTGAAATTTCTAACTGGAAAACAGTTCTCCAAAGCACCGACCACTTCCTCTCACAGGAGAATCTGCAGCCGGCAGAGTAGAAAGGAAGAAAGAGTTACATAAGATCTCTGAGACCTGGTCCTTCAAGGAAAGCATTTTAGATAACATCCATTAATCCATGTATATATTAATATCCTCTAAAAACTTTCTAGAATAAGGTATATTCATAACACATTTCTTTCCTTCTGCCACCAAACCAAACCTCACCAGTGTGCATCGGAAGAAGCTCCTCAGAGCGAAACTACCAGTATTCGTATCAGTATTTGAACGATGAAACAATTCTTTCCTTCAAGTACAAGTTTCTCATAACAAATCAAAAGCCGGCATCTTCCTTTATTCGCCTGCAGTCATCACCTTCTTCATCTATGCCACAGAGAAGCCAAATGGCCACATAAGCAGACAAAATAAGGAAACACCAGCAGGTAAAAAGATCAAGAAAAATATTGTTCAAGGGCTTGGGTGGGCAGAGGTCAGTGGTCAGAAAGAGATTAACCAGGAATGCACAGGGGGTACCTAGGGGAAGGGCAAAGGACTGCTATGGTGAAAATGAGGACAGCAGGGAAGGGCTAGGAAGTTGGGGGTCAGTTAGCAATTCCAAAGTCTGAATTCTTGCAGGTAGGATAATAACTCACGTGGAGGTGAAGGCTTTATGGTGTTGCAGGAATTGAAAGCAAAGTATAGTAGTCCCTACTTATCCATAGGGGATAGGCCCCAAGACCGCCAGTGAATGCCTGAAACACAGCAAGTACCAAACTTGTCATCCGTCAGGACACATTGATGATGTTCATGTTTTCCACCTACAAATTTAATGCTTTTTCCATTGTAAGTAAGCACTCATCATACACCGTGGCTTTTACCTTTTGCAGTATGAGGTGTCACAGCAAAATTAGCACGATTTTCTTTTTCCTTCTTCACAATTTCAAGGATAGAAAATATGTTCTCACAAATTTTAGCAACCTCGGCATATGATTTTTTCACTTTCCTTATTAAGTCAACAATTTTTACCTTTTCACTTCAAGAGCTTCTCTGTGGCATAATCAAATTGCCAGCATCTTGTGCTTTGGGACCATTATTAAGTCAATTATGAGTTACTTGAACACAAGCATTGCAACATCGATGTGATAACCAAGACAGCTACTAAGTGACTAACGGGCAGGTAGCATCTATGGTGTAGAAACCCTGGACAAAGCGATGATTCACTTCCTGGGTGGGATAGCACAAGCTTTCATCAAGCTAATCCAAACAGCACGCAATTTAAAACTTATGGCAGGGTGCAGTGGCTCATGCCTGTAATCCCAGAACTCTAGGAGGCTGAGGCAGGAAGACTGCTTAAGGCCAGGAGTTTGAGACCAACCTGGGCAACGTATTGAGACCCAGTCTCTACAAAATACTAATATATTACCTGGGCATGGTGGTACACTCCTGTAAGTCCCAGTTACTCGGCAGGCCGAGGTGGGAAGATGGCTTGAGCCCAGGAGTTTAAGGCTCCAGTGAGCTATGATCACTCCACTGCCCTCCAGCCTGGGTGACAGAACAACTCTCTGTCTCAAAAAGCAGACAAACAGAAACTTAAGAATACTATTTCTATAATTTCCCATTTAATATTTTCAGACCACGACTGACTGCAGATAAAGAGGATTACTATATCTGCAAAGCCATCAAAACAACAGTGTAAAATGCAGGAGATGAAACTGAACCAGGTGTTTATCACATCCACGGTCAGACAGCAACTAAGTGGCAGAGCTGGAATTACCAGGAGTGTCAGCCCAGGTCCTACCATGCCATTTTGCAGTACCAGCTCTCACCCAAAGGAGGATTCTGGCTCGTGAGGGCTGGGACTTTTAACAAGTCTTTTATGGCAATTCAGGCACACACACCAAGTTTGGAAACCACTGATGTGAAGAGTCTACAACTACTGTTCTGATTTACATGTTGTGCCCCATCCAAAACTATAATGACAGCACTAGGTATTTGAACAAATGCTAAAGTTTCAACAAAGCCATGATAGTTAAACCAATGAATGTTCTACAGTTTGCTAACATTTTTAGTTGCTTGGTGTTTCCAAGTTGCCTGCCTGCAACAGCTGGGTCCTAATCACAGTTGGCTTTTCTGCTCCCCTGCACTGTTCCCACCCTAATTATGGTATCAAACAAAACTCAGGAAGGTACGAAAGAATGAAGACAAAAAGCTACTGACAATTCCATCTCCCAGAAGCAATCACTATTAGTATTAGAGTATATGTCTTTCTAGTTTTCCTTCAAATGGTTGAGGTTATATACCATGTATAACTTTGCATCTTGCTTTTTCTATATTAAATATCTTCCCATGTTATTAACATTAAGGTTGCATGATATTCAGCATATGGATAATCTCAAAATTTCCCTTGCTTCTAAGTATGCATTGTTTTCAATTATGATGAGATGAACCTACATATATACTCTGTCAGCATAATCTGATCAGACTCACAAATGTTTTAATCACTCAGCATTTCTTGGATTAGTAGAATACATTTCATCCATGTGCCTCTCAGTCTGCTGATGGTCTTTGCCTACCCTGCCTACTAGAATGTGACTTATTGCACATATGATCTAAATATAGCACTGGGAAGGAAGTATCATAGGGATACAGAGTTCAGAAGTAGCAGGCTTCTGAGTAGATTCCAAAGTAACATTCCACACTTTCACCAGCACGGAACATGGGTAAATGTCTCTCTCTCCATCTCATTTTCTTCCAAGACTTCATGCTCTGTATATGACCATGAGAGAAGACCCAGCAGTCATCCTGCCCTCAAAACTGATAGACTTCAAGGCTCAGAGTGAAGTAGGCAAGCAATATTTGCTCATAAAGTTTTGGAGAAGGTCATGAGGAGAGACTAGAAAGGCATCAAAAGTCACATAGTACTACTGCACTGGGCATCAAGCAGAACAGCAGTATCTGTTGTAGGCAGACTCTTCTCAACTTCCCAAACTGAGGAATCTAATTAGGGCCTGAATAGTGAAGACCCCCTGAAACAGCAAGACATCACTACCACTTACTGAATGCGCTTTGTGCCGGGCACTGTACTACAGACTTTCCTGGGGCAATTTGTTTACTCCTGCAATAAACCAAGCCTATAGGGCTACAATAATTCCCATTTAACAGATGAAGAAAAAGAAGCTCATCAGCAGTCACTTGGTTTCTAAAAATACTCATTCTGGGGAGGGGGCAGGAATAGAAAGACCAGTAGTCTGACAAGGAAGAAGGAAGGGGATGAGTGGATGGCTCTGGCCAAGCCATTTCTGTGAAATAATGAAGTCATTTGGGGGCACTCGGGAAGTAGGCTGTCAGTCTGTTGTTCCATTTAGAATTACCACCTCTAGGCGGAAACTCAGCAGGAAAAGACAGAAGCCTTCGAAAAGAAACAGTAAGGATCTAGGGGGCAGAATAAACATTTTCATTACAATGAAAATATCTAGTGAGAGAAGCACATCAAGGAGCTGACCAAATATCTTAAAGAATTTTTTTTTTTTTTTTTTTTGAGACAGTCTTGCTCTGTCGTCCAGGCTGGAGTACAGTGGCGCGATCTCTGTTCACTGCAACTTCCCCCTCCAGGGTTCAAGCAACTCTGCCTCAGCCTCCCAAATAGCTAGGACTACAGGTGCCAGCCACCACGCCTTTTTGTATTTTTAGTAGCGATGGGGTTTCACCATTTTGGCCAGGCTGGTCTCAAACTCCTGAATTCAAGTGATCTGCCTGGCTCAGCCTCCCAAAGTGCTGGGATTACAGGCATAAGCCACTGTGCCCAGCCTAAAAAATTCTTTTAATTTTTTTATTTTCAAGAGACAGGTTTCACTATGTTGTCCAGGTTGGAGTGCAGTGGCTTTTTACAGGTGCAATCCCACTACTGATCAGCGTAGGAGAGATGTTTGATCTGCTCTATTCGCAACCTGGGCCGGTTCACCCTCCTTGGGCAACCTGGTGATCTCCTGCTTCTGAGGGGTCCCTCTACTGATGCCGAAGTTAATGCCGACACCCAATTGGCATAATGCCCTAAAACCCAGAACTCCTGTGGATCAAGTGATCCTCCCGCCTCAGCCTCCTGAGTGGCTGGGACTATAGGTATGCACCACTGTGCCCAGATGCCAACATTTAATTCTGTTCTCTCTTCTACAGAGTTAAGAAGCTCTACTCCAATATTTGGTAATCCCAGCTACCAGGGAGGCTGAGGCAGGAGACTCACTAGAACCTGGGAGGTAGAAATTTCAGTGAGCTGGGATTGCATCACTGTACTCCAGCCTGGGCGACAGAGCGAGACTGTCTCAAAAAAAAAAAAAAAAAAATCATGCCATGAATAGAACTCTTAAGCCCCAGGACTACTAATCATTGTGTTATTAATTTTACTATATTAATCAAACATATACCAAGGGCAAAAGTAGATACGATTGGGAGGCCGAGGCGGGCGGATCACGAGGTCAGGAGATCGAGACCACGGTGAAACCCCGTCTCTACTAAAAATACAAAAAATTACGCGGTGGCTCACGCTTGTAATCCCAGCACTTTGGGAGGCCGAGGCGGGCGGATCACGAGGTCAGGAGATCGAGACCATGGTGAAACCCCGTCTCTACTAAAAATACAAAAAAAATTAGCCGGGCGTAGTGGCGGGCGCCTGTAGTCCCAGCTACTCGGAGAGGCTGAGCCAGGAGAATGGCGTGAACCCGGGAGGCGGCCATGATCCAGCCTGGGGACAGGGAGATCCGTCTCAAAAAAAAAAAAAAAAAAAAAAAAAAAAAAAAATAGCCAGGTGGTGAAAAAAAAGTAGATACGAGACTATAAGGAGAAATCATACGAAATGCGAAAAGTAAAATACTACTGTGATCAAGACGTGTTAAGTTTACTTTAAGGGTAATTACCTTAGTTGGGAGAATTAGGGAAGGATTCCTCTGGGAAGAACTGAACCTGGATGTGAAGGGGGAAAAGGGAGCAAACAGTTTTCCTCAAAGAACAGCACATGCAAGGCCTTTACTTGGAGGGGGATATGAAAATGAGGTGCCTGGACCTGATCATGCAGGACACAAAGGGCCGTACTAAGGTCCCAAAACCACAAAGTAATGAGAAGCCTGACTTGTGGAGATTTCTAAGCAGCAGTGTTCATCCTGCAGAGCCAGCGCCTTGCCTGCCTGCAGTGGGGAGGGGAGGAGACCCTGAGGTGGACAGTGAGGATGCCGCGCCACCTTCAGGCAAGAGAGGACTGCACTAGACCAGTGTGAAAGCAGAAGGGAATGGGGACAAAGTAAAGGTGGATGGCATCTAGTGATGGATTGGATTGGGATGGGTATGGGAAATGAGGGAAAACGTCAAGGAAGTCACCTGTGTTTATGTCTCATGGGACCAAGAGGATTTCTTAGATCAGGGAAGTCTGGAAAACAGTGAGATGTTTCTTGGGGAGGAATTGTGTTTGATTTTAGACATGCTAAGTTTGAGGTGACTCTCAACCAAGTCTATTTTTAAAGATACAGTGGTATTTAGTTATATTTAAGCTTCACTGTTAACTGAGGGAATACTAGTTTGTGCTAGGATTTTATGGCTGAAGTCTATCTAGATGCCTGTGCTAAATTGGGAATGTTGTGTGCATTCACCAGACACGGAAAGCAAAAGAGAAGAGATGGCTGGACCCGCCATCTAGAGGTCTGCTGTCTGGTGGCCCAGATGACATAATCATGGCAAAGTACAGCAAAGGAGAGAGCACTACAAGCAGAAATAACGTTTTCTTTCTTTTTTTTTTTTTTGAGACGGAGTCTTTCTCTGTCCCCCAGGCTGGAGTGCAGTGGCGCGATCTCGGCTCACTGCAAGCTCCGCCTCCCGGGTTCACGCCATTCTCCTGCCTCAGCCTCCCGAGTAGCTGGGACTACAGGCACCCACCAACACGCCCGGCTAATTTTTTTTTGTATTTTTAGTAGAGACGGGGTTTCACCGTGTTAGCCAGGATGGTCTCGATCTCCTGACCTTGTGATCCGCCCGCCTCGGCCTCCCAAAGTGCTGGGATTACAGGCTTGAGCCACCGCGCCCGGCCCTAGAAATAATGTTTTCAAAGGCAAAACTAAACAGCTGAACGTGCAATGCCTAAAAAGAAGTGTTCAGCATGTTAAAAATAACTGGTCAAAACATTTTACTGGTTATCAATCCCTTAACAAGCTTCAGAGAAGTTCCCAGAAAGCATGTTGGAAAATGTTAAATGACTGGAATGAGAAAGAGCAAGATTGATGGGTCAGGTACAGAGAGCAGCTAAGCATCAGGGGGGTGGCGCAGTAAGTTATCTTGGCAGGCCAATGAGACAGTTGGGATGCAGGAACAAGGCCCGAAGGCATAGATCCACCAAGGCTAGAGGCCTGAGTGGGCACATAAAAGCAGCCAGGTGAGGGAGATATCTAGTCTACCCTTACAGTCCTTCTCCAGAATACACCTCGTTCCCAGCCACCACGTGGCTTGTCTCAAGTGGGCTTGCCATTCTTCCCACAGGGTCCCACCTCACCCCCTAATGTAATGCCCTTTCTGCCCAGGAGCCTGCTCATCTGGAGGGGGCAGGTGAGGTCTAGGCAGTGTTGAAAGCCTGTCTTCCTGGACACCACTCCCTCAAATCCAAGAGCACCTGGGGCCCGGACGCCTTTTTAAAAAGCATACTTGAATCGTGACTACCTGGGTCTCTGCCTCTCATCCAAGTGGGGATAGGGCAGGAGGAGGATAGGGCAGGTGGGAGGTGTGTGTTTGTGGGGGGCAGGGGGGGTGGGGGATAAATTCTCCTTGAAGGTATTCTCTCCTTCATCCCCAAATTCCTAATCCCAGTAGTGCCTGTGGTGCAAGGGCTTGGTAAACAATAGTGCAGGGAGAGTGGACATGCCCAGAGGCCAAGGAAGAAATGATGGAGAATGCCAGTCTGTCTTTGTTTAGATATACATTTTCGGGTCACTGCCTCTGTGAGAGTGCCTTCTTTTAGGCTCCCCTGAGGGCTGCAGCTTCTTAGCACAAGACACTCTCTTACTCAAATGAAGACTTTGAGCCTCTTGCCCATTATGACACCTCATATGTACCACTAAGCAAGAAAAGGTGGGCTGACAATTCTGGCCAAGGAGAATTCTCTAAAGCAGCAACAACAGTGTTACCTGGACTCTTATACTTAAAATGTATAGACAGTACTTCCTCATGCTTGGTGACCTGTGATCCTTTGGTAATAAACAGTTGAAGAGAGTAAACAAAATCTAGAGAGATTATACAAGACATAAAGAATGCCTGGGCACTTCCTCCACCCCACCCCCACTTCCAGGTTTCAATAAATTCTGCTGACAGCCCTGCATCCTACTAGAGCCTACTATGGACAACAGAGGCATGCTGATGTGTGTCACAAGAAGGGGTGGTTAAGTATCAGAAGGTACAGTCACTTTTGCTGTTACTACTGGTCACAGCAGGCCTTTGTGCCATGAACACAGTGCTGTCCCTTAGAGCCAGCCCATGGAGCTTATGTGGCACTATCAAAGGTGACCTCGCACGCTGCTTGTGAGGCTGGGAAAAGAGCACAGGGACGAAGACAGCAAGCATCTCCACCCATGTGGGCATCAGCCTGGATGGATCATGAGGGAGAATGGTTCTGGCATGTGCAGTGTTTGTCCATTCAGCTAGAGCTCAAATGGCATTTTCTTCCTGAGAATTCAAGATTTACACAACTTGTCTAAGGCTCCATAGCTAGTCATGTGCAAGGTAGCAGGCCAGGTTCTACTTTGTCCCATTCAAAGATGCTTAAGGAACTTGAGATCACAGCCCCCATTGTAGGTAACCAGAAGGAAATGCTCCCAAATTCTCAGGAAGACTGCTAATTATACTGACCACTGGGGAAAGAAAGATGGTTAGAAATTGCCAAAACAAGACAATGGAAAGCCAACCTTCCGGTTTTAGGATCACAACCATGGGTTTTGTTTTTGAGATGGAGTCTCGCTCTGTCACCCAGGCTGGAGTGCAGTGGCGCGATCTTGGCTCACTGCAACCTCTGCCTCCCAAGTTCAAGGGATTCTCCTGTCTCAGCCACCTGAAGAGCTGGGATTACAGGCACGTGCCACCGCACCCAACTGATTTTTGTATTTTTGGTAGAGATCGGGTTTCACCATGTTGCCCAGGTTGGTCTCGAACTCCTGGCCTCAGGTAATTCAGTGCCTCGGCCTCCCAAAGTGCTGGGATTACAGTGAGCCACCGTGCCCGGCCACAACCATGGGTTTCAATCCCGCCTCAGATACATTTAGCTGTGTGAACTGTTTTTTGTTTTTTGAGACAAGGTCTCTCCCTCCTTCCCAGAATGGAGTGCAGTAGAGTATGATCACTGCAGCCTCGACTGCCGGGGCTCAAGAGATCCTCCCACCCTTGGCCTCTTGAACAGCTGGGACTATAGGCACACACCACCATGCCCAGCTTTTCTTTTTTGAAAAAAATTATTGGTAGCGATGAGGTCTCTCTACATTGCCCAGGCTGGTCTCAAACTCCTGGGTTCACGCACTGTTTCCCACCTTGGCCTCCCAAAGTGCTGGGATTACAGGGATGAGCTACCCCATGTGGCAGCTGTGTGAACTTAAATGCCCCTCTGCTTCCATGTGAAAAATGAGAATCCTCAACAAATGAGATAATGAACAGATAGCTCCCAGCATTCCATTTGACACATGAAATATGGGTGGCTTTGTTATGAGGGCTTTTCTAACTTAAATGAAAAATATGCACTTAATCAACAAGTATTATTCTATCTTCCAAATCTCACTACTGTAATCTCTCACACTAACTTCATGATTTTTGCTATATCCATGTCAGTGCAGACACGTGTCTAATGTCCTTGTTATATTTCTAATACAAATTATGCATTCAGCTATATACTACCTAAAACTGCAGTGTGATCTGCATTGGTGTACTGCATCATATGTTAACAAACATGGCAGTGGAGACTCATATTTAGCATAAGACCCTTGTCATTTGAGGAAGATATGGAGACCTTTGTGAAGTCCTAATTGGCCAATCCCAATTTTTACAAAGGGCAAAAATGCCCTTTGTTAGAAGAAAAACAAAGCAGCACTGAAACACGGGCACTGGGTCACTAAGTGGCTCACTCCCATATACTAATTTGAATTCTTGCCTCCATTTTTATTGTTTTGCAGTGACCACATAGGCCATGGGCCCAAAGAACATGGGTTACCACTCATGATCCTATCCACTTCATGCTAAAATATCCTATGCTCTAACAGCCTCTTTCTGGGCCCCACTTAAATCTGATCATGTGTTGCTATTTTTAATTCAGAAGCAGTAGTCACTGACCATGAGCTAGGGGGTAAACACACCAAATCCAGTTCAAACACTTGCTGAGTGCCATGAAGTGTCCATTACTGAGCTAGGTGCTGGGGATGACCTACAGACAAAACTGCAAACACTTTCTTACTTCAAATAGGGGCCATCTCAGTTCTCTATAAGCTGGTAAGTACAAGATTGTGTCCTGTAGCTTTGTAAGTGTTAAACTGGAAACCTCAGTGGCTGTATTCAACTAGCTACTTCACAACTCCTTCCTGGACAAAGGCATCTACACAATTCTGAAACCGCCTCCACAGAGTTGACAAAAATGGCCTGCTGGTTCTGGATAGAAATACAGTTACAACAAAGCATTAATTAGACTGCACTTTGGCCCCTTTCTTTGTTGCTACAAGTCTGACCTTTTGCATCCCCATTGTTCCTAGAGATAGGATTTCTAACATCAGGGTCATAAGATTGTGTAAAAATTGATTTGTGTCCGCACTGTTCCTATAGACAGCATCTCTGACATTAGAATAAGGCTTTTATTAAAGGATCGCTTAAAATGTATATCAGACCCCAATTCCAGCAACCAGTTTGAAGACCCCCATGGAGGAACATGATCAGCATTGAGAATACAGCTTCTCTCCCTGTCCCATGACTTCACTCTGCACTCTGACCAATCAACAATCTCCACACTTCAGCCCACTTAAAACCCTTAGAAACCCCAGCCCCAAACTCCCTAGGGAAATGGATGTGCAGTTCTCTCCTATCTCCTCATGTGGTAGCCCTATGATTAAACCTCTTTCTCAGCTGGGCACGGTGGCACACCTGCAATCCCAACAATTTGGGAGACCAGGAGTTTTGAGACCAGCCTGGGCAACATAGCAAGACCCCGTCTTTACAAAAAATAAAAAATTAGCCAAGCGTGGTATCGTGCCTAGTCCCAGCTACTCAGGAGGCTGAGGCAGGAGAATCTCCTGAGCCTAGGAGTTCAAGGCTGCAGTGAACTATGATCTTGCCACTGTACTCCAGTCTGGGTAACAGAGCAAGATCCTGTCTCCAACACCCCCTGCAACCCCAACACACACACAACTCTTTCTCTGCTACAACCCAGTGTCTCAGCATTGCTGCATGCATCAGGTAATGGACCTCTTATGGTTACAATTCTATGAGGCCAGCTGTAGAACAAAACCAAAGCACCTGAAACTCAGCCACAATGAATATCTTCTTTTTTTTTTTTTTTTTTTTTTTGAGACAGTCTTACTCTGTTACCCAGGCTGGAGTGCAGTGGCGTGATCTCGGCTCACTGCAACCTCTGCCTCCTGGGCTCAAGCGATTCTTCAGCCTCCTGAGTAGCTGGGATTACAGATGCCCACCACCACGCCCGGCAAATTTTTGTATTTTTAGTAGAGACGGGGTTTCACCATGTTGGCCAGGCTGGTCTCGAACTCCCGACCTCAGGTAATCTGCCCGCCTCAGCCTCCCAAAGTGCTGGGATTATAGGCATGAGCCACCGTGCCCAGCCCCACAATGAATCTTTAAGTCATTTTATTTCAGCTCCATATTAGTCGATATACTTGGTCCACAACACTGAAACATCACCTGGTTTCTGCCCAAACACTTTTAATAATGATTAACTTACTCCTATGTAGTGTTCCATCTTCAAACTATTCTAGCTGAAAAATCATGCAGTGAACTAGATTCTGTCTCTGCGTAGTTCTTCTCCCTGCCTTGTTCTGTGAGGCAGCAAAGTACCAATCTAATCCTTTTCCCATGCGATATCCCTCATTATTTGGAGACACCCAGTCTCTCGATCACCAAAACTGCACATCTCTGGTTCTCTCAACTCTTCTGCGAGCAACATGGCTTCTAGACGCCTTAACTTCTTGGTTGCCTACCTCTGGCTGGATTAGGCTCCTTTTATTTCTTTAAATGTCTGTATCTTTGTACACGTACTATGCATTACTAAAACAGGTTGATGCTTTAAGAATGTCACATATGAAGAAAAACAGGATGACTGAGCATTTTATAAACTTCCAAAACTCCAAAAACTTCCTCAGTTCTGAATAATACTCATCATAAGTATGATTAGCCTTTAGTGATTTTAACTGCCCAAGAAATATAACAACAGTTGGTTAGGCTTCACTATGATGCCAATCCCTGATTAGTCTAGACCACACATTCCTAACAGAGGTGATAACTAACATGGATCTGCAGTCCTCTAGGAGCCACAATGTATGCACAGTATATCCATAGTATTAAAATTTCATTGAAGCAGGGGAGACATTAGGAAAAAAAGGTCTAAAAAGGCTTGGGGGTAAAAGAGAGCTACAATAATGAAAAAAAATTGAGAAAACTAGTTTAAACCTGAACTGTCCAATATAACAATTACTAGCCACCAGTGGCTATTTAAAGGAAATTGCATGGTATCAAATACAGTCACTCAGCCATAGCTACTAGATTGGACAGTTCTACTATACGGTGTTGGTCTAAACAATTCTGAGGCATTTTACTAGGATTAATATATACTCTTCAAACATCTCAAGACTCAATTTATAGCCCTTACTCGTTTCACTACTTGATATCTACACCATCTTCTTTCCCTCCTGACACACAATAAAAATACTGGCTCTTTGGCCAGGCGCAGTGGTTCATGCCTGTAATCCCAGCACTTTGGGAGACTGAGGCGGGCAGATCACTTGGGGTCAGGAG
>NW_026652279.1:33279851-33456534 GCF_009828535.3 Hylobates moloch
GAGTCAGACTGCCAACTCTTACCTAACAGCATAAGTTTCTGCAGGCTTTTAAACCCTTAATTGAGTCTTCCAAATCAGATACTAGGGACACAAGACGACCACCACAAGTCCAATGATTTGCGAAAGGGCACAAGTTCATTTTGTGGCTACCATCCTCAGAACAGATATCCAAAGTAGAACATGCTTCTAAGTGCATCAGGCTTAAAATAAGTGTCATATCACCCAAGTACACTAACAGATTAGGCTTAACATGTAACTATTAGGACATGTTAGGAATTTAATTCACAACCCCCTATCCCCATCAAAAACATGTTTAAGCAAGAGTTTTAAACATGTGTTATGGAAGAAAAAAAAACAGAGGCAATAGTAGTATAAACTCTCACATTCTGTAAACAAATTTTAAATAAAAAAGACCATGGGATGTTTCCAATGGGAAAGTGCAATATTTAGATTTATACTCTAAGCTTTGGAACACATCCTTCTGGGTTATATGATTCTAGCCTTTCATTACCCTTCAGCAACTCTTAAGTTGTGCAGAACTGATGGAAATGCAAATCACTCTTGTCTATGGATATGTAAATGAACTGTCTTGATAATCTTTCCCTGTGGAAAAGCCAGTTGTGTTCATTTCGACATTACTGACATTACTACATGTATGTCTGCTCTTTGTTGTCCCCCTCTCCCTGAACTGGTTGTAACTGGTTGTCTTATGAGTTAAAATTTTTAACATGTGTTCATTTTATATTTAAAATGAGTCATGATCTTACCTTTTTTGAAAACTATCTTCTAACAATATCTCCACCTGAGTTTTGAGGGTGTTTGGATCATCTTCAGAAGCAAAATATGTTTAGGAGAGAATTTAAGGAGTGACAAGAGTCCTCATAGTCTACAAAATGGTTACACAAAGGTTGGTCAGAATGCAGTGGCTTCCAGGGGTGAAGCCAAGGCATTTAGATCTGCTCCTTATTCATATACAAGAACAACTCTGGTGTAATAGACCAAAGAGACTCTCAGACGCTCTGGTTCAAATCAGGGCTCTGAAACTTTAAAAGTAATTGCAAAAACCGCAATTACTTTTGCACCAACTTAATATTAGCTGTACAAGTAAAAGTTCAGTTATCTGGCCTCCTTCAGCCTTCTACTAAATCCCTAAATCTGTAAAAGGTGGATGGTTTAATTTTCTTGTGCTCCTGTGAAGATATGAGTACAAAGATGGTAAGATGCCAGAGACCAACGCCTGGTACATTACCAATAAGTGGTATCTTATTACCATTAAGCATAATATCTCACCACCTCTTGAATTCCTGGAACCAATGCTGGTTACTGACAAAATGGAGTAAGCCCCTTATTAACCTGCTACAACATTCTCCAGCTCACAGTGCTATAGAATTCTTTGTTCTTTAGCCAGAGCAACTACAGAACCTATTTTAGTCTCCACTCTTGAAGATGAGCCCCCCAAACTGAGGAAATTTTCTACCAATTATAGAACTTAAAATTGTAGGCTGGGTGCAGTGGCCCACGCCTGTAATCCCAGCACTTTGGGAGGCTGAGGTGGCCGGATCACTTGAGGTCAGAAGTTTGAGACCCACCTGGCCAACATGTTGAAAACCCCATCTCTACCAGCTAAATACATAAATTAGCTAGGCATGGTGGTGCACGCCTGTAGTGCCAGCTACTCAGGAGGCTGAGGTGGGAAAATCGCTTGAACCGGGGAAGTGGGGGTTACAGTGAGCTGAGACTGCACCACTGCACTCCAGCCTGGGTGACAGAGTGAGACCCCGACTCAAAAAAAAAAAAAAAGTCACATTCCCTTTCTTAACATTTAAATATTAGGGGAAATAGCGGCAGAGCTTTCAGGTTACCCTAATAAGCAGTCAGTTCCCAAATGCTTATGGAAAAGAGAAGTATAACGATTTGCTTTATGTCAAAAAAAAAATCACTTACACTTGGATTTTTTCAGGAAGAGAAAGATGGGAGATTTGCCTTCTTAATTACAATTTATTAAGTTTTTGGATTTTTTCTTTACACATTCATTTGATAGCAGAAAGAACGAAACTATAAATCACAGAGACAATGCAGGAAATGGGGACCGCACACTGGATTACAGAGCTGGCTCATGAGGGGCATTCACACATAAACTGACAGATGACTGAGCAACTGATGATCTACTTTTGTAACTGGCTTTCTTCCCCTCCCCAATGACTCTCCAGTGTATCCAGTGAGACAGGTTATAAACTTAAATGCCTTCTGGATACCTGAGATCCTAGCTTAGTTTAAAATCCAGTCCCATTTCAAAAGACTGTCAGATCTTGGGTTAGGCAAGGATTTCTTAGATATGTTAAACAAAAATGACAGGAGGCCACTGATTTGGAATGAGCTCCTGCACTAGGCCTCAAGAGACTAGATCAAACAAAACAGAGTCACTCGAGCTAAAGTTCCACGTCACCAAACGAAAAATAAGTTGTGGGCTGGGTGTGGTGGCTCACACCAGTGCTGTAATCCCAGCACTTTGGGAGGCCAAGGTGGGCAGATCACAAGGTCAGAAGTTTGAAACCAGCCTGGCCAACGTGGTGAAAACCCGTCTCTACTAAAAATACAAAAATTAGCTGGGCGTGGTGGCAGGCGCCTGTAGTCCCAGCTACTCAGGAGGCTGAGGCAGGACAACAGCTTGAACCCAGAAGGCAAAGGTTGCAGTAAGCCGAGATCACGCCACTGCACTCCAGCCTGGGCGACAGAGCGAGACTCCATCTCAAAAAAAAAAAAGAAAAAAGGAAAAAAGAAAAGTAAGTTGTTTATCTGATCTTCTAAAAAATCAAGAGAGACAGAATACCCAAACAAGCCAGTTTTAGCAGGCATGATAAGGAACTACCCTCTGCTTTAATCCTTACAAAAAGGTAACCTGATATTAACCAATCAGTTATCTTTCAATTACTGTTTCATTGCTCCCACCTTACAAAGCCCATTCTTCTACTACTGCCCATTGGGAGTTTTCATCCTATTTTGTAGAATGGAGGCTGCCCTCATTCACGAATTGCAAATAAAAGCCAACTAAGATCTTTAAATGTGTTGTAATTTTGTCTTTTAACAGATATCACATCAAAAGCACAATCCCTAGAAGGATTGACAAATTGGACTTCATCAATAGTAAGAGCTTCTGCTCTTCCAAAAACACTATTAATAGAATAGAAAGACACAGACTGAGAGAAAATATTTGGAAATCACATATTTGACAAAAAGACTTGTAATCAGAATATACAAAGAACTCTCAAACACAGTAAGAAAAAAACCAACCCAATAAAATAAGTGGGCAAAAGATCTAACAGATACTTCACCAAAGAATAAGTAGGTGAAAAGATGTCTGTTCAACATTGCTATTCTTTAAGAAAATACAAATTAAAAACATAATGAGACACCAACACATACCTATTAGAAAGGCTAAAAATTTTTTAAATGACCATGCTGTGTTGGCAAGGATATGAGCAGATGGAACTCCTGTACACTGCTGGTGAGAATGTGAAATGGAAAAACCATTTTAAAAATTAGATATATATTTTGGGGTGATGAAAATGTTCTGGGCTGGGTGCGGTGCCTCATGCCTGTAATCCCAGCACTCTGGGAAGCTGAGACAGGCAAATCACTTGAGCCCAGAAGTTTGAAGAAATCCTGGGCAACATGGCAAGACCCTGTCTCTACAAAAAAATACAAAAATCAGCTGGGTGTGGTGGTGTACACCTGTAGTCCCAGCTCCATGAGAGTGAGACCCTGTTTCCTTAAAAACAACAACAAAAAAAAAAAAAAAAAAAGAAAGAAAAAAGGAAAGGAAAGGAAAAGAGAAAAGAAAAGGTTCTGTAATTAGATGGTGACAGTTGTATAACCTTGTGAATATTTGAACTGCACACTTTAGGCTGGGCACAGTGTCTCACACCTGTAATCCCAGTACTTTGGGAAGCTAAGGCGGAAAGGCTGAAGCTGGGAGTTTGAGAGCAGCCTAGACAACAAAGTGAGACATTGTCTCTACCAAAAAAAAGAAAAAAAAAAAAATTAGCCAGGTGTGGTGGCGTGTGCCCTTAGTTCCAGCTACTCGTGGGGCTGAGGTGGAAGGATCACCTGAGCCTGGGAGGATGAAGGTGCAGTGAGCTGTGATCACACTATTACACTCTAGCCTGGGCAACAGAATGAGACCCTGTCTCCAAAAACAAAACAAAACAAAACATGCACACTTTATATAGGCAAATTTTATGATGCATTAAGTATTTCAACTTTTTAAAAAAAGTTAAAACACGCCTACCATATGCCCCAACCATTCCCCTCCGAAACAGCTACCTACCCAAGGGAAATGAAAACACACATCTAGACAGACTTGTGCACCAGTGTTCACAGCAGCTTTTGTTGTAATAGCCAGAAACGTGAATCAACCCAAATGTCCATCAACAGAAAAGCTAATCAAACTGTGATATAGCTATACAATGAAATACCACTGAGCTACAAAAAGGAATGAACTATAGATACATACAGCACAAATAAAATAATAATGTCCAATAAGGCCAGATACTCCCCCCCAAATACATAGTATACTTAAAGTGTATATACAGATCCCATATACACAAAATACAAGAAAATGCAAACTAGAAAGCTGATCAGTGGTTACCTGGAGAGGGGTAAGGAAGGGCAGCAGGCAGGAGGGTGAATTACAAAGAAATACTGGGATACTTCAGGGTAATGGATTCGTTCATTCTCTTGACTATGGTGATGGTTTCACACAATACAAACCATCTGTGAATGGTATGTATTCATAGATACATACATATGTCAAAACTCAAAGTGTATAGTTTCAACATGTATGGCAATTATATTCCAATGAAGCTGTTCTTTAAAAAAAAAAAGGTATAGTCAGAGGCCAGGAGGCTGCAGATATCTGAGGGGATGACATGGAAGAAGCAGCCACTGCATTGCCTCAGTTCTCACTGAATTCACAATCGCTGAATCTGGATTCCAGCTTCAGCTTTTCTTAATTCTCTGCTGCAAATGTCTGCCTTGTGTTAGCACCTAAAGTCACATTAGACAGAAACTTTCCACTCACCCCATCTGTCCTTCCCAAGAGGAACACTTTCTCTTGTTCTCATACCCAAAACCACTTTCTATGTCCCTTTACCCCAACCATCACATCTGGTTTAGCCCCAGCCATACAAATCTTTCCCTAACCTCTTTACATTTCCACAATTCTAGTTGCATCATTACTTCTTGACTCCTGATTTATTTCCTTACCCCAGGCTCCCTTCACTCTACTCCAGCTTGCTTTGCTACACACAGGAGCAGCTACTGAAAGCCAAAGCTCCTTGGGCTAATTCCTCAGGCACTCCAAGAGCTTGGCTCCACATCCCTTCCGAGGGTCCCACAGCCCAGGTCTATGTGTTTGCCTGCTACAACTGACTTCCTCTTCTATCTTAAACCTGCCTTGCCACACTTTCCCGACCCCCAGATCCTGGAAGGGGCATCCCTCTTGTATTCTGTGACTCAAACCCAGCAACTCCTCAGGAGACTAGTTGCAAACACCTGACTGAAGGGACAATTCAGAGCAGAGGCTGAGCCCCTTGGATTTTAAGTCAAATCTGAATGCCAACGTGCAGCAGGATGAGGCAGCATCAGGCATTAGGCATGAAGGCTGCAGCAAGAGATGGTATCAGGGCAAATCAGTCCCCAGTGATGGTCAAAAGAAAGGAGAATCCACTTCATACCAACTAGGACCACTAGAATTAAAACAAAAACAAACAAAAAAAAAAAACAGACAACGAGTTTTGATGAGCATGTGGAGAAATTAGAACTCTTCTACACCACTGGAGGGAATGTAAAGTGGTGCAGCCATTTTGGAAAACAGTCTGGCAGTTCCTCAAAGAGTTAAACATATGACCCAGGCCAAGCACGATGGCTCATGCCTGTAATCCCAGCACTTTAGGAGGCTGAGGTGGGTGGATTGCTTGAGTCCAGGAGTTCAAAACCAGCCTGGGTAACATGGTGAAACCCCATCTCTATAAAGAAAAGAAACACACACACACATGACCATTCCTATGGGATCTGCTCTGACATCTGTACAATCTTGAGTACATTTAGCATATATATATAGAGAGAGCCTTTAGACCCAACTTCCACTTCACAAGAAAGAGTGGGGATAGAGAAATACATTAAACATCAAAAGATGCACCCAGACAAACCTAGAATGTGGAACACTCTGTTAGGACAACTGGCTTGATCTTTCCAAAACTAAAGATAATGACAGAAAAAGGGAAGGAGGGACCACATTCTAGATTAAAGGACTCGAGAGCATTTACAGGTGAAGTATCATGAGGTCTAATTTACTTTGTAGTAACTCAACTGAAAGAACAGATAAAGCAAATACAGAAAATGCTAACTGTTGAAAGTAGGTAGGACAGTGTATCTCTTACACTGAGTCTCTTTGCTTTGTATATGTTTGACATTTTTTCATAATAAACTGGGACAGCTATTCCACATTAGAGGAGGAGTGGCTATCTGAACAGGACAGTTGGGGCAGAAGCTCTCATTGGATCCTAATCTAGCTAAACAGATTCTGCTTCTAATCTCCACCCTCAGGCTCTCCCACTGGAGTGGGGTCCAGGTAACTTCAACGATGAGAAATGCCCCAAACCAAACCTTCCAGAGTACTTCAGGTTTGTTTGACCAGTAACTCTCACCCCATCTCACTCCCCACTCCCAGAAGGCACTCAATACTCATTGAGATTTAAGTAATCCTTCAGGTCTTCATATAATCACTTCCATTTGGGGGGTCATGGTGGGAAGTAGGGGGGTGATAAGACTTGAGGAGGTTAAGCAAAACTGTGACGGGGAGGAATTTTATTATAAAGAATAAATAACAGTTTGCTTGGTTAACTGTGTTGGGAGAAGAGAGCTTAGAAGGGAATGGAACATTTAGTAAACATTCCTTCCAATTCCTTGGGAAGTTAGCAGGAACCCTTAAAGTTTCCACTTTTCTTTTCCCTTGTCCCTCCTCCTTAGCCTTTTTCATCTTTAATCTTCACACAGGAAAGTCTATCTGTAGCCTAGAACAAACTGACCCATAGTCCAACACTGCCAGCAGAATTTCCCCTCCGGGTTTTCAAATTTTATTAGCATAAAGTTATAGAAAGTATTCCTATATAAATTACTGTGGTAAATTATAACAATTACCATTTTCAAGTGTATATTTCAGTGGCATTAAGTACCATGAAGTTTATTTTTATTTTACAATAGATTTAAAATCCCACTTTAAGATAACTGGCAAAACATGCAAACATGGAGCCAAGTCCAGGGAGAGGAAATGTAAAGGCTCCACACCTTCTGCACAGTTAAGTGCACCACAGACATCTTGATGGGGCTGGTGCCACAGTTTGGCAGGCATAAATATAAATGAAAACATTAAATAATCGGTTGCTTTTCAATAATGCCTAAAGTAGTCTTATTCACATCCCTACTTCAATATGTTAATCAAGTTGTATACAATCACACTCTGTCCCTGTAATTTAACTAAAATTCCAATTTTCAAAACAGGATTTATAGGCTGACAGCTGCTGCTCTAGAGGAGAGGTGCCTTTTTCCAGAGGGCAAATCTGTGGCAGAGAACTCAGTCCTGAAGATCTAAATAAAGGACCGTTAACTCAGAGGTCATGCCAATCTGGACACAGACCTTGGTACATAAGGCCTGTTCAGAGGCTGGTGATCTAAACACAGATTCATTTCCCAAGCACCTGCACCAGCCCAACTGCTAGAGATGCAAAGATGACCAAGATAGTCTCCCTACCTCAAGCCTGGTTTGAGGAGACCCTGGATAAGCAGACAGGAAAATGGCAATATATGTGTGATGTCATAGGAATAGTCAAGACTTCTTCCTCCGAGTGGGATGGGGGGTATAGAGGACTTTGACTATGGTTTGCCATATTTTAAGTTTTAAAACAATTACTATGTATGACTTTGTAATCAAAAGAAACTCTCAACACAAAATAAGGGGCTGGAGGTGATCAGGAATCTAACCCATTATATGAGGGCTTCAGGAACGCTTCCCAAAAAGGATACCTAGATGTTGAATCCTCAACCGGGTACAGAGATTATCTTCGAAGAATAAAGGCCAGAATTTTAACATGGGGAGGAGGCAACAGGCTAAGAAACCCCAAGAACAGCTGTGCTTGCTTTTTATACACTTAAGCCAAGGATTTGGGGGCTGGAAAAATCTGACCTCTTGGTACTCTTGTTTCTACTTAGCTTTAGAAACAAATTCGTGCATCTGTACAAATTCCATCCTTATCTGTAAGAAAGGCTTCCTCTCCACCTCTTACGGTTGTAGGAGGATTCCACAGGCAAATGGGAGATGAAGCTTTTTAAGGGATAAAACACTTTATATAGGTCTATACCTTAACTGAAGTCGCTATGGGACCGGCAGTTGAAATGACATGATTTTGCCTAGGTCCCCCTACAAAGATGATTCTACCAGAAAAGATTTCAAGGTCTACACTAGTTCCGTATGTTTATAACTCAGTTTAAGCTAGAGGCTGAGTGTTTTTCTGTAGCACTTACTAGCCAAAAACCTATCCACCTTATACTTCCAGGCTTTGCCTTTGTTATGGTTGCTAGATGAATTTCCTTGCTTCCACACAAAGGCTTGACAATCAACAGACGGTTAGGTGACAGCATTGACCTTATTGCTCATCCCAGTATATCTAAGGGGTACACACAAACCAGCTATTAGCACTCTACATTGTAGGAAGCGTTTCTGAAACAGATATGGGAAGGATCAATGTAAGAATCCTCCAAGATAAAACCTATCTCTGGGAAAAAGTGACTGTATTATTGGTGGAGTATTTGGGCTCTCCAGAGATAAACAGAACCAACAGATTACACATAAAGAGAGTTATTACAAGGAATTGGCTCACAGGATTATGTAGGCTGAGAAGTCCCATGACCCGCAGTCGGGAGGTCTGAGAATCGGGAGAGCTGACAGAGTTAAGCTCTAGTCAGAGCCTGGAGTCCAGAGGGCAAAGAACAACTGTGTCCCATCTCAAGCACGGTCAGGCGGAGAAAGAACACTTTCCTGCTCAGCCTCCTTCTCTATTCAGCCTCCCGTGGATGAGGCTCACCCACGCTGGGGAGGGTGGTCACCTTCACTCAGTCTACCAAATCTCATCCAGAAACATCCTCACAGACACACCCAGAATAATGTTTAATGAAATATCTGGGCACCTGAGGACCAGTCAAATTGACTCATAAGTCGTCATCAAGGCTGGGCACGGTGGTTCACGCCTGTAATCCCAGCACTTTGGGAGGCCGAGGCAGGCAGATCACCTGAGGTCTGGAGTTAGAGACCAGCCTGACCAACATGGAGAAACCCCGTCTCTACTAAAAATACAAAATTAGCCGGGCGTGGTGGTGCATGCCTGTAATTCCAGCTACTCGGGAGGCCGAGACAGGAGAAATCGCTTGAACCTGGGAGGCGGAGGTTGCGGAAGCCAAGATTGTGCCACTGCACTCTAGCCTGGGTAACAAGAGCGAAACTCTGTCTCAGAAAAAAAAAAAAAGTCACCATCATCACGGGCAGATATGAAAACCTAACAGAGCTTACTTGATGTTCAGGTACCATGGGGTGTTGTAATGCCCAAGCAAAAGCTGAGATCTTCAGGCTGAGGAGGAAGTGTTAAAGAACAGAATGTCAAAGGTTTCACAACACTTTGCTTCTATTTCAAAAGCTACATTCCTGCAAAGGAGGTGTAAAGGGACTAAAACTTAAAACCCATTCTCAAACTGGGCCCACAAGATCTTGGCAGAATAGACGTCCACCTGCCTCACAAGATCACCCAGTGCACAGCCTCCCTCAGACAACTTTTAGGTAGTCATGGCTAGAAACTGACCAGAGATGGCAATGCACAGCAACTGGGATAATCGGGGAAAGGAACTAACATAAACCTTCCTTACCTACCACATTAAGCTCCTGTGGCTTTTCCACCACTAACACCGAATTCCTGCCACATTATGAGGAGCCAATACACAGTTTACTTAATTTTATTCCTCTTAGGTTAACACATTTGCCTCCGAATGTAAATTCTCAGTTTCCCTGTAGCTACTCAACAATCTCAATGTAACTATGAAACCATATTTCATGTCGAGACCTATCAGCTTATGGCACATTTGGATTTCTTTGGAAAAAGAATTTGAACAGAAGATACTCATATTAATTTACTCATTTGTAAAACACAGGGGCTGTAGGTTGAAGATCACTGAACTTAAAAAGAAGCTGTAGTTTGTTTACTACTCAACCAAAGCCTGAGTAGCATTAGAACCGTAAGTCCCCTTAAAACTCTGAGCCAGGGATTTTGTTTCTTTGTGGCAACAGAAACATTTCAAATGAACTCATATGTTAAATCTTAGGCCGGGCGCGGTGGCTCACGCTTGTAATCCCAGCACTTTGGGAGGCCGAGGCGGGCGGATCACGAGGTCAGGAGATCGAGACCACGGTGAAACCCCATCTCTACTAAAAATACAAAAAATTAGCCGGGCGTGGTGGCGGGAGCCTGTAGTCCCAGCTACTCGGAGAGGCTGAGGCAGGAGAATGGCGTGAACCCGGGAGGCGGAGCTTGCAGTGAGCTGAGATCGTGTCTGGGCAACAGAGCGAGACTCTGTCTCAAAAAAAAAAAAAAAAAAAAAAAATTCTTAAGCAAAAAACAGATAAAACACAGCTATTCGTGGGATGGCCAAGAGCAATCCAATGCTACCAAAGGATCATGTTCAGGGAACGCTCAAGAGTTCTATCCACAACCAGAACATCATTGATTTACTCCAAACCCTTTTATCTGATAAATGAGAAAACTAATGCTCAGAGACAGAAGCATGCTTGCCCAAGAGCAAAAATCCCTAAAGATTTTTCGTTGTTGTTTTAAAGTCATTCACTCTTGATAAATGTCACTACAAACAAGCAGAATTAAAAAATCAAACGCAGGAGGCCGGGTGCGGTGGCTCACGCCTGTAATTCCCAGCACTTTGGGAGGCCGAGGTGGGCGGATCACGAGGTCAGGAGACCGAGACCATCCTGGCTAACACGGTGAAACTCCGTCTCTACTAAAAATACAAAAAAAAAAAAAATTAGCCAGGCATGGTGGCAGGTGCCTGTAGTCCCACCTACTCGGGAGGCTGAGGCAGGAGAATGGCGGGAACCCGGGAGGCGGAGCTTGCAGTGAGCCGAGATAGCGCCACAGCACTTCAGCCTAGGCGACAGAGCGAGACTCTGTCTCAAAAAAAAACCAAAAAAAACAAACACTGGGGTGGTGGCTCACACCTGTAACCCCAGGGATTTGACAGGCTAGGGCAGGAAGATTATTTGAGGCCGGGAATTCAAATCCAGCCTGAGCAATATAGTGAGATGCTGCCTCTACAAAAAAATTTAAAAATTAGCCAGGTGTGGTGGCTCACACCTGTAATCCCAGTGATTTGCGAAGCCAAGGACAGAAGACTGCTTGAGCCCAGAACTTTGAAGTTAGAGTGAGCTACAATCGCACCACTGTACTCCAGCCTGGGTGACAGAGCAAGACTCTGACTCTAAAAATATAAAAAATAAAATAAGCTGGGCGCAGTGGCTCACAAGTGTAATTCCAGCACTTTCGGAGGCTGAGGCAGGAAGACTGCTTAAGCCCAGGAGTTGGAGACCAACCTGGGCAATGCAGCAAGACCTTGTCTCTATTTTCTTAAAAATATTGTTTTTAGGCCAGGCATAGTGGCTCATGCCTGTAATCCCAGCACTCTGGGAGGCTGGGGCAGGTGGATCACTTGAGGTCAGGAGTTCAAGACCAGCCTGGCCAGCATGGTAAAACCCCATCTCTACTAAAAATACAAAAATTACCTGGGCGTGGTGGTGGGCACCTGTAGTCCCAGTTACTCAGGAGAATGAGGCAGGAGAAATCACTTGTAACCCAGGAGGCAGAGGTTGCAGTGAGCTGAGATTATGCCACCATACTCTAGCCTGGGCAACACAGCGAAAGTTGGTCTCCAAAAAAAAAAAAAAAAAAAAATTATTTTTTAAATAAATAAAAATATTTTATTTTAAAAATAAAATATAAAACATTCATCTCGTGCCTCTGCCTCTCCCGTACTTCTAGCTTTGCTTTCAAATTGCTAAGCACACCTGGCCTCAATATCACACTTGTTCCCTCTCCTGCACCATCAGCGGCTCAAATGCCATCATTCCCCGACCATCCTATGTAAAATGGCACGCTTTCACTTCACCCTGTTACTGTTCTGCATAGCACTTATCTGATATTCATGTTCTATCAAGTATGGCTAGGGGAGAAGAAAATGGAGAATAACTGCTTAATTTGTATAGCCTCTGGTTGGCATGAGGAAAGGTTCTGGAAATAGGTGGTGGTGATGGATGTATAAGAGTGGGATTGGGCCAGGTGTGGTGGCTCACACCTGCAATCCCAGCACTTTGGGAGGTGGAGGTGAGCGGATCACCTGAGGCCAGGGATTCAAGCCCAACCTGGGCAATATGGCAAAACCCCATCTCTACTAAAAAATACAAAACCAAGCCGGGCGTGGTGGTGCACACCTGTAGTCCCAGCTACCTGGGAAGCTGAAGCAGGAGAATCGCTTGAACCCAGGAGGTGGAGGTTGCAGTGAGCTGAGATCATGCCACTGCACTCCAGCGTGGGTGACAGAGTGCAACTCCATCTCAAAAAAAAAAAAAAAAAAGATAGCGAATACTAAGGTGAAAAACCCCAACGGTCCAAATACGAACCTCGGCCATTACCATACTGTTTTCATTGGTGTAGCTTTGCAGTACATTTTGAAATCAGGAAGTGTGAGACCTCCAACTTGGTTGTGTGTTTTCAAGATTATTTTGGCTACTGGGGATCCCATGATTTTCTGTATCCATGTTAGGATGGATTTTTCTATTTTCTGCAAAACCATCATTGAGATTTTAATAAGAACTGCATTGAATTTCTTTGGGGAGTATTGTGATTCTAACAATAGTAAGTTTTAAAATCCATGAACATGAGTTACCTTTCCATTTATTAAAGTCTTCAATTTCTTTTTGCAATGTTTTGTAGCTTTCTATACACGTCTTTCTCCTACCTAATTTACTATTTTATTCTTTTCCATGATATTGTAAATATAACTGCTTTCTTAATTTCCTTTTGAGATTGTTCATTGTTAATGTTATAGAAACAGAACTTTTGTTGATTCTGCATCCTGCAACTTTGCTGAATGAGTTTATCAGATCCAAAAGGGTTTTATGTGTGAGAAATTTTTACAGTTCCCTACATATAAAATCGTATCTCTTTCAGGGTTGAGGAGATGGCATCGTCCAAAGCGGAAAGAGTACAGTCCCAGGAACTGAGCAAAGAAAGGTGGTTATGAATTTGAGATTCTCATCTCCGGCCTAGTCAATCTAGGTAAGGGATTGCCAATTTTGTTAGTCTTTTCCAAGAACTAACTTTTGGATTTCCTGAATTTTTCTATTTTATTTATCTCTACTGTATTAGTTCCTTCTTTCTGCTAGCTTTGAGTTTGTTGTTTTCTACTTTGTTAAGGTGTAAAAAGTTAGATTGGTGATTTGAGGTCTTCCTTCTTTTTTTAATGAAGGCATTTATAGCTATAAATTTCCTCCTTTAATACTGCTTTTGTGGCATATCATAGGTTTTGCAATGTTTTATTTTCTTTCTGTTAAATTGTTTCTAATCCTTTTTTTTCTTTTCTAATTGCCCTTGTGATTTCTCCTTTGACCACTGGTTCCTGAAGAGGGTGTTATTTAATTTACACAGTTTTCAGTTTTCCTTCTGTTACTGATTTCTCACTTCATCCCATTTTGTCAAAGAAAATACTTGGTATAATATTTTTAAAAATCTATTGAATCTTAATTTCTGGCCTAATGTATGGTCTATCCTAAAGAAGGTCCTGAGTCCACTTAAGAAGAAGATTCATTCTGTTGTTGTTGAGTAGAATGTCCCGTGTATGTCTGTGAGATCTACTTAGTTTCTTATATTGTTCAAGTACTATATTCTATTTCCCTACTTATCTTCTGCCTGGTTCTTCTACCCATTAAAGTCCCCAATTACTACTGTAGAACTATTTCTCCCTTCCATTGTCAGTCATGCTTCACATATTTGAGTGGTCTGTTATTAGGTGTGTAAACGTGTGTCTTTTTGCCATAGTAAACCTTTTATTAATATATAATGTCCTGCTTTGTCTTGTAAACTTTTTTGATTTAAAGTATATTTTGTCTGATATTAGTGTAGCAATCCCGATCTCTTTTGGTTACTATATGAAGAGAGTATCTTTTTCCATCCTTTCACATTAAATTTTTTTGTCTTTGATCTAAAGTGAGTCTCTTATGGCAACAAGCTGGATATTTTTCTATCCATTCTGCCAATCTGTCTTTCGACTGCAGGGTTTAGGCTATTTACATTTAAACACTGATAAGGCAGAACTTTTGTCATTTTGCTGTTTGTTTTCTATATATGCCTCACAGTTGTTTTGTCCCCTATTTCCTGCATTATCATCTTCCTTTGTGTTTAGTTGATCTTTGTAGAAAAACATTTTAATCCCCCTTTTATTTCCTTTTGTGTATATCCTACAGTTATTTTCTTTTTGGTTACCATGGGAGTGATATTTAACACCCTAAAGTTATACTACTCTGATGTGAATATATACCAAGTTAACTTCAATAACATATAAAAAATGCTCCTATACAGCTCCAACCCCATCACCTTTCAGCCATTAATGCCACAAAATTATATCTCTATGTGTTGTGTGTCCAAAACAGACTAATAACTTCTTGATACATAAGTCTCTTAAATCATGTAGAAAACAGAAACACTACTAGCTTTTATAATTTTTCATGTATTTACCTTTATCAGACATGATAATATCTTCGTACAGATTTGATTTCCTGTCTAATGTCCTTTTATTTCAACCTTTATGACTTCCTTCATGAAGGAAGATCTAGTGGTAACAAACTCCTTAAGCTTTTGATCATCTGGTGCTGTAGTTTTAGTGTTTGTGTTCCTCCAAAATTCATTTTGAAACTTAATCCCCAATACAACAGGATTAAGAGGTGTGGCTCACACCTGTAACCACAGCACTTTTGAGAGGCCCAGGCAGAAGGATCACTTGAGCCTAGAAATTTGACACCAGCCTGGGCAACACAGTGATACTCCATCTCTACCAAAAATAAAAAATAAAGAGGTGGGGCTTTCAAGAGATGATTAGGCCACACTAGCTCCACCCTTATGGATAGGATTAATGACTTTATATAAAGACCCAAGGGAGCAAGTTCATTCCTTCTGCCAAGTGAGGACACAGAAACAAGAGACCATCTTGAAAGCAGAGAGCGAGCACTTACCAAACACCGTATCTGCTGGAGCCTTGATTTTGGACTTCCCAACCTTCAGAACTGTGGGAAACAAATTTCTATTCTTCATAAATTATCCAGTCTTAAGGTATTTTGTTATAGCAGCACAAAAAGACTAAGACATCTGAGAATGTTTTAATTCCGCCCTCATTTTTTAAAATATTTGTTATTGAGGTTAAACACACACACACACAAAACTTACTATCTTTATCATTTTTAAGTATACAGTTCAGGGTAATAAATATATTTACATTCTTTTTCCCCCCTTCATCCTCTATCTGCTTCCCCACCAATATATGCTCTATCTTCATAAAATCTACTTTTCTAGCTCTGACATATGAGTGAGAACATGCAATATTTGTTTTTCTGTGCTTGGCTAATTTCACTTAACATAATGGCCTCCAGTTTCATCCATGTTGCTGCATATGACAATATTTCAGTTTTGCTGGATATAGAATTCATAATTGACAGTTTTCTTCCATCAATAACTGAATACATCCACCCACTAACTTGTGTTCTTAAAGGTTCTGATGAGAAATCCAATGATGATCTTCTGGGGAAATGATGATAATGGATATCCTCCTCTCCATTCTACAGATGTTAATAATGTACCCAATTGTGTCTTATGCAACAGAGCATTTCCTTAGGGTATCATGATGTCAGTTAATTTGTAGCATCATTTTGAGACCAAACATTCAGAGTTTAATTCAGAAAAAGGTATTGAATATTTTGAGTGTACACATTATGACATGTTTAAAAGCCAAAAGGTATTACAGATTTTGAACCTGGAAATAAAAAAGGCTGTTGTAGCATACTTCAGGTTTCAAAAAAAAAAATAAATATCAACCTCTATAACCCATCTAAAGAATAAGCACTTTTTTTTTTTTTTTTTTAAAGAGGAAAAGCTTCTTGAGACCAAAAGTGAGAAAACCACTATGGATTATTCCCAGCTATGACTGGCCCATTTCTTGCTCTGGATATTATAAGGAGCCATTGTTCTGGAATTACAAACACCTAAATAAGCACTTGGCTGGACCTAGGTTTTTCATCTGCACAGCCCAGTAAGCTGATTTTTGGTGACCTGACAAACAGAGACCACAATTATATTGTTTCCTCATGTGTGTGTTTTTTTCTATTTTATTTATCTTTTTTCTCTACTTTGTCTTTGTCCTCATTTTTCTTTTTGCCATTTTTTATTTCCTTTTTCTTATTATTCTTTTTTCTTTTTATTTTCTCATCCTCCTTTACTCTTTTGTCTCACTTTTTAAATTCTTATATCTTCTTCTCATTTTTCTTCCATTTCCTTTGTTGTTTTTCTCATTTTTTCATTTTTTATTTAGTTAATGTTGTTGGTTAGTATTACTAGTATTGTTGGTTATCACTGTTAGTGTGGTCAGTATACAGCTGGTATTATGTTCATTAGTTAGTTAGCATAGTTTGTAGCACCAGTATTATTGGTTAGCATTCTTAGTTAGGATTTGTAGTTAGTGTCGCTAGGAGGTCACTGTATTAGTCTGTTTTCATGCTGATGATAAAGACATACCCAAGACTGGGCAATTTACAAAAGAAAGAGGTTTAACTGGACTTACAATTCCACATGGCTGGGGAAGCCTCACAATCATGGCAGAGGACAAGGAGGAACAAGTCACATGTTATGTATGGTGGCAGGCAAAGAGAGGAATGCTTGTGCAGGGAAGCTCCCCTTTTTGTAACCATCAGATCTCATAAGACTTATTCCCTAACTTGAGAACAGCATGGAAAAGACCTGCACCCATGATTCAGTTACCTCCCACTGGGTCCTTCTCATAACCCATGGGAATTCAAGATGAGATATGGATGGGGACATAGACAAATCATATCATTCTGCCCCTGGCCACTCCCAAATCTAATGTCCTCACATTTCAAAACCAATCTTGCCTTCCCAACAGTCCCCCAAAGTCTTAACTCATTTCAGCATTAACACAAAGGTCCACAGTCCAATGTCTCATCTGAGACAAGGCAAGTCCCTTCTGTTTATGAGCCTGTAAAACCAAAAGCAAGTTAGTTACTTCCCAGCTACAATGGAGGTAAAGGCATTGGGTAAATACAGCTGTTCCGAATGGTAGAAATTGGTCAAAACAAAGAGGCTACAGGCCCCATGCAAGTCCAAAATCCAGCAGGGCATTTAAATCTTAAATCTCCAAAATGATCTCCTTTGACTCCATGTCTCACATCCACGTCACACTGAAGCAAGAGGTGGGTTCCCATGGTCTTGGGCAGCTCCACCCCTGTGGCTTTGCAGGGTACAGCCTCCCTTCTGGCTGCTTTCACAGGCTGGTGTTGAGTGTCTGCAGCTTTTCCAGGTGGATGGTGCAAACTGTTGGTCCATCTACTATTCTGGGGTCTGAAGGATGGTGGCCCTCTTCTCACAGCTCCACTAGGTAGTCTCCCTGTGGAGAGCTCTGTGTGGGGGCTCTGTCCCCACATTTCCCTTCCACACTGCCCTAGCAGAGGTTCTCCATGAGAGCCCTGCCCCTGCAGTAAACTTCTGCCTGGACATCCAGGCATTTCCATGCATCCTCTGAAATCTAGGCAGAGGTTCCCAAACCTCAATTCTTGACGTCTGTGCACTCGCAGACTCAACACCACGTGGAAGCTGCCACAGCTTGGGGCTTGCACCCGCTGAAGCCGCAGCCTGAGCTCTACATTGGCTCATTTCAGCCATGGTTGGAGCGGCTGACACGCAGGGCACCAAGTCCCCAGGTTGCACAAAGCACAGGGACCCTAGGCCTGGCCCATGAAACCATCTTCTCCTAGGCCTCCAGGCCTGTGATGGGAAGGGCTGCCATGAAGACCTCTAACATGCCCTGGAGACATTTTCCCCATTGTCTTGGGGGTTAACATTCAGTTCCTCGTACTTTCTGCAAGGGCTTGAATTTCTCCTCGGAAAATAAGTTTTTACTTTCTATTTCATTGTCAGGCTGCAAATTTTCCTAACTTTTATGCTCTGCTTCCCTTATGAAACTGAATGCCTTTAATAGTACCCAAATCACCTCTTGAATACTTTGCTGCTTAGAAATTTTGGCTGGCCAGGCACGGTGGCTCACACCTGTAACCCCAGCACTTTGGGAAGCCGAGGCAGGTGAATCACCTGAAGTCAGGAGTTCGAGACCAGCCTGGCCAACATGGTGAAACCCCGTCTCTACTAAAAACACAAAAATTAGCTGGGCGTGGTGGCGGGCGCCTGTAATCCCAGCTACTCAGGAGGCTGAAGCAGGAGGATCACTTGAACCCAGGAGGCAGAGGTTGCAGTGAGCTGACATCACGTCATTGCACTCCGGTCTGGGCAACAACAGTGAGACTCTGTCTCAAAAAAAGAAAAAGAAATTTCTTCCTCCGGATACCCTAAATCATCTCTCTCAAGTTAAAAGTTCTACAGATTTCTAGGTCAGGGGCAAAATGCCACCAGTCTTTTTGCTAAAACATAACAAGAGCCACCTTTGCTTTAGTTCCCAACAAGTTCTTCATCTCCATCTGGGACCACTTCAGCCTGGTTGTCCATATCGCTATGAGGCTTTTGGTCAAAGCCATTCAACAAGTCTCTAGGAAGTTCCAAACTTTCCCACATTTTCCTGTCCTCTTCTGAACCCTCCAAACCCTTCTAATCTCTGCCTGTTACCCAGTTCCAAAGTGGCTTCCACATTTTCGGTTATCTTTTCAGCAGCACCCCACTCTACTGGTACCCATTTACTGTATTAGTCCGTTTTCATGCTGCTGATAAAGACATACCCACGACTGGGCAATTTACAAAACAAAGAGGTTTAATTGGACTTACAGTTTCACATGGCTGGGGACGCCTCACAATCACTGCAGAAGGCAAGGAGGAGCAAGTCACATCTCACATGGATGGCGGCAGGCAAAGAGAGGAGCGCTTGTGCAGGGAAACTCTCAATAGCCATCAGATCTCATGAAATTTATCCACTATCATGAGAACAGCAAAAGGAAAGACCTGCCCCCATGATTCAATTACCTCCCACTGGGTCCCTCCCACAACAAATGGGAATTCAAGATGAGATCTGGGTGGGGACACAGCCAAACCGTATCAGTCACCATCTAGCAGGGTCTCACCTTGTCTGGTGAGGAGACACTTATTTACAATTACAGGGTCTTCAAGATCATCGGCCAGGGTAGCTTCGCTAAGGTGAAGCTGGCCTGGCATATTCTGACTGAGACCCAGGTAGCCATGAAGGTCATCCACAAAGCTCAGCAGAGCTCCTCCAGCCTCCAGAGACTATACCAAAGTGTGTGTGTATGTGTATATATATATATATTCAGTATAATGAAGGTCCTGAATCACTCCAATACCAGCAAACTCTCTCAAGCAACCAACACAACAGAAACATTATATTTAGTCCTGGAATGTGCCAGCAGAGCAGAGCTATTTGACTACATCCTAGAGTATGGCCACAGAAGGGAGAAAAAGACCTGAGGCCAGTTCCTGCAAACAGTATCTACTGTGCAGTATTGCCACCAGAAGAAACTGTCCACAGGGACCTGAAGCCAGAGAACTTCCTTCTGGATACCAATTACAACATAAAAACAGCAGACTCTGGCTTTGGCAGCAGGTTCACTGTTGGCCGGAATCTGGGCACATTTTGTGGGAGTCCCCTTATGCTGCCTCAGAACTCTTCCAAGAACAAAATTATGACCGCCCTTCTCCCTACCCCAGTGGATTTGTGGAGCCTGGGAGGCCTTCTCTACACCATGGTGACAAGGGTCTTGCCATTTGTCAGACAGACCTTTGTGGTACTGCAAGATGAGATACGTTACGGGAATTACAAAATCCCATTCTTCATTTCCTCAGAACTAGAAAGCCTCATGAACAAATTGCTTACCCTCAACACCAGGAAGAGGAACACAACAGGTTAGATTATGGGGCATCCATGAGTCAATAACGACCAGGGGATACTAAGGCCACACCAGGAGCCACTCCCTGATTACCAAGTCCATGGAAAGACACAGCTCACGGTGTCCATGGGGTTCAAGGCAGACCACATCCAGAAGTCCTTGTTATGTTGGGAAAACATATATGACTACACCATGGCCACATACCTAGTCCTGTGTATAGGAAACTGGAGGAAGGCTCCATCACGAGAGTGCAGCCCCTGCCTTCTGGGGGTCCCACCAATTCTTCCCCATTCCCCAAAGTATAGTCCACCTTCCCTGTCTACTCAAAGAGGAGGAGTCTAAGCTAGGCTGCCTTTCCCACCTTTACCTTGGTTACTTCTAAAAGTCAGCTGGCTGAGAAGACGAAGTGTTAGGGCAGAAGATCACCGGAAAAGCCACCATGCCTGCCAGTCCCTTACTCGACCTGAAAATGAGACCAATATTAACACAACCCCCTCCACTCAATGTACCAGCAGCAGTGGAGGAAACCCAGAAGGAGTCACCTGTCCCCAACGATAATCTTAGGAACCAAATCCCTCCATGCTGAGCGACCAGATGATGTGTTCTGAGCCTCATACCTATGGCAAGTGCCAGGGCCAGCAGGGGGCCACTAGAACGTTTGTCAACTTCATCTTAAGAATGCTTTGCTGGCTGGGCACAGTGGCTCATGCCTGTAATCCCAGCACTTTGGGAGGCAGAGGTGGGTGGACCATTTGAGGTCAGGAGTTCAAAACCAGCCTGGCCAACATGGTGAAACCTCGTCTCTACTAAAAATACAAAAATTAGCTGGGCGTGGTGGCACGTGCCTGCAATCCCAACTACTTGGGAGGCTGAAACAGGAGAATTGCTTGAGCCCAGGAGGCGGAGGTTGCAGTGAGCCAAGATCGCACCACTGCACTCTAGCCTGGGAGACAGAGCGAGACTCGTCTCACAAAACAAAACAAAACAGAATCCTTTGCTTCCTGCAGGCCCAAAGACCCACCACACAGCTAGAAATAAAGTGGCACCAATGGACAGTTGAGGCCAAGAAATAAACCAAGTATCTGGGGTGGCTGAGATTCATTTTCTTTTCATTTCTTTATTTCATTTCATTATTTCATGGAGTTTTGCTCTTCTTGCCCAGGCTGGAGTGCAATGGCGTGATCTCAGCTCACTGCAACCTCTGCCTCCCGGGTTCAAGCAATTCTCTTGCCTCAGCCTCCCAAGTAGCTGAGATTACAGGCATGCACCACCATGCCCAGCTAATTTTGTATTTTTAGTAGAGACGGGGTTTCTCCATGTTGGTCAGGCTGGTCTTGAACTCCCGACCTCAGGTGATCTGCCCGCCTCGGCCTCCCAAAGTGCTGGGATTACAGGCATGAGTCACCGTGCCCAGCCTACTATTTTTTAAGAGACAGGGTCTTGCTCTGTCACCCAGGCTGGAGTACAGTGGCAGGATCATAGCTCACTGTAATCTCAAACTTCTGGGCTCAAGCGATCCTCTCGCCTGATCCTCCCAAGTAGCTAGGGCTACAGATATACAACAACAAGCCTTTTTTTTTTGTAGAGATAGAGTATTGCTATGTTGCTCAGGCTGATTAAACTCCTGGCCTCAAGTGATCTTTGCCCTTTGGCCTCCCAAAGTGCTGGAATTACAGGCATGTGAACCACTGCACCCAGCCTATTATGTTTCAATTAATATGATTTTTAATTACCAAATCATAATTTTATACATTTATGGGTACCATGTGATGTTTAGATATATGTATACAATATGGAATGATTAAGTCAAGCTAACTAACATATATCTATCACCTCAGAAAAACAATTACCACGTGATATCACCAATGTGTTCAATCTTAAAAAGTTGAATCCCAACCCGGTCAATACAGTGAGACCGCATCTCTACAAAAAATAAAAGTAACCAGGTGTGACAGTGTAGGCCTATTGTCCCAGCTCATCGAGAGGCTGAGGCAGAAGGATCACTTGAACCCAGGAGTCCAAGGCTGCAGTGAGCTATGATTGAGCCACTGCGCTCTAGCCTGGGTAACAAAGCAAGACCCTGTCTCTAAAAATTAAAGAAAAATGTAAAAGCTAAAAACAAACAGTTGAACCCACAGATGTAGAGAGTAGACTGATGGTGAACAGAGGCTGGGGTGGTGGGAGACAGAAATAATGGAGAGTTGTTTATCAAAGGGTACAATGTTTCGGATAGGAGGAATAACTTTCTAATCTACTGCACAGCAGGGTGACTACAGTCAGTAATATATATTTGGACATTTCAGAATATCTGAGTCTATTTCAAATGTCTCCTTGCATTTAGAATAGAAAGCAACAAGATCGCGAGCTCCATGGATCCTGACAATACGGCATGGCAGGTCAGCCAGGCATGGACTTAAATAGGTGCCAGGGGGCGCTGGTCAAGAAGCCCACGTTGCTGTGTGACCAGCACACCCAGCTCAGAGGACTCAACCAGCAGAGGATAGATGTGTGCAAACTGCCAACGAAGTCTCTGCATGGGATTCAAGTCAAGAGGACAACTGGCACCCTTGTGGCCTTCAAAAGTATCCTATTCAAAGTAAGGGGTGAGCCCCTCCATCCCACCCGGGGGCAATGTCAGAGCCTGGACTGTGTTTCCTGGAACATTTCTCCCCTTCCCTGCTCTTCTGTGTCCTTTCTTAATAAAATGGTTCTCACCCGGGCCTGGTGGCTCAGGCTGGTAATCCCAGCACTTTGGGAGGCTGAGGCAGGTGGATCACTTGAGGTCAGGAGTTCGAGACCAGCCTGGCCAACATGGCGAAACCCCGTCTCTACTAAAAATACAAAAATTAGTTGGGCATGGTGGCGCGCGCACCTGTAATCCCAGCTACTTGGGAGGCTGAGGTGGGAGAACGGCTTGAACCAGGGAGGCAGAGGTTGCAGTGAGCTGAGATCATGCCACTGCACTCCAGCCTGGGCAACAGAGCAAAACTCTGTCTCAAAAAAAAAAAAAAAAAAAAAAAGATGGTTCTTAATAAATTACCATTTCTTCCAAATTTTACAGTACAACTCAAACTCCAGAAAGACGGGTCGCAACTAATTTTGCTGTTTTGCACCCTCCCTGCACAGAACTGGGGCAGTGCATACCCTAGTTTAGGCAACAGGTAGACACGTAGTACTTGAAGTCAACCAGAAAAATTTAATGAAAAAGTGACTTCAGAGAAGTATCAAGGAAACCCCAACAGCAAAAAATCATTACAAGTGGCTCTGAGCCAAATGCAAGGCAGAAACACACACATTGTATGTGACCTCACACTGACATTACCTGGTTAGCTTTTCACAAGGACCAATGGCAACTTTAAATTCTGTGGGCCTATGTTAATTGGGCCAAAAGGTCCACAATAGGATGAGGAAATCTTGGGAACCAGGCTGTGTTGGGAGCTATACAAGTGGCATGGGTGTGGTCCCCAAAGCAGCTTAGCAGATCACTTGGCTGAGCTGCTGAGGTTCCCAACTGGATAATGAAGGAGTGTGGCCTTTCCACTGTGATGTTGTCTTTTTATTACAGTGGAATGTAGTCAATAATAATGCATATTTCAAATAATAATGTATCATATTTCAAAATAGCTAAGAGAATAAATTTCAAATGTCTTCCAAATGGATCAGTTCCTCTAAGAGGCCTGACCCAGGTATGGGCCCTTTTGTCTGCTCAAATCTATTGGTGAACCCTTCTAATAAAGTTTTCATCTCAGTTGTTGTACTTTTATGCTCCAGAATTTCTGTATAGTTCCTTTTTATAATTTCTATCTTTTTGAGACTGGGTCTCACTCTGTCACCCAGTGGAGTGCAGTGATGTGACCATAACTCAATGCAGCCTCCATGCCCAGGGCTCAAGTGATCCTCCCACTCTAGCCTCCCGAGTAGCTGGACTACAGGCATGTGCCATCAAACCCGGCCAATTTTTTTTTTTTTTTAAGAGAAAGAATTTGGCCGGGTGCGGTGGCTCACACCTGTAATCCCAGCACTTTGGGAGGCCAAAGCAGGTGGATCATCTGAGGTCAGGAATTCAATACCAGCCTGGCCAACACGGTGAAACCCCGTCTCTACTAAAAATACACAAGTTAGCTGGGTGTGGTGGTGGGCACTTATAAACCCAGCTACTTGGGAGGCTGAGGAGGAGAATCACTTGAACCCAGGAGGTGGAGGTTGCAGTGAGCCGAAATCGTGCCACTACACTCCAGCCTGGGAGACAGAGCAAGACTGTCTCAGGAAAAAAAAAAAAAAAAAAGAGAGAGAAAGAATTTTGTCATGTTGAATAGGCTGATCTCGAACGTCTAGGCTCAAGCAATCCTCCCATCTTGGCCTCCCAAAGTGCTGGCATTACAGGCGTGAGCCACTGCACCCAGCCTCTTTCTTGATTTTGTTCAGAGACTGTATTTCTGCTCTCCTTTAGTTCTTCGTCTGTGGTTCCTTTAGTCCACTGAGCATATTGCTGACAGTTGCTTTAATGTCTTTGGCTAGCAATTCCAATGTCTGGGCTTCCTCAGGGATGGTGTCTGTCAATTTTTTTTTCCTGTGAATGGGCCACACTTCCGTGTTTCCTTGTTATGTTTTATAATTTTCTGTTGAGACTGTTTTGTTCAATTCAGACTGCTAACATTCCTGCAAAATCCCTGAAAATAAAGACTGGCCCAATGGTCCACTCTTAATCGTGAAAATTAATTAACCCCTCTTTATCTGTTAAAATTAATAAGGCAGAAAAGAAACATGTGTGGCAAAAGAAACATTTTTAATGTATGCAAAACCTGGGACATTCCTATGGAACTGGGAATAACATTCCACCAGGAATGATAAATCTAATTTGCCAAAGTTAGACAACAGTTAACATAAAAATCCATCTAAATTGCAGATTATGAAGTGACTGTATGTTCAAATACTGCAAAAAAAAAAAAAAAAAAACAGAGAAGGCAAAACACGAAATGCTTAGAGCCTTCATGAGCCTAATTAAAAATCTAATACTTGCAGCCCGACATGGTGACTCATGCCTGTAATTCCAGTACTTTGGGAGGCCGAGGCAGGCAGATCACCTGAGGTCAGGAGTTCAAGACCAGCCTGGCCAACATGGCAAAACCCTATCTCTACTAAAAATACAAAAATTAGAAGGCAGGGAGCAGGGCTGAGGCATGAGAATCGCTTGAACCTGGGAGGTACGGGCTGCACTGAGCTGAGACTGCATCGCTGCACTCCAGCCTGGGTGACGGAGTGAGACTGTCTCCAAAAACAAACAAACAAATCTAATGCTTGCTTTCCAAGGTCTTCTTTTAATCCATTACATAAGCCAATAGGTATACAAGGATTAAGAGATATGTAATAATGGCCAATGCCATACCAAACCCAGGGCTCCTTGGGGGCCAGAAACCAGATTTTTTACCATTTGTATAGATACTGTCTTGCACAGGGCCTGGGACATGGTAAATACTCAAAAACCTCCTGAGTAAACATTCATTTACACAGTATTTTTCCCAGATACATTGGGAGGGGAAAAAATTAGCTCCTTCACTCTGCTGAGGCACCTTAGGAAAGACTCCCTCTAAATTTCTTTTTATCCTTCTTTTTTGAGACAGAGTTGCTCTGTTGCCCAGGCTGAAGTGCAGTGGCGCCATCTCAGCTTGCTGCAACCTCCCCTTCCTGGGTTCAAGCAATTCTCCTGCCTAAGCCTCCTGAGTAGCTGGGACTACAGACATAAGCCACCACATCTGGCTAATTTTTGTATTTTTAATAGAGACAGGGTTTCGCCATGTTGGCCAGGCTGGTCTCAAACTCAGGTGATCCACCTGCCTTGGCCTCCCAAAGTGCTAGGATTACAGGCGTGAGCCACCGCGCCCAGGCTCCCTCTAAATTTCTTGATGAGTGAGTCTGCTAGACACAAGATGACTAAGGGACAAAGGCTAGAAAGAGCACCGATTTAATCAGAAGTAAACATGTATTTGAGCCCAACTTCAGCAGAGTTCTAAGAAAGATGGAAAACTGCCTAGCTTATCACAATAAATCATGAAGTAGGCCAGGCACACTGGCTCATGCCTGTAATCCCAATACTTTGGGAGGCCGAGGTGGAAGGATTACTTGGTCCCAGGAGTTTCAGGCCAGCTTGAACAACACAGCGAGACCCCATTTCTACAAAAAAAATTAGTCGGAGCCGGGCGCGGTGGCTCAAGCCTGTAATCCCAGCACTTTGGGAGGCTGAGGCGGGCGGATCACGAGGTCAGGAGATCGAGACCATCCTGGCTAACACGGTGAAACCCCGTCTCTACTAAAAACACAAAAAATTAGCCGGGCGTGTTGGCGGGCGCGCCTGTATTCCCAGCTACTCGGGAGGCTGAGGCAGGAGAATGGCGTGAACCCAGGAGGTGGAGGTTGCGGTGAGCCGAGATCGCGCCACTGCACTCCAGCCTGGGGGACAGAGAAAGACTCCGTCTCAAAAAAAAAAAAAAAAAAAAAAATTAGTCGGGCATGGTGGTACACACCTGTGGTCCCAGTGAGAGGTGACAACGTGCTGGCGGCCCTCGCTCACTCTCAGCACCTCCTCAGCCTCGGTCTGCTCTGGCCATGCTTGAGGAGCCCTTCAGCCCACCGCTATACTGTGGGAGCCCCTCTCTGGGCTGGCCGAGGCTGGAGCTGGCTCTCTCTGCTTGCGGCGAGGTGTGGAGGGAGAGGTGTGGGTGGGAACTGGGGCCAGCGCGAATTCCGGGTGGGCGTGGTATCAGAGGGCCCCACACTCAGAGCAGCCAGCTGGCACCGCCGGCCCTGGGCAGTGAGGGGCTTAGCACCCAGGGCCCCAGGCAGTGAGGGGCTTAGCACCTGGGGCCCCGGACAGTGAGGGGCTTAGCACCCGGGCCAGCAGCTGTGGAGGGGGTGCCGGGTCCCCCAGCACTGCCGGCCCACCCGTGCCAGTGCTCGAATTCTTGCCAGGCCTCAGCCGCCTCGCCATGGGGCAGGGCTCTGGAACTGCAGCCTGCCATGCCCGAGCCCCCCTGCGGTGGGCTCCCATGAGGCCCGAGCCTCCCCGATGGGCGCCGCCCCCTGCTCCGTGGCGCCTGGTCCCATCGACAGCCCAAGGGCTGAGGAGTGCAGGTGCGCAGCACGGGACTGGTGGGCAGCTCCACCCGCAGCCCTGGCACGGGATCCACTAGGCAAAGCCAGCTGGGCTCCTGAGTCGAGTGGGGACTTGAAGAACTTTTATGTCTAGCTAGAGGATTGTAAATGCACCAATCAGCACTCTGTATCTAGCTCAAGGTTTGTAAACGCACCAATCAGCACCCTGTGTCTAGCTCAAAGTTTCTAAATGCACCAATCAGTGCTCTGTGTCTAGCTAATCTAGTGGGGACTTCGAAAACTTTTACGTCTAGCTAGAGGATTGTAAATACACCAATCAGCACTCTGTCTCTAGCTCAGGGATTATAAACACACCAATCAGCACCCTGTCAAAACGGACCAATCAGCTCTCTGTAAAATGGGCCAATCAGCAGGATGTGGCTGGGGTCAGATAAGGGCATAAAAGCATGCTGCCTGAGCCAGCATGGGCAACCCACTCGGGTCCCTTCCACACTGTGGAAGCTTTGTTCTTTCGCTCTTTGCAATAAATCTTGCTGCTGCTCACTCTTTGGGTCTGCACTGCCTTTATGAGCTGTAACACTCACTGCGAAGGTCTGCAGCTTCACTCCTGAGGCCGGTGAGATCACAAACCCACTGGGAGGAATAAACAACTCTGGACAGGGGGAACGAACAACTCCAGACATGCCGCCTTAAGAGCTGTAACACTCACCGCGAAGGTCTGCAGCTTCACTCCTGAAGCCAGTGAGACCACGAACCCACCAGAAGGAACTTCGAACACGTCCGAACATCAGAAGGAACAAACTCCGGACACACTATCTTTAAGAACTGTAACACTCACTGCTAGGGTCCGCGGCTTCATTCTTGAAGTCATTGAGACCAAGAACCCACCAATTCCAGACACACTAGCTACTCAGAAGGCTGAGGTGGGAGGATCACCTGAGCCTGGGAGGCCAAGGCTGCAATGAGTCGATGAGTCGTGATTGCACTACTGTACTCCAGCCTGGGTGACAGAGCAATGCCCTGTCTCCAAGGAAAAAGAAAATGTGTGTGTGTGTGTGTGTGTGTGTGTGTGTGTGTGTGTGTGTGTGTGTATGTACCTGTGTATATATATATAAAACGGAACAGATGCAAGTAAGACAGTAGTACTGTCCCACAAAGAACGAAACAGAAAGGTTAAAAAAAAAAAAAAAAAAAGACACAGCCAGGCATGGTGGCTCACGCCTGTAATCTGAGCGCTTTGGGAAGTGGAGGTGGGAGGATTGCTTGAGAGTAGGAGTTCAAGACCAGCCTAGGCAACATAGTGAGACACCATCTCTATTTCATAAATCTATTTAAAAAAAAAAAAAAAAAAGACATGGAAGTAGGAAATATACTGTGTGATAAAAAAATTTCTAGTCAATGAGAAAAGATAATACAATAAAATACTGGGAAAACCATGCATTTGGGAAAATATTCTGACATATTATACCTGGCTAAGTACTAGAATTACTAGAAGAAAATATTGTTTTTATTGTCCTGGGGGTGGGAAAGGCCTAAGCATAATATGAAACACAGAAAATGAATTGACAGATGTGACTACAGAAAAGTTTCTATGTTACAAAAACATGCCATCAGCCAAACAAGACCAAGTGATACAAGCCAGGAACAATGTTTGCAACATGAAAAGGATCAAAATTCTTGCCATATAAAGTTTATAAACTGGGAGAAAGGTGAGGTACAAGAACCTCACATGGGCTTTAGAGAACAAAAGCCAATTCACAAAAGACTATAAATGTACAAAAGCAGAAAGTGAAAGTTAAAAAAAATTTAAGTATATATAAAAAAAGTAGTTAATATTTTTTCAAAAGTTTAATCTATCAAAGAAACACGAGCCTTTTTTTTTTTTTTTTTTTTTTTTGAGACATCTCCCTCTGTCACCTAGGCTAGAGTACAGTGGAATTATCATGGCTTCCTGTAGCCTCAACCTCCTGGGCTCAAATGATCCTCCCCTGAACCTCCCAAGTAGGTGTGACTACAAGTATGTGCCACCACACCCAGCTATTTTTTTTTTTTTTTTTTTAACTTTTCTTAAGACAGGGTCTTACCATGTTGCCTAGGCTGGTCTTGAACTCCTGGGCTCAAGCGATCCTCCCACCTTGGCCTCCTAAAATGCTGGCATTACAGACGTGAGTGACCCACCAGGCCTGGCCAAAACACAAGCCCTCAACAATGAGACATCATTTAAATTTTTCCCATTCATTAAACTGGCAAAGATTAAGAAAACTGACAATTGACAACTATATAAATGAAATTCTCAAACTACAAAATGTAAAGTATACAACCTTCCTGAAGGCTATATGGCAATGAAAACCAAATTTTAAGTATGTATACTCACTACATCTTAAGGAAATTATTAGATAAGTAGGAAAATATAAATATTAAATACTTTTCTTTCTCTGTTGCCAGGCTGGAGTGCAGTGGCACGATCTCAGCTCACTGCAATCTCCGCCTCCCAGGTTCAAGCGATTCTCCTGCCTCAGCCTCCGGAGTAGCTGGGATTACAAGCGCATGTCACCACACCCAGCTAATTTTTGTATTTGTTTTAGTAGAGATGGGATTTCACCACGTTGGCCAGGATGGTCTTGATCTCCTGACCTCGTGATCCATCCATCTCGGCCTCCCAAAGTGCTGGGATTGATTGCAGGCGGGAGCCACCGTGCCCAGCCCTTTTTTTTGTTTTTGTTTTTTTTGAGATGGAGTTTCGCTCTTGTTGCCCAGGCTGGAGTGCAATGGCACAATCTCAGCTCACTGCAACCTCCGCCTCCCAGGTTCAAGCAATTCTCCTGCCTCAGCCTCCCAAGTAGCTGAGATTTACAGGCGTGTGCCACCACGCCCGGCTAATTTTGTATTTTTAGTAGAGACAGGGTTTTACCATGTTGGTCATGCTGGTCTTCAATTGACCTCAAGTGATCCACTCGCCTTGGCTTCCCAAAGTGCTGGGATTACAGGCGTGAGCCACTGCGCCCGAACCTTTTAAATACTTTTCTTAAAGAGCTGGAAATAACTGAAATGTTCATTTAGAGGATTGTTAAATTATGATCAATATTATACAGTCATTAAAAATTGTATGTACTTACAAGAAAAGCTGACTATATGGTTAAATATTTAAAAAGCTAATTGCAGAAGAGTATGTATTTTATAATCTCACTTAAATGTTATAAAAAATAAACATTTTGAATTATAGTCATCAAATTATCCAGAATGATAGAAAAAAACTGTTCACTTTAAGACTTTTTTTTTTTTTTTTTGAGACGAAGTCTGCTCTGTTGCCAAGGCTGGAGTGCAGTGGCGCGATCTTGGGTCACTGCAACCTCTGCCTCTCAGGTTCAAGCGATTCTCCTGCCTTACCCTCCTGGGTAGCTGGGATTACAGGAGCACACCACCACGCCCAGCTACTTTTTGTATTTTTGGTGGAGATGGGGTTTCACCATGTTTATCAGGCTGGTCTCAAACTCCTGACCTCAGGTGATCCGCCCGCCTCAGCCTTCCAAACTGCTAAGATCATAGGCGTGAGCCACCACTCCTGGCCCACTTTAAGACTTTTATACTGCTTCTGTAATTTAGAAATGAGTACACGTTTTAAAAAAAAAAAATCGAACTGCCTACCAGTGCCTCTTGCCTCTCAGAAATGAATGGGCAAAGCTCCATATACTCAATGGCTAACAGGGTCCTTAAAGTTTCTGATGGTGTCATCTAACCATTTAGGATGTTGCAAAAGCCACAGCAGTATGTCCAAGAGTCAGAGAATGTCAAAATACGAAAGGATCTTAAGGATTACCCATTACCCTCGTTTTTCAGAAATGGAGACTAAAGCTTAGTAACAGACTTGACAGCCATACTATGGCCTTGCTTAAGAAAGCTTCTACAATCCTACAGCTTCTGACACACTGATTTCCAACAATGTGAAGAATTTACAGGCATTTTTTTTTCCAACCAGGTATGACAACAGATGTATTGCACATGTATCTATCAAAGGCCATTTGAGAAACATCCATTTGGTTCTTTCTTTCAAATGGTTAACATTTGGGGAAAAACAGGTAAATCAGTCTAGGACTTACCCTTAAGGCCCCCTCCTAAGGTAGGAAAGATACATATTCAGAATCCACAACTGTAAGATAATCTGTGGCAAGCCCCAGGGATTTAGTAAAAAGAGAACAGTATGGATGGAAGTGGTCAAGAAAAGCTTTAAAAGTGGACTGGTACCTGAGTCAGGCAGGATGCCAACAGAGTACTGGAGCTAGAAAACAGAGATGAAGGGGAATTGGTAGGAATCAAGATAAAGGAAGTAGGGAACAAAGTGTGGTAAGGAAAAAGTGAGTAAAGCAACTCAGAGGAACATGTGTCTTTATCAAAAAAACAAAGCCAGGAAGGCAAGCTGGAGACCATTTGTGGAGAGCCTCAAACAAGAATAATGGAAAAACAGGGTTCTTGATGAGTAGTGGCTCACATCTGTAATCCTAGCACCTTGGGAAGCCAGGGTGGGCAAACTACTTGAGCCCAGGAGTTTGGGACCAACCTGGGCAATATGGGCAAGACCCTGTCTCTATCAAAAAAACAAAATTACCTGGGCATAGTGGCACAAAACTGTGAGCCCAGCTACTCAGGAGGCTGAGGCAGGAGGATGAGTTGAGCTCAAGAGGTCGAGGCTGCAGTGAGCTGTGTTCAGGCCACTATACTCCAGCCTGGACAACAGTGAGACCTTGTCTCAAAACATTAAAATATAAAATAAAAACAAGAACAAATCCTTAAAAAAGGGGGGGGGTTCTAAAGACAGGGGAGACCTGGGCATGGTGGTTCATTCCTGTAATCCTAGCACTTTGGGAGGCCAAAATAAGGAGGATCACTTGAGGCCTGGAGTTTGAGACGAGCCTGGGCAACATGGTGAAACTCCATCTCTTAAAAAAAAAACAAAAAAACTGCAAAAAATTAGCCAGATGTGGTGGCATGTGCCTGCAGTCCCAGCTACTGGGGAGGTTGAGATGAGAGGATCACCCAAGCCTGGTGAGGGCATGGCTGCAGTGAGCCATGATGGCGCCACTGCACTGTAGCCTGGGTAACAGAGTGAGACTCTGTCTCCAAAAAAAAAAGAGAGAGAAAGATAGGTGGCTCACACATGTAATCCCAGCACTTTGGGAGGCTGAGGCAAGCGGATTGCTTGAGCTCAGGAGTTCCAGACCAGCTTGGGCAACATGGTGAAATCCCATCTCTATCAAAAATATAAAAAATCAGCTGGGGCACGGTGATGCACACCTGTAGTCCCAGCTACTTGGGAGGCTGAGGTGGAAGGATCGCTTGAGCCTGGGAGGGAGAGGCTGCAGTGAGCTGGGGTTGCATCGTCACTGTACTCCAGCCTGGGTGACAGAGCATGACTCCATCACAAAAAAAAAAGGCCGGGCGTGGTGGCTCACACCTGTAATCACAGCACTTTGGGAGGCTGAGGCAGGCAGATCACAAGGTCAGGAGATCGAGACCATCCTGGCTAACACGGTGAAACCCCGTCTCTACTAAATATACAGAAAATTAGCCAGATGCATGGTGGCGGGCACCTGTAGTCCCAGCTACTCGGGAAGCTGAGGCAGGAGAATGGCGTGAACCCGGAAGGCGGAGCTTGCAGTGTGCCGAGATCGCGCCACTGCACTCCAGCCTGGGTGACAGAGGGAGACTTCATCTCAAAAAACAAAAAAACAAAAAAATGTGATTAGTGAGTAAAGATGGGCAACACAGTATCTATAACTAAGCTCTTTTTAGCATTTAAATTACCAGCTGATTTGTAGAACGAGAACCTGCAAATGAGAGTTATTTCCCCCAATAGCTATTACATATTATAAGCCAAGTATGATACTAGTGCTATTTCCCAAATATTTCCAACTCTGTGCCTTCCAAGTCCACACATGTAGGATCACACTTGATTCCTTGTGTGGTGTGACTCATTTTGGCCAATGAACCATAAGCAGAAGTGACATGAAATAATGTGTCATTCCTGTGCTGGAATTTAACTGTGGGAACAAGAGCCTCCAACAGTTCTTTTCCCCTTTACCAAGACAGCCAGCAATACTCCTATCACGGCTGCTCCTTTTGGAATAAGAATGATGCAGAGCCTCTAGAAAACCCATGCTCTTTTTGACCATTTTGAGGTTATTGGTTACTACAGCATAACCTAGCTTATTCTGTCTGATAGTGCTTGAAGATTCACCACCTGAAAATTTAAATTTCAAAAGAAACAGACAAGTCTGAAATCTCTCTTTTAAAAACATTTAAATAAAACTGAATGATAAAATTTACAAAGGCTGCTCTTCCACAGAAGATGCTATTATTCTTTTGCCATTATTAAAGAATTATCTGTCCACCTGGAATACTGGATGCTAGTCCCAGTCTCACTAACACACAGTGGCTCCAAGATACTGAGCATGACCTTTTAGTCCATTTCCTCATCTGAAAAAAAAAAAATGACAAATCAAATGCTGCTTAAATTGTGAAGCTTAAACAAGGTAACAACCTCTATGAAATGTAAAGACATTGTTTATGTACTTTGCTCTGGGTATTGCATTCCTGCTGTGAGGGAAAAAGCAAAGGCAACTTACACAAAGAAGAGTCTCTTGGAAGGCAATTCTTGTGAAGAGGACTTCACTCCTGGATCAACAGATTATTCAACACGATGCACCACTGTTATCAAGCTTTCTAAACCCAGGTACTAAGCCAAAAGTTTAGTCTCTAACGAGAGACCAGGATGATTCCTGCCTTTTTTTCTTTTTGGTAAGGCAAACTGGAAAGCAGATAGCTAGTAAAACAGTTACATAAGAACTATTTTCGATAGCTAGAAGCTTTTGATATCAACCCTAGATTATCTCAGGCGTTTAACCAGTAAAACAGACTGCCCATAAATTGCTAAAAGGAGCCCCCAATGGGCTAGCTAAAGAGGAAAACCAAACTAACTGCTCTCTTCCTCTATCCCACCTCCCCCAACCAGCTCCCATGTTTAACTTTTCATTAAAGCCACTTCTGAAGAAGCAACTCTCTGAAAGTTTAAGCACAACACTTGTAGTATTTCAGTCCTAGCCCACTAAGCTCTTAATGTATGGTTTCTTTAGACAAATTACAACATCAAAGCCATTCCTCACCCATAACTGGGGTACTATCTGACTTAATTGTGAGGTTCAAGTGACAGGATTATGCCGTGTCTATTCCAGCATTACAGAGTGAAGTGCCATTGGTTGAACTTAAATCCTCCAACAAGGGATTGCAATGCCTGCCCTTCCCACCAGGATCTGGTTTCCATACATACAATCATTCCCAAATAAGAGCTACTGCAATCCCTACGTCCATGCATTGACTTATGCCATTCCTTTCAACTACAATGGTTTCCCAACTCTCACCTGCCTACTAATTTATTTAAAAATCCACTCAACATGTCCCTCACCACCCCAGGCATTGAACAACTAACTCTAATAAACTAAATGACTCTCATCTGCCCTGTATTTACAATTATTCCTGAATAATTCCCCACAGGGGCCAACAGTGTTTTCTTATAGTAGAGAAGAAAAATCTGTTAAATGAACACAGAACACATAGTTCATCATTCAGGAAACCCACACATATTAACCACTGACCCAGAAGCATAACTTACATGCTATAAACGAACTGGAAAAAATTTAAACAAAAGTTTAGTAATATTTCAAGATCCATTCTAGAATAGTGATTCATCCCTGTCCTCAAGTGGCTTACAGTTGAAAGACAGGCAAAGTCATGTAATATTATTTCAATCAAACTAAGGTCTATAATGGATACACAGAGCTGAAGATCACGCAGCCAAAAAGCTGGTGGTCAAAGGCCCACTAATATCTGAAGGGTTGGTCAGAATATGCAAAACAGACCTATTTCTAGCATATGTACGATAGAATGTGATATTTTAAGGGCTCAAGTGTCTGACTAAAAAAGAGAGTTGGAATGAAAGCACCATCTACTATGGCTAAATTTACACCCCACAGATTACTCTTTCATAGGCCAATCCCACCACCAGTAATGGAGTCCAGACTATAAAAGTAAGCTATGGGCAACTATGGCAGACTAACTGCTCATTCACTGGACTACTGGACTGAAGCAGTGCTTTCCTTTCTTTTTTTTTTTTTTTTTTTTTTGAGGCAGGGTCTCATTCTGTTGCCCAGGCTAGAGTGCAGTGGTGAGATCTCAGCTCCACCTCCCAGGTTCAAGCGATTCTCATGCAACATCCACCTCCCAGGTTCAAGCGATTGTCACGTCTCAGCCTCCCAAGTAGCTGGGATTACAAGTGCCTGCCACCACACCTGGCCAACTTTTTTGTATTTTTAGTAGACATGGGTTTTCGCCATGTTGGCCAGGCTGGTCTTGAACTCCTGGCCTCGGGTGATCTGCCCACCTCGGCCTCCCAAAGTGCTGGGATTACAGGCGTGAGCCACCGTGCCTGGCTGAACCTCTGCTTTTAACCCCAATGCATTTAAGTAGCATTTACAAGAGGTAATCTCAAACATTTTACTCCAGGATAACCTTCCCCAGCCCCCTGAGGTTCCCCTACACTGGTGAGTAAACAAGCTGTACCATGGTGCCATAAAGAAATGGGTTTGTACCAGAGGGAACTAAAATTAAAGAGAAAAAGTTACAAGTGCTAGCAAGGATGTGGAATATTTGGACTTATATACTGCTGGTGGAAGAGTACGATGGTACAACTTTTGAAAACTGGCCATATCTACTAGAGCAGAATAGATACTCTTATGAAGTGAACTGTGTCCACCTAAAATTTTTAAGTTGAAATCCTAATCCCCAATACATCAGAATGTGACTTATTTGCAGACAGGGCCTTTAAAGAGGTAATTGAGGTTAAGTGAGGTCATAAGGGTGGGCCTCAATCCAGTACACTGGTGTCCTAAAAGAAAAGGAGAATAGGACACAGACAATACAGAGGAAAGATCATGTGAAGATACAGGGAAGAGAAGACAGTCATTTACAAACCAAGGAGAGGCTTGAAAAGAAATTAATCCTGCCAACAGCTTGACCTCAGATTTCTAACCTTCAGAATTGAGAAAATAAATTTCCGTTTAAGCCACTCTGTGATACTTGTTACGGCAGCCCTAGCAAATGAATACAGACACATACCCTAAAACTCAGTCTTTTTACTTAAATACATTATGATATATCACATAATACTACTGAGCAATGGAAACTCCAGTTACAACTGTACACAACAACACAAAGTCTCACAAACAACACTGAGTCAAAGAAACCAGATACGGAAGAATACACAGTGTATGATTCCGTTTACACAAAATCCAAATCAGGCAAAATTACTCTACAGTTCTAGAAATCAGAAGACTCACTACCCAAGCACCAGGGCATCGATGATAATGACTTAAAGGAGACTAAGAGGGCCTCTGGGTTTATAAAAATTCTCTAAGCCGTCCACTTATTTGTGCACTTTTCTGTATATATGTATGTTTACTAAAATACAGAAATGATAAATTACTTGGAAATACAGGCAACAATGTACTTACCCAGTGTTACCATGGCAAATAAACCTTGCTCTGGAGCTGGACGCATCAGGTTCCTCACTTGTTACCATCAAACATTTGAAAAATACAGCCATTCCTATGATCCCCAGCTTCTCATCATTCAGTGTCTACTAGGAGAAGTATCACAGGTCACATGACCCAAGAGTATCCCGTCTCCTCCACAGTTAAATTCTCACATCATTTTTGGGGAGAGTTCAATTTCTTTTTTCTTGAGACAGGGTCTTGCTCTGCCACCCAGGCTGGAGTGCAGTGGCACGAACACAAACCACTGCAGCCTTAAACTCCTGGAATCAAGTGATCCTCCCATCTCAGCCTCCCACGCATCTGGAACCACAGGTGTACCACCACACCCACCTAATTTTTTCTTTTCTTTGTAGAGATGGAGTCTCACTTTGTTGCTCAAGGTGGTCTTGAACTCCTGGGCTCAAGCAATCCTCCTGCCTTACCCTCCCAAAGTGCTGGGATTACTCCTCCCAAAGTACTGGCCAAGAGTTCAATTTCATTAAAGGAAGGTATTAAAGTATACATTCAAAGCAAGAAAATAACCAGTTAACACTTTGGTCTTCCTGGGGGTAGTGAATCACAAATTGTCCTTTATATTTCTGAATTTTCCTAGCTTTTTTTTTAACTGAATAGTTTAATAATCATCAAAAAAGACATAACATTTTAAATAAAAGGTAGTGGGCCAGGCGTGGTGGCTCACGCCTGTAATCCCAGAACTTTGGGAGGCCAAGGTGGGCGGATCACGGGGTCAAGGGATTGAGACCATCCTGGCCAACATGGTGAAACCCCATCTATACTAAAAATACAAAAATTAGCTGGGCATGGTGATGCGCACCTGTAGTCCCAGCTACTCGGGAGGCGGAGGCAGGAGAATTGCTTGAACCCGGGAGGCAGAGGTTGCAGTGAGCTGAGATCACGCCACTGCACTCCAGCCTGGCGACAGAGCTTGACTCCGTCTCAGAGAGGAAAAAAAAGAAAAAAAAGGTAGTGAAAGAAAGAGACACTTTTTTCTTTTTGAGATGGAATCTCGCTCTGTCGCCAGGCTGGAGTGCAGCAGCACGATCTCGGCTCACTACAAGCTCCGCCTCCCCAGTTCAAGCGATTCTACTACCTCAGCCTCCTGAGTAGCTGGGACTACATACGCTCATGGCACCATGCCCAGCTAATTTTTATATTTTTAGTATAGACGGGGTTTCACCATGTTAGCCAGGATGGTCTCTATCTCTTGACCCCGTGATCCACCCGCCTTGGCCTCCCAAAGTGCTGGGATTACAGGCGTAAGCCATCGCCCCCGGTTGAAAGATACACTTTTACAAGGGGCGAAATGTCGTGGTCTTTAGGGCACTAGTGTATAATGGAAAGGCAGGATGGTACATCAGAAAGAGAACTGAGCTGAGTTAGCAGACCTAGACTAACATTCCAGCTGAGCCACCTGAGCATACAGCCTCAGCTATCTCAGGCAGATACACACAACAGTTGTGAGCACCAAATGAAATCATAGGTAAACTACAAACACCACAGAAATATTAAGAAGCATTTAAAGGCAAATGTGTAGGAAGGTTTCTACAAAATGTTATCACTCTTTTAACAACCATCAACATGGTGCAGGTCAGAGGATTTAAGAGTGGGTTTTAGACGACCCACAGTTATCTCAGGGATCCCCATACCTGTAAGTGCACGGGAGAACTGTTGGTAGGCTGACTGAATACCACATATAAGAGACACTATTTTTCATAAAGTCTATGCTTGGTTATTTAAGGTTAATTCACAGCAGCTTTGTAATTATGCGCTCTCAAATAACTCAAACTACAGAGCTTATTAAATGGAAACCAACTTTTTATCACACTTACATACCAATATTGGAAATCAATGATGTAACTATTTGCTAAGTAATTTTTAAAGGACTCCTGATCTGAGATGGTTAATGCCCAGCAGTACGAAGCAAAGCTGGAAAGGAAAGGCTGAGGGAGAAGAGAAAACCTTTTCTTTATCTAGCAGCAGCCACACAAGAAGGACCAACTAAGAGACAAGCAAGGCTGGAGAATTCCTAAACTGCCCTGGTCCCAGGCTCCCCTTAATAGGCTCCCTCGGATTTGCTTGGTCCCAACTGCAGACAGCCCCAGGAGACCAGAAGTGGACAACAGAATCAGGCAAACTTAAATTTCTCAGCAGTGATGCCATCACCAAAACAGAGACTCCAGGCCCCATGAGTTAAGTACTGCATCTTCAAGCAAATGAACAAGGCCAATACTGTAGGTCAGCATTGGAACCAACTTCCAAGCTTTCTTCCTCCCCCAAGGAGATATTTTTCAAGTAGCTATTCTTAAATATGTTTTTGTAATCACAGCCTGGGATACTAAAATTGAAACTGATAACAGACACTGCTAAAAAACCTATTTTGATTTCACTCGCCACATCACTTTTACCTCTGATTCACAAATCGCAGTGACCACAACCACCATTAAGGAATGTTTTTAAAAAATAAGCTTTAGGCCGGGCACGGTGGCTCACGCCTGTAATTCCAGCACTTTGGGAGGCCAAGACAGGCGGATCCCGAGGTCAGGAGATCGAGACCAATCTGGCTAACACGGTGAAACCCCGTCTCTACTAAAAACACAAAAAAATTAGCCAGGTGTGGTGGTGGGTGCCTGTAGTCCCAGCTTCTCGGGAGGCTGAGGCAGGAGAATGGCATGAATCTGGAAGGTGGAGCTTGCATTGAGCAGAGATGGCACCACTGCACTCCAGCCTGGGCTACAGAGCAAGACTCCATCTAAAAAAAAAGTTTTAAAACACAAACGCAAACTATTTTTCTGCCTTTAATGCCATATGGAGTGTGGGGAAAAACAAAATAGAGGGAAGGTGTAAGAGCAAATAACTGAAAAGATCAGCACATTGCAAAATGTTTCTGCAGCAAACTGCAGACAGAGAAGCACAGAGAACTATTAGATATTAACAGATAAGCATGTGGTAACACAAAGGAATGGATGCCTGAGAATACAATGGCAGCCTTCCTTATATGAGAGGTAAGAGTCAACAGCAAGCCAATAGCCAAAAAATAAGGGGGGAGGCGGGGAGTTCATTTCTCGAGTTTCAGTTGCCTTCAGAAGAAGATATTTAGTACCAAGAGGAACCTCTGTTTAGCCTTATTCAGGAGGACTTCTAATCCTTACCTCCCCAGGAAAAGCCTGCCTACAGCTCCAAGTCCAACATCTGGTCAAATCTATCTCAGCTGCATTTGTTGAATTAAATGAATGGGGAGTTAAATACTTTATCATAGGAAAAACTAAAATATTTGTATCAAATGCCAGAGAGGAATGTGCATAAGACAACTGTCATATTTGTGTGGTCTGTGTTTGCTACATCTTTGTATACAAAGGCTAATGCCAAAGAGCAAAAACGTTATTAGTGAAGATCCCTTTGAAGACGTACTTTTTTTTTTTTTGAGACGGAGTCTCGCTCTGTCGCCCAGGCTGGAGTGCAGTGGCCCAATCTTGAATCACTGCAAGCTCTGCCTCCCAGGTTCACGCCATTCTCCTGCCTCAGCCTCCCGAGTAGCTGGGACTACAGGGGCCTACCACTGCGCCCGGCTAATTTTTTGTATTTTTAGTAGAGACGGGGTTTCACCGTGTTAGCCAGGATGGTCTCGATCTCCTGACCTTGTGATCCACCTACCTCAGCCTCCCAAAGTGCTGGGATTACAGGCCTGAGCCACTGTGCCCAGCTGAAGACATATTAAAAGCTAATCAAATAACCAAAATTTTTTGGCTTCACTTGGCAGTGGGGTCAGAAAACTGATTCATAGAGGCCGGGCGCGGTGGCTCACGCTTGTAATCCCAGCACTTTGGGAGGCCGAGGCGGGCGGATCACGAGGTCAGGAGATCGAGACCACGGTGAAACCCTGTCTCTACTAAAAATACAAAAAAATTAGCCGGGCGTGGTGGCGGGCGCCTGTAGTCCCAGCTACTCGGAGAGGCTGAGGCAGGAGAATGGCCTGAACCCAGGAGGCGGAGCTTGCAGTGAGCCGAGATTGCGCCACTGCACTCCAGCCTGGGCGACAGAGCGAGACTCCATCTCAAAAAAAAAAAAAAAAGAAAACTGATTCAAAGCCACACTTTACTATAAAGAGTTGTTCTCAGATTACAGGGTTTGCGAGCTTAGACACAGTTGGCACCAAAAAAAAATGAAAAAAAAAAAATTGCCCCAAGTGGTTGCTAACTACCTAGAAGGATATACTAATAAAACTATTTTTAGAGTATCTTCTACATTCCACCCTCTGTTTACTCATGCAGTTCTACCACAAATGTAAAATCCAAATCTTCTCTTAAAGAAGGGAATCTAGAAAGTTGTGGGAGATAGGTTAACACAGCTTTTCTATGTAGAATGGTACTGAAACTATGGCTGGTACAGTATCAGTGCTACATTAAACTTTCTTACGAGCTGAAGAAAAAAATCCAGCATGCCAAATATACCTTTGCTCAAAGACACTGCTGTGCAAGGTAATTATAGTAGTGACATGGGCTACCTCTTGAGTGAACAAAAAATGCCACCAGAGTCGGCCGGGCACAGTGGCTCATGCCTGTAAACCCAGCACTTTTCGGAGGCCGAGGCAGGCAGATCACCTGAGGTAGGGAGTTTGAGACCAGCCTGACCAACATGGAGAAACCCTGTCTCTACTAAAAATACAAAATTAGCTGGGCATGGTGGCGCATGCCTGTAATCCCAGCCACTCAGGAGGCTGAGGCAGGAGAATGGCTTGAACCCGGGAGGCAGAGGTTGCAGTGAGCTGAAATTGCGCTATTGCACTCCAGTCTGGGCAACAAGAGTGAAACTCCGTCTCAAAAAATAAATAAAATAAAATAAATGCCACTAGAGCAAAAGGAGAAACAAGTTGAGTGTTGAAGGTTACTCTTTAAAAGATGTGATTAATTAGAAACTGTAATATTATCTTCTGCACTCTATGAAGAGCAAACCATACAAATGCTGTTGTTAAAATTAACAAAGCCTTAAAGTTAGCCAGAACACCATCCTTTGGGTTACTACTGATTCACCAGCAGAGATGAGAAATAACTCTTTCCAAAAATCCTCAAGTTCTACCACCAAATTATTCCACAACAGAATTTCTGGCCAAGATCATTCACCTTTTAAAAATTCCTTGAGGACAGGAACCATGCCTATCTCCAAGTCAATATCCCACAATGCCTGATACATTGCTGATACTCAATGGATACTCAAAATACTTCATGAATGAATAAAAAGGTGCCTATCATTACTATAAACTCAAACATTATATAAAGCTACAGTACTTATTACCCACTTAAATATTTTAGGCTAGGTAGCAAAGTTAAAAAAAAAAAAAAGACAAATTTGAATACAACAGGATTGTGAACGCTAAGCTTTAACTTAGCCAGTACGTTCTTCAGAAGTACTCCTAACTCACCTTTCAGTTCTTAAACTCAAATCTGAACAAACCTTCCCAAGTTTGAAGAGAGAAACACACTAAGAGGAGACTTTATTAATCCATGGATGAAATCATGTGCTTCATCAGCTGCTTAAGTCACAAGAAAGAGACAAGAGTCTGTTCTTTAGGAAACCAAAGATGCAGTATTTTGAATAGGGAAGAACCAACTGGCTGGACAGCCATCAACTAAGGTTGTAAGAAAGGTTCACTAGGCAGGTTTGCCAGGCCTACCCGCAAAATTTTTCAAACCTCAGTTAAGTACCCTGCCAGTATTCAAGAGCTCCTAATTCGATGATACTACACCACAATACGTGTGATAAGTCGAAAACGGCATTTCTTAGGGCTTTAAGGGAGAACTGATGCTACCAGAAAGACTTTCAAATGACATCAATAGAAAGAAAGGAGGTGGTGGGAGGCAGTGAGGTACAGATACCAGGTGGCGAAAGATAAACCACAAGCTTCAGGGGTATGTGAAAGCAGTATAACCTAGAAATTGAATACAGTGCTCTGGAGTCTGACTGCCTGGGCTTGCATCTCTGCTTCGTAACTTATTAGCTGTGCGACCTTGGCCAAATGGCTTAGCCTCTCTGTTCAACTTTCCACTGTGTTAAGTGGGAACAACAGTGGTACTTCAGAGGGTTGTTCAAAGAACTAAACATAATGATCTGTTAAAAGGTCTTGCCACGCTGCCTAGCATACAATAAACGCTCAAATATTTGTTATCGGTATTCTCAATATTCCCCTTATTACCCATTAGGTATCAAGCCTAAAATGAATGCAGAAAAAGGCCCCCAACACGGTCGGAATGGAAACACAACTCTACATCCAACTACTATCTTTCCTCGATTAAGCTGAAAAACTTCTCTCAGGATTTACCGTAACATGCCTAGGACAAAAAGCTCCCTGTCTCCCAGCGCCAGAGACGCCTCAATGTACACAAGTGTCGAGGCGAGCCCAGCGCACGTGACCTGACTCACTGCCTTGACTCAGTTGCCGTCAGGGAACCTCTCCCACTAACAGGGTCAGGCTGTTCAACTGAAGAGCCGGATGGGAACGCGGCTCGGCCCCCAGCGCCTGTGACCCATGCCCGCCGGGTGGGCACGGCGGCGGGCGGCGTGGGCTCTGACACCCTCCTGCTCGCCGCGCTAAGAACTCCACCGGCTAGCGCGTCCTGCCGCGGCGCAGGGCCGTCCAAGTCAAGGAACCCCCTCGGGTCTCTGAGATTGACACCAACAGTAAACAGAGCGTCCGAGACGGGTGGCCGGGGCCGGCAACCCGGCCAGAGGTCACGCCCGACGACCTCCGACCTCTCCAAACCGGGTGGGGTCCTGGCCTGCTCCGCGAGCCTGAGCGATGCCGAGTGTGCCCGCGAGGCCAGGGCTGGGCCTGGAGCCTGCCCAGGAGGACAGGGGAGGACGCGAGGCCCTGACGACCGAGGGGCTGAGGAGGGGGATGGGGCCAGGCCGCCGGCCGGCCTGGGCCGGCTGCTTACCGCGGCCGCTGGGCTGGGGGCTCCGGGCCGGGCGCGTCGCGAGGGCTTCCGCCGAGGAGGAAACTAAACGGAGGACAGAAGCGAGGAGGTCCAAGTTCTGGTTCCAGGGAACTCTCCTGAGCTCTCCCAGGCGCCAACTCTGCCACCGCCGCCGCCTCAGGCTTTATGGCCAAGACTCCAGGCCCGCTCCCACTTCCGCCACCGCCGCCGCCCCGAGCGGAAGTACCTGTCACGAGACGCTCGACGCCAGAGTGCGGGGGAGGAGCCCCGCCTCAAGCTTGCGTCACGTTCCGGCTGCTTCGGGACTGAGCCTGGATCACGTGCTACAAACATGTCTGCCCCCAAATGGTTGTCCCCATCTTTGAGGCTCGTTCAAGGAGCAGGACGGCGCCATGTTGGACCCACAGACAGATTTCCCTCAGCCATCCCTCCTTACTCCAGAATAAATAATGCCACCGAAGAGGGAACAAGGGGTAAACTATCCATCCCAGTTGTGTCCTTCTTCGGAAGGCATCATTTATCCTTACTTTAACTACTTAACCAAAAATTATTATCACTATTTTACAAATAAGGAAGTGAGACTCAGTTTATCAGGTCACTTTGTCTAGCTCAACACAGAAACTGGTGGAGCGGGGTTTTGAACCAAGATCTGTCTGATGCCAATGTGTGTTATCGTTCTAGTAGATTGCAAATGACTACAGCAATTGTGTGGCTCGGTGATAGAGACAGGAGAAATAGAAACTTTGTCTGGCAGAGGAGACAGCCCAAGAAAATGGAAAATGAGTTAAGCCTCTCTGAACTTAGTATTAGAGAAGACGTGATAAAGATGGACCTGGTAGACCTCTTCTTGCAAGCCCAGAGAGCCTCCCAAGCACCAGCCCCATCTGAGCACATCAGGATCCACTCAGAACTTTTGTCTCCATCTTCAACAATGCCCTCTCATAGTCTTTTCTTATTTTGGTTCATGCAAACTCCATTCTTTCAATTGTTCCATCCAAAAACCTTGCAATTGTTACAGTAAGTAAGTAGGCAGACCTGAGCAGGGCAGGAGAGGGGCCACTCCCCCACCAGCAATGTGAGGCAACCATGATGTGGTGGTCAGGTTAAGCTGTCTCTCTAAAATAATAATTGGTTGCAGCCAGACCAGAGAAAGGCAGTCTCCCAATAGATAAAAACACCTAAAACTGGTGATCAGCAGCTTCCCGATAAGATCTCAGGATTTGAGGGGTCTGGGGAAAAAAACAAAAAAATCTCAAAAGCTAGGCAAGCAGTCTCAACCCTGAGATGGTACAATGTCTGGGGTTTCCTCTACTTTTTCAACCAAAATTGGCTCTTTCCCCAAAACCCTCACCACCTGTTCTCCTGTTTTCTCTATGTGTATTCTGAAATGGCCTTGCACACTGCAGAACCATCCGCCTCTGATGTAAGTCTACTCTTTCTCTGCTTTCACTTTGCATGTGCCCAGGAGTTCAAGACCAGCTTGGGCAACATAACAAGACTGTCTCTTCCAAAAGATAAACAAAAAAGGAAAGAGAAGGCACACATCTGCATCAGACCTCTGCAGTTGTACTTCTCTCTACCTGGAAAGCTCTTCCTCCAGGTATCTGCTTGGCCACTCCTTCACTTTCCTCTGGTCTTGACTTTAAAGTAACCTTTTCAGTGAAATAGCCTTCCCTATTTAAAACTGAAGTCCCTCTCTTTGTCACCACAATACAAACACAAAAATTGACATCTCCCTACTGCTTTTCTCCTCTTTTTTTTCTTTTTTCTTTTTTTTTTTTGAGACAAGGTCTTGCTCTGTTGCCCATACTGGAGTGCAGTGGCATAATCAGGGCTTACTGCAGCTTCAAACTTCTGGGCTCAAGTGATCCTCCTGTCTCAGCCTCCTGAGTAGCTGAGACCACAGGCATGCACCACTATGGCTGGCTAACTTTTTTTTTTTTTTTTTTGTAAAGAGAAGTTTTCACTGTGTTACCCAGGTGGTCTTGAATTCCTGGTGTCAAGTAATCCTCCCGACTCAGCCTCCCAAAATTTTTCCTCTTATATTGCTCACTTATTTGCATATTGTCTGTCTTCCCCACTAGAATGGCAGCTCCGTAAAGCAGCTATTTTTGTCTGTCTCATTCACTGCGATATCCCTGATTCTTGAAACAGTGTTGGAGTACAGTAGGTGCTCAATGTGTACAATTTACAGAGTATTCAGGGGAATGAAAACTGAAAATAGTTTCAAAGGCCAAGAGTTATGATAATTCCACCCCATTCGGCAGCCAACCAAAATGCTAGATTTGAAGATAAAGTAGCAACTGAGAATGCAGTAGTCCTCATCCCCAGGTTTGGCAGGGCTGACTGCAGGATTTGAGCATCTGAGTCCTAGAACCAATCCACCACAAATAGCAAGGGACAATTACACCAGAAAAGGCAGAGCACAAAAATAAAATGGGACATGTGGGCCCCAGCCTTCTAAGAAGCCTTCCGAGAAGGCTATTCAGATGCAAACATGGACTATTTCCTATGGGAAAGAAAGGACAACTTAGAAGAAACCCATGAGCCAAGAGGATAGAGCCAGGAGCTGCAGATAATCATTCCCAAGGAGCAGGAGGGGACTTGAATCAAGGAACTGGCATCACGTGCCTCGTTGGATTTCAGAATTACTATGACCCAGTGGCAGCTGTCGCTCCTGTTTTTTCCCCTTTTGAACAAAAGTGTCTACTATGCTTATCTTCTGCTTGCCAACTCTGTATGCTGGGTCCGTGGACAGCAGATAACGTCTCTAGCTCACAGGCCTTCAGAGGAACAGTGCTCAGAGTTGTTCTTAAGGAATTATATCTGAGGAACCTCATCCACATCTGCACCTGATTTACATGGCAAGATCCATTATGAGCCAGTGATGTATTGGGATTGAGACTTTTAGGGTTCTTGGGGGAGTTAAGTAGAGCAGGGCCTCCAGCAACATCATTTCAATTATAACATTGATGAGAAAAAATTGATTCCTGGATGGGGCCCCTGTCTGTGTAGCTTGCATTCTCTCCCCATGTCTGAGTTTTCCTTGGTTCCTCTGGTTTCCTCCCACATCCCAAAGATGTGCCCTTTAGGTGAATTGGCTTGTCTGAATTGTCCCAGTCTGTGTGTGTGTGCGCGCATGCACATGCGCACACGAGTGCACAATGGGATGGCATCCTGTACAGGATTGGTTCCTGTCCTGAGCTGCCAGGATAGACTCTGGCCACCTGTGACCCTGAGATGGAATAATTGGATAAATAATTATCTTGCTCATTTTCATTAATCTGTCTTAAATATATATATAGTTCACATTTACTTTAATATTTAATATTAGAAGTGTTTTGGTCTTCACCAGCCTGACCAACATGGTGAAACCCCGTCTCTACTAAAAATACAAAAATTAGCTGGGTGCTGTGGCACGTGCCTGTAATCCCAGCCCGAATCCGAGGGACATCTTGGCTTTAGCACAAGCTACTCTCTTGGGAGCTAATCCATTCCTGTGAGAACTCATCCGGCCTCACCAGAGCCAGAACTCACTCACTCACTACCTAGAATGGCACCAAACTATTCACGAGGGAACCCCTCACAACTCAAATACCCCCAACTAGGCCCCACCTCCCAAATCTCCACACTGGGGAATCACATTTCTTTCTTTTTTTTTTTTTTTTTGAGACCGAGTTTTGCTCTGTTGCCTAGGCTGGAGTGCAGAGGCGCTATCAGCTCATTGCAGCCTCCACCCCCTGGGTTCAAGCAATTCTCGTGCCTCAGCCACCCGAGCAGCTGGAAGTATAGGCGTGCACCACCATGCCCAAATAATTTTTGTATTTTTAGTAGAGATGGGTTTCACCACGTTGGCCAGGCCCATATCAAACTTCTGGCCTCAAGTGATCTGCCCCCTTCAGCCTCCCAAAATGCTGGGATTACAGGCGTGAGAGCCACCACTCTCAGCCTGCCTGGATCACATTTCTTTTTTTTTTTTTCTTGAGACAGAGTCTCGCTCTGTTGCCCAGGCTGGAGTGCAGTGGTGCAATCTTGGCTCACTGCAACCTCCATCTATGAGGTTCAAGTGATTATTGTGCCTCAGCCTCCCGAGTGACTGGGATTACAAGCACCTGCCACTATGCCCAGCTAATTTTTGAATTTTTAGTGGAGACGGGGTTTCGCCGTGTTGGACAGGCTGGGCTCAGACTCCTGAGTTCAAGTAATCTGCCCTCCTCAGCCTCGTAAGTGCTGGGATTACAGGTGTGAGCCATTGCACCTGGCCTGGGATCACATTTCAACATAAGATTTTGGGGGCACGAACACATCGTATCCAAAGCACAGCAGGTAGGTTGGAGGAGATTAGGAGTGAGAAGATCAGTTTTGGAAATGCTGAGACAGAGGACTTCCGTGAAACATCCAAGTGGAGATGGGTAGGAGGCAGTTAGACATTTTGGGCTGAGGCAGAGATGGGAGTTGGTTTTCTGGGTCCTTCAGGGTAGCTTTGGCTGAAAATAGAATATTAAGAGTAGATGGAAATGAAAGTAACAGGTGTTAACAGGATTGCCCATGGAGAAAGTGGAGAAGTACATCCTTCTTTCAACAAATGATCTACTGAGAATCTCCTATATGCTAGGCTTTGTTAGGTTCTAAGGACACAAGGAAAACAAGGCCCTTGATGTCAAGACCCTTACTACGTAGTGTGGTACACAATGTACAAACATGTACACACACACACACACACACACACACACACATCCCTGCACAATTTTCATTCAAATTTCTATCAATAGGGAACTGGTAAAAAAGGTATGGTACATCTCGACAATGGAATACTATGCAACTATAAAAAAGCAATGAGAGAATTATCTATATATTGGTATGGAAGGATCTCCAAGAAATACTGTTACATGATAAAACCAGATGCAGAAGAGTATCGGAGAACCTGCCCCTGATTGTCATGTAGGTTCTTTTCTATTTTCCCTAAGCATTGGCCAGGTTGAGAAATAAAGGGACAGAGTACAAAAGAGAGAAATTTTAAAGCTGGGTGTCCGGGGGAGACACCATATGTTGGTAGGGTCCGTGATGCCCCACAAGCCGCAAAACCAGCAAGTTTTTATTAGGGACTTTCAAAAGGGGAGGGAGTGTATGAATAGGGTGTGGGTCACAGATATCACGTACTTCACAAGGTAATAGAATATCACAAGGCAAATGGAGGGAGGGCGAGATCACAGGACCACAGGACAGGGGTGAAATTAAAATTGCTAATGAAGTTTCAGGCACCATAGTCATTGATAATATCTTATCAGGAGACAGGGTTTGAGAGCAACCGGTCTGACCAAAATTTATCAGGTGGGAATTTCCTCGTCCTAATAAGCCTGGGAGCGCTATGGGAGACTGGGGTTTATTTCATCCCTACAGTTTCTACCATAGAAGATGGCCACACCCAAGGGGGCCATTTTAGAGACCCACCCTCAGGGGCGCATTCTCTTTCTCAGGGATGTTCCTTGCTGAGAAAAAGAATGCAGTGATATTTCTCCCATTTGCTTTTGAAAGAAGAGAAATATGGCTCTGTTCCGCCCGGCTCACTGGTGGTCAGAGTTTAAGGTTATCTATCTTATTCCCTGAACATTGCTTTTATCCTGTTCTTTTTTCAAGGAGCCCAGATTTCATATTGTTCAAACACACATGCTCTACAATTTGTGCAGTTAACGCAATTATCACAGGGTCCTGAGGTAACATACATCCTCCTCAGCTTACGAGATGACAGGATTAAGAGATTAAAGTAAAGACAGGCATAGGAAATCACAAGGGTATTGATTGGGGAAGTGATAAGTGTCCATGAAATCTTCACAATTTATGTTTAGAGATTGCAGTAAAGACAGGCAGGCATAAGAAATTATAAAAGTATTAATTTGGGGAACTAATAAATGTCCATGAAATCTTCACAATCCACGTTCTTCTGCCGTGGCTTCAGCTGGTCCGTCTGTTTGGGGTCCCTGACTTCCCACAACAGAAGAATATATATCATATACTTTAAAAGGTAAAGAATAAGAACATCCTTCAGCAACTAATAAAAGTGGTTACCTGGTATATCAATTAAAATCAGAGAAGTAGAAGCACTGTGAGTGATTAGAATGAGAAATTAATGGAAGAGGTTAGACCTTATCGATTTGTGGGAGTTGGTAGAAAGTCTACACAGGCCGTTCCTTCTGTGTCTGGTGTTGAGCCCAACATCAGTCACTATGAGAGGTGACAGTGTGCTGGCAGTCCTCACAGCCCTCGCTCACTCTCGGCGCCTCCTCTACCTGGGCTCCCACTTTGGCAGCACTTGAGGAGCCCTTCAGCCCACCGCTGCACTGTGGGAGCCCCTTTCTGGGCTGGCCAAGGCCGGAGCTCACTCCCTCAGCATGCAGGGAGGTGTGGAGGGAGAGATGCAAGCGGGAACCGGGGCTGCGCGTGGCGCTGGAGTTCCAGGTGGGCGTGGGCTTGGCAGGCCCCGCACTCGGAGCAGCCGGCTGGCCCTGCTGGCCCTGGGCAATGAGGGACTTAGCACCCTGGCCAGCAGCTGTGGAGGGTGTACTGGGTCCCCCAGCAGTGCCAGCCCACAGGCGCTGCGCTCGATTTCTCGCCAGGCTTTAGCTGCCTTCCCGCGGGGCAGGCCTCGGGACTGCAGCCCACCATGCCTGAGCCTTCCCCTGCCTCCATGGGCTCCTGTGCAGCCCCAGTCTCCCCGACAAGCACCACCCCCTGCTCCACGGTGCCCAGTCCCATTGACCACCCAAGGGCTGAGGAGTGCAAGCGCATGGTGCGGGACTGGCAGACAGCTCCACCTGCAGCCCCAGTGCGGGATCCACTGGGTGAAGCCACCTGGGCTCCTGAGTCTGGTGGCGATGTGGAGAACCTTTATGTCTAGCTCAAGGATTGTAAATACACCAATCGGCACTCTGTATCTAGCTCAAGGTTTGTAAACACACCAATCAGCACCCTGTGTCTAGTTTGAGGTTTGTGAGTGCACCAATCGACACTCTGTATCTAGCCACTCTGGCGGGGCCTTGGAGAACCTTTATGTCGATACTCTGTATCTAACTGATCTGATGGGGATGTGGAGAACCTTTATGTCTAGCTCAGGGATTGTAAACGCACCAATCAGGGCCCTGTCAAAACAGACCACTCAGCTCTACCAATCAGCAGGACGTGGGTGGGGCCAGATAAGAGAATAAAAGCAGGCTGCCGAGCCAGCAGTGGCAACACGCTTGGGTCCCCTTCCACACTGTGGAAGCTTTGTTCTTTCTCTCTTTGCAATAAATCTTGCTACTGCTCACTCTTTGGGTCCACACTGCTTTTATGAGCTGTAACACTCACTGCAAAGGTCTGCAGCTTCACTCCTGAAGCCAGTGAGACCATGAGCACACTGGGAGGAATGAACAACTCCAGACGCACTGCCTTAAGAGCTGTAACACTCACCGCGAGGGTCCGTGGCTTCATTCTTGAAGTCAGTGAGACCAAGAACCCACCAATTCCGGACACAACTACAGGTCAGTTAGACCAGCATTCAGGAATAAAAGCTGGATGTGGATAAGAACAATGACACACTGGGGCCAAGGAGGATAAAAAGAGCCACCCATGAGGACCAACTGGGAGCCATATCTATCCCTCGTCACCTCTAAGTTCAGTGCCATGAATGGGTGAGCAGCAGCAGAACCCAACACCTTTCATCCAGAGCTACACACATACTTGGGTCAGGATTCAGAGAAGCCAAAGGAGGAGATCTGGTGGGGGCTGTAGGAGATACACTTCTGGGTTGGCACCCTTTGCCAAGAAGTCTAGTGACACAATGAATGAGCTGCCCCAGTGCTTGGCATGCTGCATGACCTTCAGAGTATAAAAAATATTGGCCGGGCACAGTGGCTCACGCCTGTAATCCCAGCACTTTGGGAGGCCAAAGCAGGCGGATCACAAGGTCAGGAGATCGAGACCATCCTGGCTAACATGGTGAAACTCTGTCTCTACTAAAAATACAAAAAATTAGCCAGGTGTGGTGGCGGGCGCCTGTAGTCCCAGCTACTTGGGAGGCTGAGACAGGGGAATCACTTGAACACAGGAGGCAGAGGTTGCAGTGAGCCAAGATCACACCACTGCACTCCAGCCTGGGCAACAGAGCAAGACTCCGTCTCAAAAAAACAACAATAACAACAAAAAATTGGCTGGGCATGGTGGCTCACGCCTGTAATCCCAGCACTTTGGGAGGCTAAGGCAGGTGGATCACCTGAGGTCAGAAGTTCAAGACCAGCCTGGCCAACATGGTGAAACCCCATCTCTATTAAAAAAATACAAAAAATTGCCAGGCGCGGTGGCTCACGCTTGTAATCCCAACACTTTGGGAGGCTGAAGCGGATGGATCACGAAGTCAGGAGATGGAGACCATCCTGGCCAACACGGTGAAACCCCGTCTCTACTAAAAATACAAAAAATTAGCCAGGCGTGGTGGCAGGCGCCTGTAATCCCAGCTACTCGGGAGGCTGAGGCAGGAGAACGGCATGAACCTGGGAGGCAGAGCTTGCAGTGAGCCGAGATCGTGCCACTGCACTCCAGCCTGGGCGACAGAGCAAGACTCCATCTCAAAATAAAAAAATAAATAAAAATAAAAATACAAAAAATTAGCCAGATGTGGTGGCGGGCACCTGCAATCCAAGCTACTTGGGAGGCTGAGACAGGAGAATTGCCTGAACCCAGGAGGTGGAGGTTGCAGTGAGCTGAGATTGTGCCATTGCACTCCAGCCTGGGCCACAGAGCAAGACGCTGTCTCAAGATTAAAAAAAAAAAAAAAAAAAAGATCGGGCGCCGTGGCTCATGCCTATAATCCCAGCACTTTGAGAGGCTGAGGCGGGCAGATCACAAGGTCAGGAAATCGAGACTATCCTGGTCTAAGTCGGTGAAACCACGTCTCTACTAAAAATACAAAACAATTAGTGGGGCGTGGTGGCGGGCGCCTGTGGTCCCAGCTACTCGGGAGGCTGAGGCAGGAGATGGAGCTTGTAGTGAGCTGAGACTGCGCCACTGCACTCCAGCCTGGGCAACAGAGCGAGACTCCGTCTCAAAAAAATATATATATATGTATATATATATAGCCAGAAAGTCAGAGTAGTCAAGGAGGGCTTTCCTGAGGAGGCAGTGCTGAGGTGGCTCATGAAGGGTAAGAATCTGTTGGGCAAAGGAAGAGGAAGGTTGTTGCCAGCAAAGGGAACACCATGTGCAGAGGTTTGGTGAAAAGACAGCATGTCATAAATCGTCCCAGAAAGTGCTGATGTATTCATTGCCAAAGGGACAGAGTTAGAGTGAAGGAAGCAGGAACTGCAAAGAAACCCAAGCAGAAAGATCAGGTCATGCCAGGTGGTGAAAGCCTGGACTCGAATGTTTAAGGGGGACTTTTCCTGTTTTCCCGGTATTGACAATGGAGATCCAAAATTGACGACAAGTAGTGCTGTGGATGTCACGCTTAAGGATGATTCAAAGACTCTGTTGAGATTGGGGCAAGAACATGCCCCAGGTATGTACAAAGAGGCGGCAGAACCGGCCCTACTACAATCACTCATCCCTCCCCACCCCCACTATGAGCACAAGTGTGAGAAGAAGTGACAGAGGGAATCCATGCTAGTCACTGCCCACGGGGGAATGCTGGGGTTTTCTTTCCTTCCTCACTATTCCCAAAGTGAGAGGATTCTAGAAAACTTATTCTGAAAGCCTCGGGGGCAGTGCTATCAGCAGGGGAGATGAGCATCTCATTTCCCAGTGGAACCTCCAATGAGGCAGCAGATGGGTCGATCCTGCCCTCCGCCTCCCTGGAGAGGGAAGGAAGAGTGAGGTAGCCAGAGGGGGGTGGGGGGGTACTAGAAGGGATAGGGGGGTGGGCACAGGGGGTGGGGTGTGGCAGGTCGGGAGGAGATTGCAGGGGAGCTGCCTGCAAAGCCTCAAGCTTCAGGGACGTGAACAAGGAGGACTTTCCCAGAGTGTAGCACTGGGCTTGAGCCATTGTATCAGTTATCTATTGCTGCAACACAAAACACCTCAAAACTTAGTACCTTAAAACAATAGTCATTTATTATGTTGTGATTTCTGTGGGCTAGGAGTTCCGACAGGGCACGGTGTGAATGACTTATCTCTACTACATCATGCTTGGGGCCTCAGCTGAAAATCTCAAGGCCTGGGGCCTAGAGCCATCTGAAGCCTTGTCTGGGGCTGGAGGGCCTGCTTCCAAGGTGGTTCGCTGGCGTGGCTGGCAAACTGGTGCTGACAACTGGGCTTCTCTCCACAGGGTTGCTTGAGTGTCCTCAAGGCAGGGCAACTGACCTCACTCCGAGAGAACAAGCCAAAGGCCCAAGGTAGCACCACAGGGTCTCATATGACCAAGCCTCAGAAGTCATGCACTGTCCGTCTGACAGAATGCTGCTTGTCACCCAGGCCAGCTTTGATTCAGTGTGAGAGGAGACTACAAATGGACATGAACAACAGTGGGTATGCACCATTGGGGCCAACCCAGAGGCCAAAGATCACATGCATCTTGCTTGCTTCTCACCCAAGAGGACTGGCCTGGGAAGGGGGAGCCCTGGAGAGGAGCTGAGGGGGCAAGAAGACATCAAACCCGAGGCAGATCTCTCTCCTTATGGCCCTGAGCTGGGGGAAGGCCCCGCAGTGTTCTGTGGATAACGTGCAGGTGTCCTATGTGAGACTCCTGGGCACACAGAGGGCACTGATGGCCAGTGAGCATAGCCGGAGAAGCAGAAGTTACCCCGTATCATCTATGAAGAAGACCTCTGGCCAGGCATGGTGGCTCAGACCCGTAATCCCAGCATTTTGGGAGGCCAAGGTGGACAGATGGCTTGAGCCCAGGAGTTTGAGACCAGCCTGGGCAACATGGTGAAACCTCATCTCTACAAGAAGTACAAAAATTAGCTGGATGTGGTGGCATGTGCCTGTGGTCCCAGCTACTCAGTAGACTGAGGCAGGAGGATCACTTGATCCCAGGAGGTTGAGGGTGCAGTGAGCTGTGATCATGCCACTCTACTCCAGCCTGGGTGACAGAGCAAGACTCTAACAAAATAAAAATAAAAAATTAGCTGACCATGCTGCCATGTGCCTGTGATCCCAGCCACTCAGGACGCTATGGTGAGAGGATCGCTTGAGCCCAGGAGTTTGAGGCTACAGTGAGCTATGATTGCACCACTGCACTTCAGTCTGGGCAACAGTGAGACCTTGTCTAAAAAAAAAAAACAAAAACACTCCTTTCCCAACTACTGTCACCTTTGTCATAAATCAGATGACAGTATGTTAATGCGTCTATTTCTAGACTCTGTCCTGTCCTATTGATCTGTTTGCCTGTCCTTATGCCAATACCATACTGTACTATATTACATAATATGTGTATTATATTTACATAATGGGTCCTAATATCTGGTGGTGTAAGTCCTCCAACTTTTTCTTCCTCTGACAGATTGCCTTGGCAATCTGAGGTCATCTCCAGCCCTGACTGGGGAGGGATCCACTTTGAAGCTCAGCAGTTCATCCCCTGCCTGCCGGTTGGTGTCTGGAGACATCAGTTCCTTGCCACATGGATCTCTCCACAGGGCTGCTCATGCTCATGACATAGCAACCGGCTTCCCTGGGGGGAGGATGCAAGTGACAGAGAAGGAGGGACCCAGAGTCTCCATCATGGGAGCCATCATGCCTTTTCACAGCTTAATATCAGAAGTGACATTCTATCATTTCTTCTGTATTCTGTTTGTTAGAAGTGAGGAATCAAATCTGGCCCACACCAGAGGGGAGAGGTTTACACAAGAATGTGACTATCAGAAGGTGAGAATCACTGGGGGTCATCTTACAGGCTGCTGACCTACCACATGTACAAAACCAATTGCTTTGTAACCTACTTTTTTTTTTATTATTAAGATACAATTCAGCCAGGAGCGGTGGCTCACACCTGTAATCCCAGCACTTTGGGAGACCGAGGCGGGCAGATCACCTGAGGTCAGGAGTTCGAGACCAGCCTGGCCAACATGATGAAATCCCATCTCTACTAAAAATATAGAAATTAGCCAGGTGTGGTGGTGGCTCCTGTAATCCCAGCTACTCAGGAGGCTAAGGCAGGAGAATCACTTGAACTAGGGAGGCATAGATTGCAGTGAGCTGAGATCACACCATTGCACTCCAGCCTGGGTGACAGACCAAGACTCTGTCTCAAAAAAAAAAAGAAGATATAATTCATACTTTAAAGCGTGCAATTCAGTGGTTCTTGCTATATTCATAGGGCTGTGGAAATACCACCACGATGTTATTCCAGAATATTTCCATTATCCTATAAAGAAACTGTGTCTGGGGCCAGGTGTGGTGGCTCATGCCCGCAATCCCACCACTTTGGGAGGCCGAGGCAGGCAGATCACTTGGCAGGCAGATCACTTGAGGTCAGCTTGCCCGACATGATGAAATTTGGTGTCTATTAAAAATAGAAAAATCAGCTGGACGCTGTGGCACACGCCTATAATCCCAGCTACTGGGGAGGCTGAGGCATGAGAATTGCTTGAACCCGGGAGGCAGAGGTTGCAATGAGCCGAGATCGCACCACGGGACTCCAGCCTGGGCATAGAGTGAGACTCTGTCTAAAAACAAAACAAAACAACAAAACTGTGCCGCCTTAGCAATCACTGCCCCACTCCCTTCTTCCTCTGCTCCTGGCAATCACTAATCTACTTTTGTTCTGTATGGATTTGCCTATTCTGGACATGGAATATAAATAGAATCATACAATATGTGGCCTTTTGTTTCTAGCTTCTTAGCAGAATGTTTTCAAGGTTCATCCGTGTTGTATGATGTATCTGTGTTAAATGATGTATCAATACATCATTCCTTTTAATGACCAAAATAATTATATTGTATGGATATACCACATTTTATCTATCCATATATCAGTAGATGGACATTTGAACTGTTTCTCCTTTTTGACTGTCATAAATCATGCTGCTAGGAACATCCATGTACAGGTATTTAGTGAATATATGTTTTCAGTTCTCTTGGGTTTAAACCTGAATGCTCATATGGAAACTCCATGTTTAACTTTCTGAGGAACTGCTAAATTATTTTCCAAAGCTACTACACCATTTTACATTCCCAGTAGCAATGTATAACAATTCTGATTTATCTGGCCAGGCGCAGTGGCTCACACCTGTAATCCCAGCACTTTGGGAGTCCGAGGTGGGTGGATCACCTGAGGTCAGGAGTTCGAGACCAGCCTAGCCAATATGGAGAAACCTTGTCTCTACTAAAAATACAAAAATTAGCCAGACATGGTGGTGCGTGCGCCAGTAACCCCAGCTACTCAGGAGGCTGAGGCAGGAGACTCACTTGAATCTGGGAGGTGGCAGTTGCAGTAAGCCAAGATCATGCCATTGCACTCCAGCCTGGGCAACAGAGAGAGACTCCATCTCAAAAAAATAAATAAATAAGTAAATAAGAAAAGAATTCTGATTTTTCAGCATTCTAGCCAACACTTGTTATTGTCTGTCCATTTTTTAACTGTAGTCATCCTAGTGGGTGTGAAGTAGTATCTGACTGTAGTTTTGATCTGTGTTTCCCTAATGACTAATGAAGTAGAATAATGTGCTTATTGGCCTTTTGTATACCTTCTTATGAGAGATACCTATTCAAATCCTTTGTCCATTTTTTAAAATTTATTTTATTTATTTTTTGAGACCAGGTCTTCCTCTATCAGCCAGGCTTGGGTACAGTAGTGCAATCATAGCTCACTGCAGCCTCAAACTCCTGGGCTCAAGTGATCCTCCCACCTCATTCTCCTTAAGTGGTGGGATTATAGGTGTGAGTCACCTTGTGGGCCAGTCTATTTCTAAGTTGGGTTGTTTATCTTTCAATTGTTGAATTGTAAGTGTTCTTTGTATATTCTGGTTAACAGACTTCTATCAAATAAAGAATTTGCGCCGGGTGTGGTGGCTCACACCTGTAATCCTAGCACTTTGGGAGGCTGAGGTGGGTGGATCACAAGGTCAGGAGATCCAGACCATCCTGGCCAACATGGTGAAACAGCTGGGTGTGGTGATGCGTGGCTGTAATCCCAGCTACTTGAGAGGCTGAGCAGGAGAATCGCTTGAAGCCGGGAGGCGGAGGTTGCAGTGAGCTGAGATCGCACCACTGCACTCCAGCCTGGCAACAGAGAGAGACTCTGTCTAAAAAAAAAAAAAAAAAAAAAAAAAGAATTTGCAAATATTTTCTTCCATACTATGGATTGTCTTTTCACTATTTCTTTATTTATTTTTGAGACAGAGTCTCACTCTGTTGCTAGGCTGGACTGCAGTGGCACAATCTCGGCTCACTGCAACCTCCACCTCCTGGGTTCAAGCGGTTCTCCTGCTTCAGCCTTCTGAGTACTTAGGGCTACAGGCATGCGCCACCACGTCTAGCCAATTTTTGTATTTTTAGCAGAGATGGGGTTTCACCATGTTGGCCAGGATGGTCTTGATCTCTTGACCTCGTGTTCTGCCCGCCTTGGCTTCCCAAAGTGCTGGGATTACAGGTGTGAGCCACCGCACCCAGCCACTTCTAATTTTTTTGAGACAAGATCTCCCTCTGTTGCCCAGGCTGGAGTGCAGTGATGGGATCATGGCTCACTGCAGCCTCCTCCTCCTGGGCTCAAGTGATCCCCCCACCTCAGTGCCCTCCCTTCCACCCCCAACCCCTGCCCGAGTAAGTGGGACCACAGGCATGCGCCACCACATCCGGCTAATTTTTGTATTTTTTGTAGAGAAGGGGTTTCACCATGTTGCCCAGGCTAGTCTTGAACTCCTGAGTTCAAGCGATTTGCCCACCTTGGCCTCCGAAAGTGCAAAGCGCTGGGATTATAGGTGTGAGCCGCTGTTCCTGGCCTCTTTTCACTTTCTTGACAGTGTTCTTTTTCATACAAATATGTTACATTTTTATGAAGTCCAATTTATCTGTTTTTTTCCTTGGTTGCTGTGTTTTCAGTGTCATAGCTAAGAAACCATTGGCTAATCCAGAGTCACGAAGATGTATATCTACGTTTTCTTCTATAAGACTTTTATAATTTTAGCTGTTACGTTTAGGGCATTGGATCCATTTTGAATTATTATTATTTTTTTCTCTTTGAGACAAAGTATCAGTCTGTCACCCAAAGTGGAGTGCAGTGGCACCATCTCGGCTCACTGCAACCTCCGCCATCCAGGTTCAAGCAATTCTCCTGCCTCAGCTTCCTGAGTAGCTGGGATTACAGGCACACACCACCATGCCCAGCTAATTTTTTGTATTTTTAGTAGAGACGGGGTTTCATCATGTTGGTCAGGATGATCTCGAACTCCTGACCTCAAGAGATATGCCCACCTCAGCCTCCTAAAGTGTTGGGATTAGAGGCGTGAGCCACCACACCCGGCACAACAGTATGTTTTCTAATCTATGAACATGGGTGTCTTTCTATTTATTCAGGTTTTCTTTATTTCTTTTAACAATATTTTGTACTTTTCAGTGTGCAAATCATGTACTTTTTTGATAAAATTTATTCCTAAGTATTTTATCATCTTTGATCTATTGTAAATAGAATTTTCTCCATTGCATTTTCAGATAGTTCATTGCTACTATACTGATTTTTTTCATTGCTAGTATATTGAAATAGAACTATATTAAAAATATCTCATATCTTGCAACTTTGCTAAGCTTATTAGCTTTATTTATTTATTTATTTTTATTTTATTTTATTTTATTTTGAGACAGAGTTTTACTCTGCCACCCAGACTGGAGTGCAGTGGCACAATCTCGGCTTGCTGCAACCTCTGCCTCCCAGGTTCAAGTGATTCTTCTGCCTCAGCCTTCCGAGTAATTGGGATTACAGGCGTGCACCACCATGCCTAGCTAATTTTTGTATTTTTAGTAGAGCTGGGGTTTCACCATGTTGGCCAGGCTGGTCTCAAACTCCTGGCCTCAGGTGATCTGCCTACCTCAGCCTCCCAAAGTGCTGGGATTACAGGCCTGAGCCACCACACCCGGCCAAACAGTAGACGACGCCTAATTTTTGTATTTGTCTGTAGAGATAGGGTTTTGCCATGTTGCCCAGTCTGGTCTTGAACTCCTGAGCTCAAGTGATCTGCCCACCTTGGCCTCCCAAAGTGCTGAGGTTACAGGCGTGAGCCACTGCACCTGGCCCAGAAGTTCTCCTCTTATTCCTATTTTAAGTGTCTGTGTTTTTGTTTTACTTTGTTCTGTCTTTTTATTTTGTAAGTGTCCATTTTTTAAAAAATTAGGAAAGAGTGTTGGTTTGGATGCTTTTCTGCATGTATTGAGATAATCATGTGTTTTTTCCTCTTTATTCTATTAGTATGGTATATAACCATTAATTTTCATATGTCGAACTAATCTTACTTGGATCAACCTTACTTGATCATGGTATATAACTGTGATATTGTGATATGATAAGAAAAATATATTTGGTCTTCATCCTTGTTCCTGGCACAGAGTTTCTAAATCCTTGGAATTTCCTGAGTAATAGAGGTGAGGGGCATGTCTTCTGTTATTTATTACAAGACTCTTTCAACCATGCCTGGGTTTATGTTAGGCATAACATAATGAGATGACTGGTGGCTGTAAGCCCCTAGATAGCTTCAGGATGGGGGCTGGTTGCCAGAGGAACCAAGCCTGTGATTCCAAGGTTGGAACTTTCAGCCCTACTCCTTCACCTCCAGGGAGGGGAGAGAGGCTGGAGATTGAGTTAATCACCTATAGCCAATGATTTAATCAATCATGCCTACGCAGTTGAACCTCCGTAAAAACCTTAACTATTGGGTTGGATTACTGGTTGCCAAATGCATTCATGTGCCAGGAGGGTAACATATCCTAATTTTGTTGTTGTTGTTTTTGAGATAGAGTCTTGCTCTGTTGCCCAGGATGGAGTGCAGTGGCACGATCTCAGCTCACTGCAACCTCTGCCTCTGGGGTTCAAGCGATTCTCCTGCCTCAGCCTCCCAAGTAGCTGGGACTACAGGTGTGTACCACCATGTCTGACTAATTTTTGTATTTTTAGTCGACACGGGGTTTCACCATGTTGGCCAGGCTGGTCTCGAACTCCTGGCCTCAAGTAATCTGCATGCCTTGGCCTCCCAAATTGCTGGGATTTCGAGTGTGAGCCAACGTGTCTAGCGATACATCCTAATTTTATGGGGACAGAAGCTCCCACACTTGGGACTCTTCTGGACCTCACTCTGTGTACCTCTTAATCGAACTGTTCATTGACATCATTTATATCCTTTATAATAAACCAGTAAACAGGAGCGTTTCTTAGTTCTGTGAGCAAATTCTTGACCCTCAGAAGGGGATTGTGAGAACCTCTGATTGGCAATTAAGTTGGACAAAAGTGTGGGTAACCTGGGAACCCATTACTTGTGATTGGCATCTCAAGTGGGGGACTGTCTAGTGGGACTAAGCCCTTAATTTGTTGGATCTGTTGTTAACTCCAGGTAGAGTTAGAATTGAATTGAATTGTAGGACACCCAGATGATGTCAGAGAATTGGTTGGTGTGGAATAAAACTTACATATTTGGTGTCAGAAGTGAGTAGAAAAACAGCTTTCTTTTAATAATTCTTCTGGCCGGGCGAGGTGGCTCACGCCTGTAATCCCAGCACTTTGGGAGGCCGAGGTGGGCGGATCACGAGGTCAGGAGGTCGAGACCATCCTGGCTAACACGGTGAAACTCCGTCTCTACTAAAAATACAAAAAATTAGCCAGGCAAGGTGGCGGGCGCCTATAGTCCCAGCTACGTGGGAGGCTGAGGCAGGAGAATGGCATGAACCAGGAGGCGGAGCCTGCAGTGAGCCGAGATCGCACCACTGCACTCCAGCCTGGGTGAAAGAACGAGACTCCTTCTCAAAAAAAATAATAATAATAATAATTCTTTTTTTGGCCAGATGCGATGTCTCACACCTGTAATCCCAGTACTTTCGGAGGCCCAGGTGTGTGGATCACCTCAGGTCAGGAGTTCAAGATCATCCTGGCCAACATGGTGAAACCCTGTCTCTACTAAAAATATAAAAATTAGCTGGGCATAGTGGTGCACTCCTGTAGTCCCAGCTACTTGGGAGGCTGAGGCAGGCGAATCGCTTGAATCTGAGAAGTGGAGGTTGTGGTGAGCTGAGATTGTGCCACTGCATTCCAGCCTGTGCAACAGAGCAAGACTCTGTCTCAAAAAATGTATATATTTTTTATAATAATAATTATTATTACTATTTTGAGACGGAGTCTCACTCTGTCATCCAGGCTGGAGGGCAATGGCAGGATCTCAGCTTACTACAACCTCTGCCTCCTGGGTTCAAGAGCGATTCTCCTCCCTCAGCCTCCCGAGTAGCTGGGATTACAGGTGCTTACCACCACACCTGGCTGATTTTGTGTGTGTGTGTGTGTGTGTGCGTTTGTGTGTGTGTGTGTGTATAGTAGAGACGGGGTTTCACCATGTTGGCCAGGCTGGTCTCGAACTCCTGACTTCAGGTGATCCACCCATCTCAGCCTCCCAAAGTGCTAGGATTACAGGCGTGAGCCACTGTGCCCAGCCAAAAAATTATTTTCTTATATACTGCTGGATCCAGTTTGCTAGTATTCTGTTTGTCAGGATTTTCACTTCTACAATCATAAAAGATACTGGTTTGTAGTTTTCTTTCAATGTCTTTATCTGGTTTAGATATCAGGGTAATACTGGCTTCTTAGAATGAGTTGGGAAGTTTTCTCATTTTTTTGTCGGAAATTGAACATTTTAAACAATATAATGTGGCAACTGTAGGATTTGTTGTCATTACTGCTTGCTGTAGTGGTTTTTTTTAGTGACTTCCTGAACTAATTCTGTAAAGTTTGTATTCTTTGTCATGTGAGACCACTGAAGTCTCTACTTGGTAGATTAGCTTAGTGATGAGCTAATGATGGGACAGAGATGTCTTTAAATGCCTGGAACCATAGATCCCTCGGTCCTTGCCGGGGGGCTCTGCGTGCATGTTAGGACATGCTTTCAAAGTGTAGGCAGGCTGTTTACAACCCCACCTTAGCCTTTTCTTCCTGCTTGGGCAATGCTTCAGATTCAACCAGAGATGAACTTAGGGACTTCTGAATGCTTTCCTGAGCACATGCACATCCCTGGGCATGCACAATGATCTACGATGTGCCTGGCCTTCTGGATGCCCAGGAATCTGCCAGAGATTTGATTTTTTTAAGACAGTCTTGCTCTGTCACCCAAGCTGGAGTGCAGTGGCACAATCTTGGCTCACTGCAACCTCCGCCTCCTGGGTTCAAGTAATTCTCCTGTCTCAGCCTCCTGGGTAGCTGAGATTATAGGCGCAAGCCGCCATGCCTGGCTAATTTTTGGTGATCCTTTTTTTTTGAGTTGGAGTCTTGCTGTATCACCTAGGCTGGAGTGCAGTGGTGCAATCTTGGCTCACTGCAACCTCCATCTCCCAGGTTCAAGCGATTCTCCTGCCTCAGCCTCCCAAGTAGCTAGGATTACAAGCACCTGCCACCATGCCAGGCTAATTTTTGTATTTATTTATTTATTTATTTTTTGAGATGGAGTCTTGCTCTGTCACCAGAGTGGAGTGCAGTGGTGTGATCTCAGCTCACTGCAGCCTCCGCTTCCCGGGTTCAAGCGATTCTCCTGCCTCAGCCTCCCGAGTAGCTGGGACTACAGGCATGCACCACTACGCCCAGCAAATTTTTGTATTTTTAGTAGAGACAGGGTTTCACTATGTTGGCAAGGATGATCTCGTGACCTCGTGATCCGTCCGCCTCGGCCTCCCAAAGTGTTGGGATTACAGGCATGAGCCACCGCACCCAGCCTAATTTTTGTATTTTTAGTAGAGACAAGATTTCACCATGTTGCCAGCCTGGTCTTGAATTCCTGACCTCAGGTGATCTGTCTGCTTTGGCCTTCCAAAATGCTGAGATTAGAGGCATGAGCCACCGCGTCTGGCTTTGCCAGAGTTTTCAAAGCCCTTATGGACCTTTATTCCCTAACTTTTAAGCTTTTTTAATTTTTTTTTTTTTTAGTCTATTGCTTGATCCAACTGTTATCCACTGCCTCAGGCAGTCACAAAGTTAAAACTCTTGCCTATAATTGCTTAAAAAAAAAAAAAAAATCCCCAGAGAAGACGAGTCTTCACACTGGATGAGCTCCAAGTCAGGCCAAATACAGACAGCCTTGCAATTGATGCCTTCCAGCGAACACCAGACAGGTGAAATAATGACAACCACTTGTGAATGAGTCTTTAAAAAGGTTCCAGCTCCACTCTTCTTCCTGCAGCAGCTGCTGAGCTGCACCATGGATGCAGGCTGTTATTTTTGAAGGCTACTGTGGGCCTGGAGGACAGAGGATGGATTTATAGCAAGTTAAAATGTCACAGAGTTGGCCAGTTGTGGTGGCTCATGCCTGTAATCTCAGCACTTTGGGAGGCCGAGGTGGATGAGTCACTTGAGCTCAGGAATTCAAGACCAGCCTGGCCAGCATGGTAAAACCCTGTCTCTACAAAAAATAAATAAATAAATAAAAAGAAAAAGTATGTCACAAAGCTTTCTCGTTTTACTGAGATTCACCCACATTCTTGAATAATGTTCTCCAGGTTGTTGCCAGCCTTTTTTTTATTTTGAAGATTAGTCTCACTATGTTGCTCAGCATGGAGTGCAGTGGCTTTTCACAGGCGCGATCCCATTAGTGATCAGCACTGGAGTTTTGACCTGCTCAGTTTCCAGTGTGAACCTGTTCACCCCTCCTTAGGCAGCCTGGCAGTCCTCCACTCCCAAGAGGTCACCATACTGACGCTGAACTTAGTGCGGACACCCGATGAACATAGTGCACCACAGCCCAGAGCTCCAGTAGCTGAGACTACAGACGTGTATCACCCTGCCAGGCTCCAAGACTTTGAATGATTCCCACAGTCTTCAGAATGTGGATTCTGACACTTTTGGCCATTTTTCTTTTTGGTTTTCTGAGAAGACAGTTTTTAGAACCTTTATACTGCTTTATTTTTAATTTTCACTGACCTCACTCACTGCCGCCACTGGCTTTTTTTTTTTTTTTCCCGGTTTGAGACAGGGTCTTGCTTTGTCACCCATGCTGGAGTACAGTGGCGCGAACACAGCTCACTGCAGCCTTGACCTCCCAGGCCCAAGGCAATCCTCCCACCTCAGCCCCCACAGGTAGCTGGGACTACAAGCAGGCGCCACCACGCCCGGCTAATTTTTGTATTTATTTATTTATTTATTTTTTGTAGAGACAGGGTTTTGCTATGCTGCCCAGGCTGGTCTTGAACCCCTAAGCTTAGGAGATCCACCTACCCTGGCCTCCCCAAATGCTGGGATTATAGGCATGAACCATCAAGGCCAGCTGCCACTTGCTTTTTAAGCTTGGAAATAAACTCTGAACTTTTTCTCTCTCTCTCTCTCGTTTTTTTTTTTTTTTGAGCGAAGTCTTACTTTGTCACCCAGGCTGGAGTGCAATGGTGTGATCTCGGCTCACTGGAACCTCCACCTCCCCGATTCAAGCAATTCTTCTGCCTCAGCTTCCTGAGTAACTAGGATTACAGGAGTGCGCCAACACGCCCAGCTAATTTTTGTATTTTTAGTAGAGACAGGGTTTTCACCATGTTGGCCAGGATGGTCTTGAACTCCTGACCTCATGATCCACCTGCCTTGGCCTCCCAAAGTGCTGAGATTACAGGCATGAGCCACCACATCTGGCCCTCTATTTTTTTTTTTTTTGAGACGGAGTCTCGCTCTTTCGCCCAGGCGAGAGTGCAGTGGCGCAATCTCGGCTCACTGCAAGCTCTGCCTCCCGGGTTCACACCATTCTCCTGCCTCAGCCTCCCAAGTAACTGGGACTACAGGTGCCCGCCACGATGCCCAGCTATTTTTTTGTATTTTTTTTTTAGCAGAGATGGGGTTTCACTGTATTAGCTAGGATGGTCTCGATCTCCTGACCTCGTGATCCGCCCGCCTTGGCCTCCCAAAGTGCCGAGATTACAGGCGTGAGCCACCGTGCCCGGCCTTTTTTTGAATGGCATTATAACTAGATGAACTTCTTCAAATATGACTAATTATTCTACAGTATGATATTTTCATGGCTGATTAGGATTCCATCCTGTGAATAAATTATTGCTTATTTAGCAACCACCTCCCAAATGTGCTGCTGAAGCTAGTTTGCACTGACTCTCAAGAGCCGCTTATGTATATCTCTTTCTAACTCTGTTAGTGAAATTCCATCGGTACCTTGAAATCGCCTGGCGAAAATGTTTACATCACAGAAATTGGCAAAAGCTCTAGAATGTTCATCCCCACTCACAACCAACAGGCAGCTATCAAACATTTAACTTGCTTTGTCATGGGGAAGTTCCTGGTAAGAGTTCTGGGGGCAGGCACCACAACAGAGAGCCACATCGAGATCACATTTTATTCACTGAGTATCCCTGAGACTCAGCAGAAGGCCTACCACATATTAGGTGATAAGGACATTTTCTTCTTTTTGTGTATGTGTTTCTTGACATAGTTGGATTCCCAATCTGAGTACCATTTTATAATCCTTCTTGATTTAGTATTACTTCAAAGTTTCTTATACATTGACACATAATTGTCATTATTTTAATGGCTGTAATTTTCCTTTGAATGAATAAGTCATTAGTTCTTTAACCCCTTCCATGTTGACTTACTCTTAGGTTATTTCCAGTGTTTCACAGTGATGGACATCTCTACATAATGAGCTTCCTGAGTCTTGTTGAACCTCCTTTATTATTTTTAGAGATAGGGTTTCACCCTCTCACCCAGGCTGGAGTACAGTGGTGAGATCATAGCTCACTAGATCTTTGAACTCCTGGGATCAGGGGCTCCTCCTGCCTCAAGCTTCCAAGTAGATGGAATTACAGGTATACATGCCACCACGCCCAGTTAAATTTTTTTTTTTTCTTTTTGAGAGGGAGTCTTGCTCTGTCACCTAGGCTGGAATGCAATGGTGTGATCTCGGCTCACTGCAACTTCTGGCTCCCAGTTTCAAGCGATTCTCCTGCCTCAGCCGCCCGAGTAGCTGGGATTACAGATGTGTGCCACCACGCCTGGCTAATTTTTGTGTTTTTAGTAGAGATGGGGTTTTACCATGTTGGCCAGGCTGGTCTCGAACTCCTGACCTCAGGTGATCCACCCACCTTGGCCTCCCAAAGTGCTGGGATTACAGGTGTGAGCCACCGCACCCAGCCTAATTTTTTTTGTTTTGTTTTTTTTTTTTTTTTAGATATGAGGTCTCACTATGTTGCCTAGGCTGGTCTCGAACTCCTGGGCTCACACAATGCTCCTGCCTTGACTTCCCAAAGTGCTAGGATTACAGGCATAAGCCACCACGCCTGGCTGGAGCTCCTTTAAAGCTGGGAACAGGCTGCTTTGCCAAAAGAGCAGTTGAGACAATGTGAAAAATACATATGACCTCCTAACTCATTAATTACTTTATATAGTGAGAGTCTGTTTATGACTGAGTCTAGCACCTGCTTTAGGGATCCAAGAAAAACATGGGCCTGGATCTCACGATCACAAAAAAGGTCCCACATTTGGAAGTTTAATGCCTATCATATCACTCCATAGTCCTGAACCAGGATCAATCACAGTATATATTCGGCTCCTGTAAAAGAGAATCAAAATACACGTGCAGGTGGACAGTCACTGGCACCTGTAATCCCAGCTAATTGGAGGCTGAGGCAGAAGGATTGCCTGAGCCCAGGACTTGTTTGGTCTTTTGTTTTTTGTTTGTTTGTTTGTTTGTTTTTAACAAGATCTCACTCTGTCACCCAGGCTGGAGTGCAGTGGCGCAATTGCGGTTCACTGCAGCCTTGACCTCCTGGGCTCAAGTGATCCTCCTGCCTCAGCCTCCTGAGTAGCTGGGACTATGTATGAGCTGCAGCACCTGCATCATCATTTTTGTGTTAAAAGCATTAAGTTGGCAAACTTAAACCTTTAGACCGTTCTAGAAACTTTAATACTTTAATACCCTATTTCAATCTCCTTTTTTTGTTTTTTAATAAGAAGCCAGGAGCTAAAAGGAATTGGCTCAGACTTTCCTCAGCTGTGATAGCAAAGAGATGATCTCTGCCCTCTTAGTCAAGTGTGGGAGACACACATGTAAATATATCATTTAAAAAGGTACACACAAAAAGCTACAGGGGGCCAGAATATGACTTCTTCTCCAGAAGGTAAGAAAAAGCTTGTAAGAAGAGGCAATTCATTCATTTGGTGGAAAAAGCAAGAAAGAACATTCTAGACAAAGGGAACGGCTTGGGCTGGGTGTGGTGGCTCACACCTGTAATCCCAGCATTTTGGGAGGCAGAGATGGGAGGATCGAGTGAGGTCAGGAGTTCAAGACTAGCCTTGCCAACCTGGCAAAACCCCATCTCTACTAAAAATACAAATATTAGCCAGCCGCAATGGTGCACGCCTATAATCCCAGCTACTCAGGACACTGAGGCAGGAGAATCGCTTGAACTTGGGAAGCAGAGGTTGCAGTAAGTGGAGATTGCGCCACTGCACTCCAGCTTGGGTGACAGAGCAAGACTCTGCCTCAAAAAAAAAAAAAAAGGGGAACAGCTTGAGCAAAGGCACTGAGTGGTGGTGGAGGTACCCCAGTGTCATAATCTGTTTTGTGCTGCTATAACAAAATACCTGAGATTGAGTAACTTATAAGGAACAGAAATTTCTTTCTTTCTTTTTTTTCTTTTTTTTTTTTTTTTTTTGAGACGGAGTCTGGCTCTGTCGCCCAGGCTGGAGCGCAGTAGCGAGATCTCGGCTCACTGCAAGCTCCACTTCCTGGGTTCCTGCCATTCTCCTGCCTCCCGAGTAGCTGGAACTACAGGCGCCTGCCACCACGCCCGGCTAATTTTTTGTATTTTTAGTAGAGATGGGGTTTCACCGTGTTAGCCAGGATGGTCTGGATCTCCTGACCTTGTGATCCGCCTGCCTCGGCCTCCCAAAGTGCTGGGATTACAGGCGTGAGCCACTGCGCCCGGCCCAGAAATTTATTTCTTAAAGATCTGGAAGCTGAGAAGTCCAAGCTTAAGGCTCCAGCAGATCCAGTTGTCTGCTCTCTGCCTCCGAGGTGGTGCCTTGTTGCAGTGTCCTCTGAAGGGAAGGAATACCGTGGCCTCACATGGAGGAAGGCAGAAGGGCAAGAGAGCTGGAGGCTGCTGTACCAAGCCTCTTTTATAAAGGCCTTAATCCCATCCATGAAGGAGGAGCCCCTATGATCTAATATTCTCCTTAAGCTCCCTCCTCTTACTATCACTTCAGTAGCTATTAAGTTTCAACACTTGAATTATGGACGGGACATGTTGAAACCATAGTACCTGACAGTTCACCTGAACACAGAGTACATGTGGGTTGGATGAGTGGCTAGAGACCAGGCTGAAGAGGTAGGCTGGGCCCAAGTGTTGGAGAGCATTTTTTTTTTTTTTTTTTTGAGACGGAATTTCGCTCTTGTTGTCCAGGCTGGAGTGCAATGGCCCAATCTCGGCTCACCACAACCACCACCTCCCAGGTTCAAGTGATTCTCCTACCTCAGCCTCCCAAGTGGCTGGGATTATAGGAGCCCACCACCACACCTGGCTAATTTTTTGTATTTTTAGTAGAGAGGGGGGTTTCTCCATGTTGATCAGGCTGGTCTCGAACTCCTGACCACAGGTGATCTGCCTGCCTCAGCCTCCCAAAGTGCTGGGATTACAGGCGTGCGTGAGCCACTGCGCCTGGCTGAGGAAGACGTTTTATTTGTTAAATGGTGGTGGGTATGTTAAACTGGTTTTTATAATCTATGTCAACCTTTCAGTGTGACTTCTTAAACTGCAGAGATTAGAGAGCTTAAAAAAAATAACTCACATTTCCCAGACTTTCTTGCAGTTAGAATTCTGGATAAGAGTTAGCTTTACTCCTTAAATGCACTGGTGCATAACATAACAGCTAGGAGATGGGGGCCACTGTTTTGCCACCCAAGTCCTCACTGCTGGCCAGCACAGCCAGGGAGACACAAGGTTTCAGCATAGGCCAGTTCTGCTGTTTTGTTCTGGGTGCATTCTTTTTTTCTTTTTTGAGACGGAGTTTCACTCTTGGTGCCCAGGCTGGAGTGTAATGGCACAATCTCAGCTCACTGCAATCTCTGCCTCCTGAGTTCAAGCAATTCTCCTGCCTCAGCCTCCTGAGTAGCTGAGATTACAGGCATGTGCCACCATGCCCAGCTAATTTTATATTTTTAGTAGAGACAGGGTTTCTCCATGTTGGTCAGGCTAGTCTCGAACTCCCGACCTCGGCTGATTCGCCTGCCTCGGCCTCCCAAAGTGCTGGGATTACAGGTGTGAGCCACCATGCCCGGCCAAGTTCTGGGCACAATCTTGGAGGTCCACCAGAGCCCCTTTCTTTTTTTTTTTTTTTTTTGAGACGGAGTCTCGCTCTGTCGCCCAGGCTGGAGTGCAGTGGCGCGATCTCGGCTCACTGCAACCTCCGCCTCCCGGGTTCACGCCATTCTCCTGCCTCAGCCTCCCGAGTAGCTGGGACTACAGGTGCCCGCCACCAGGGCCGGCTAATTTTTTTTGTATTTTTAGTAGAGACAGGGTTTCACCGTGTTAGCCAGGATGGTCTCGATCTCCTGACCTCGTGATCCCCCCGCCTCGGCCTCCCAAAGTGCTGGGATTACAGGCTTGAGCCACTGCGCCCGGCCCGCCCCTTTCTTTAGGTCCTCCAAGATTTTGTAAGCATCTAATCGCCTGTATTAAATGCCTTTCTGATGAAAATGGCTAGAATGGCATGTCTTCTGTAACTGAGCCCTGATTAATGCAGAAGGTACGTGGTTTGACTGCCCAGCTGCATTCCAGTTAAAACATGGCTCGAATTCAGGCTCTGGCCCACATTTTGGAGAGCCTGTTATGTCCACAAGGCAATATGGACACCCCTACCAGAAAACTCTTCTGGCCTGGTCTGCTGCAGGTGAAGACTAGACCATTCCTGAGGGCAAGTTAGGGCAAATATAAAAGCCTTCTCTGTAGGGATCTTGCTTCTGTGACACCATTGGTCCTCTCTTCCACACTTAAAGGTGAGGATTGTACAATCTTGTTCATGACCAGGGTCAACTGTCTGCAACAGTATACCAAACAAGTTAAAACACCTGTCATCACTGAGATTTTGAACCTATTTCCCTATAAACAAAGCTGGAGACTGGAGGAGAGGAAGGGTAGTGGTAGAGGATTCAGAAACAAAGAGGAGGAAGTGAATACAGATGAACATTTTTTTTATTTTAGCAATCATATATTTTAAGTAGAGTAGGAAACAATAACCTGTAAAATAAACCCAATATTTCAAGCAGCTTTGCTTCGGACATGCCCATGTTTAAAAAGCAAAGCAGTTAGGCGAAATCTTAGATAAACAATAGTATAATAGAACTAGCATGACGGTATAGCACAGATTTATGCAGTTATCATTCCAATTTCTGACATTTGGAAAGCCCGCTGCAGGATTACATTAGTCGTCATGACAACCGTAGGCGCTGCTTATTTTGCCTCCACTTTAGAATGGAAACTGTGGGTTAAAGGTTGAAATGACCTGTCAGGATCACGTAACAAGGTTGGGATTTGATCCTGGCCAATGTCTTCTTCACTGCCCTCACACCCCCCCACCTTCTTTGTCTTATATATAGACCCTGGAGCTACCAGGAACAATATCTTTGGAGAAGTGAAAACTCTTCCAGGCCACTTCCTGGTGGCTGTGGTCATTTGCCAGATCCCAGTTCCCCTCTGGTGGGCCTGGTCTGTTGCAGAGAGCACTCAGGAAATCTGCCAGGCCCTCCGCCTGGGTCTCCAACCTGGCTGCTTCCTCAATGGTGCAGGTTGGAGGAAAGCAGCTGCATTCAGGTTCCAGGGCAGAGAGGAGAGATGGGCTGGCTGGGTCTCTGCTGCTTTTCCTTGTGCGGTCTCTCGCCTGCAGTCTGCATTCCAGGAAGACAGTACAGAAAGAGCAGCAGCGATGGTGCAGGGGGATGGGGATGCTGCCTGATGACAGGCCAAGAGTTCTTTCTCAAAAGCCATTGGCCTCAGGACTCAGGCCAATGTTGTATGAAGCAGCAAACGAGAGATGGGTAAGGTCCAAGCCAGCCTTCCCGAGGAGCTAGAGGCCACTGGTGTGCCTGATAAGCCAGAGGTTTCCATACTTTCCCAGGGTGTGGAATGGGGTACTTCAGAGGCCAGCCAGTTGGGGAGAAGGTCTTCTGGGGGTGGCTGCAGCCCACTGCTCTTGCTCCCACCAAAACAACTTCCCTTTTATCTGTTTTAGATACTATAACCTTTTTGAGAACCATTGCCCTAGCATCTTTTAGGCCCTAGGTTTGAAGAAATGCTCCCCAAGGCCTCATTCAGCCACTGGCTCTGAAGATATCCAGGGCAGAAATGGATGGGCTGGAGGAGAGCAACGGTAAGTATGACAGAGGGATCTGGGAACTAGGTGAGTGAGAGGAGAGTGGATTCCACAAGCAAACTTTTACCAATCCCCCTTCCAAGGTGCCTCCTTTTCATTCCCCTACTTAGTTAAAAAACAACAACAGGCCAGGCACGGCGGCTCACACCTGTAATCCCAGCACTTTGGGAGACCGAGGCGGGTGGATCACGAGGTCAGGAGATCAAGACCATCCTGGGTAACACGGTGAAACCCCGTCTCTACTAAAAATACAAAAAAATTTGCTGGGTGTGGTGGCGGGCGCCTGTAGTCCCAGCTATTTGGGAGGCTGAGGCCGGAGAATGGCGTGAACCCGGGAGGCGGAGCTTGCAGTGAGCCGAGCTCGCACCACTGCACTCCAGCCTGGGCGACAGAGTGAGACTCCATCTCAAAACAACAACAACAACAACAACAACAACAACAACAACAAAAACCACCACCACCACCAACAAAAAACACAACAACAAAGCATGTTGGAGGCCAGGCGTGGTGGCTTATGCCTGTAATTCTAGCACTTTGGGAGGCTGAGGCAGGTGGATCAGCTGAGGTCAGGAGTTCGAGATCACTCTGGCCAACACGGTGAAACCCCATCTCTACTATAAACACAAAAATCAGCAGGGCCTGGTGGCATGTGCCTGTAGTCCCAGCTACTTGAGAGGTTGAGGCAGGAGAATTGCTTGAACCTGGGAGGCAGAGGCTGCAGTGAGCCGAGATCACGCCACTGCACTCCAGCCTGGGCGACAGAGTGAGACTCTGTCTCAAAAAAAACAAACAAAAAACACGTTGGTCTCAAAATATGTGTGTACAATTGTTAATTGTAAAATAATAACTTGGCTGGGCACGGTGGCTCATGCCTGTAATCCCAGCACTTTGGGAGGCCAAGACGGGTGGATCACCTGAGGTCAGGAGTTCAAGACCAGCCTGACTAACATGATAAAACCCTATCTCTGCTAAAAATACAAAAATTAGCTGGGCGTGGTGGCAAGCACCTGTAGTCCCAGCTACTTGGGAGGCTGAGACAGGAGAATCACTTGAATCCAGGAGTGGGAGGTTGCAACGAGCTGAGACTGCGCCACTGCACTCCAGCCTGTGTGACAGAGTGAGACTCCGTCTCAAAAAACCAGCAAAATAAAATAAAATAATAACTTTACAGTGGAAAAATCTGGTAGACTCCACCTTAACCAAATGATCACATTTAACATTCGTAATATTGTGCTAAAGTACAATCATGAAGCCTACAGGAGTGTCACGTGCTTGTAGTCCCAGCTCCTTGGGAGGTGGAGGCAGGAAGTGTGCTTGAGCCCAGGGGTTCGAGGCAGTAGTGTACGATAGCCACTGCACCCCAGCCTGGGTAGCACAGTGAGACCCTGTCTGGGATACGGAATGTTCTCAACACCAAGCTGTAATTCCAGCTACTCGGGAGGCTGAGGCAGTAGAATCATTTGAACCCGGGAGGCAGAGGTTGCAATGAGCCATTGCACTCCAGCCTGGGCAACAAGAGCGAAACTCTGTCCCAAAATAATAATAATAATAATAATAATAATAATAATAATAATAATAATAACAATAAATAAAATATAAATTAAAAAATCAAGATTAGAAAAGACAAAGGCTGATAAACTCTTCTGGATTAAGAGACTAAAGAGGTGTGACAACAAAATGCAATGCACCTTAATGGATCTTGGATGGACTAGGTGGGGAAAAGCCACAAAGGATGTTGTTGGGACAGTTGAACAAACTGAACATGGACTGTGAATTACATAAAAGTATTGTATCTTTTTATTTTATTTTATTATTATTTTTTGAGACAGAGTCTCACTCTGTCACCCAGGCTGGAGTGCAGTGGCGTAATCTCAGCTCACTGCAACCTCCGCCTCCCCGGTTCAAGTGATTCTCCTGCCTCAGACTCCGGAGTAGTTGGGATTACAGACGCGCGCCACCACGCCCGGCTAATTTTTGTATTTTTAGTAGAGACGGGGTTTCTAACAGAATGCCTTTGTTCTTAGGAAATAAACCTCGAAGGTAGGCGTTAAGCAAAAAGATGTTTTTAACCTATCCTCAAGTGGTTCCGGGAGAAAGGGAAAGGTAAAGAAAAAACCTGAGGGGTGTGAGCTGCCCGGGGCTGGAGAGGGGAGGGCGCCGGGAGAAGCTTCTGCAGGCACCCTTAGGCGGCTGGAGCAGCCTCCACCCCGCAGCCTGCGGCCAGCCCTCCCCATGCGACGCTGGGTCCCCAGCGGGACGGGAGTGGCAGCTCAAGCTCCGGGCCGCTGTTGTCGGGGAAACGGCTCGGCGCTGTGGTCGCTCCCAGGGGCCAGGCTGGGCCCTGGTGAGGCAGGCGGGTGGTTGTGGAGGGCAGAGGCTGGGAGCCCGACCCCTGAGGAAAAAGAGACAGCTGGCCTGGGTTGGGGGCGGGGGTGGTGGGTGGGGTGCCGCGCTTAGGTTCTGGGGGAGGAGGGGGCCAGAACCCCGGGTCAGAAGGAGGCGGCCGGAGATCAGGACCGTGGGTTCTGCGGAAGGAGGAAAGCCGTCAGCCTAGCGTTCCGCTCCGCATTTTTCCCCGCCAAGCATCCCGCTCCGCAGGGGGAGGGTCTCAGGCAGGTGGCAGTGGCTGAGCGAGTGGGGAGCCCAGCGGGGCCCGCGTGAGGCACGCAGTTCTAGGTGCCCCGGGAGGCCTGTGGGAGGCCCAGGCGAGAAGGCTGCGGTAGCGGGCGGCTGAGCGGTCCCGAATGGAAGTCGCTCACGCACGAGTGCAGGGGCCAGGGTGGCGGCGTCTGCGTACAGCCTTCTGGGCCGTGGAAAGCCTGTTTGTCACCGAGGCGGGAGCGGGGAAGGGCATGCTTCCAGCAATTTTTTAAAATGTGATTCGCGGCCGGGAGCGGTGGCTCACGCCTGTAATATCAGCACTTTGGGAGGCCGAGGCAGGCGGATCATGAGGTCAGGAGTTCGAGACCAACCTGGCCAATATGGCGAAACCCCGTCTCTACTGAAAATATAAAATTAGCCGAGCGTGGTGGCATGCGCCTGTAGTCCCAGCTACCCGGGAGGCTGAGGCAGAAGAATCGTTTGAACCCGGGAGGCGGAGGTTGCAGTGAGCCAAGATCGCGCACTCCAGCCTTGGCAACAAAGCAAGACTCTGTCTCAAAAAAAAAAAAAAAAAAGGCCAGGCGCGGTGGCTTACACCTGTAATCCCAATACTTTGGGAGGCCGAGGCGGGCTGATCACGGGGTAAAGAGATCGAGACCATCCTGGCCAACATGGTGAAACCCCGTCTCTACTAAAAATACAAAAATTAGCCAGGCATGGTGGCGCGCCGCCTGTAGTCCCAGCTACTCCGGAGGCTGAGGCAGGAGAATTTCTTGAACCCGTGAGGCGGAGGTTGCAGTGAGCCGAGATTGGGCCATTGCCCTCCAGCCTGGCGACAGAGCGAGACTCTGTCTCAGAAAAAAAAAAAGCGATTTGCTTCAGAATAAATGAGGACACAGGAAGTCCTATGTTCTCACAGGCAGTGAAGAAACAAGATTGGCCACTAGTTTATATTATAGAAGCTGGTGATGTGTACTTGGAGATTCAGTATTCTATTGTGGTTACTTTTTGTATTTTTTAAAATTTTTATTTTATTTTTTAATTTTACGTAGAGATGGAGTCTCACTTTGTTGCCTGGACTGATCTGTATCTTTAATTTTTTTTTTTTTTAAGACAGAGTCTCACTCTGTTGCCGAGGCTGGAGTGCAATGGCATGATCTCCACTCACTGCAACCTCTGCCTCCTGGGTTCAAGCGATTCTCCTGCCTCAGCCTCCCAAGCATTTGGGACTCCAGGAGCGTGCCACCACGCCCGGCTAATTTTTTGTATTTTTAGTAGAGGCGGGGTTCCACCGCATTAGCCAGGATGGTCTCGATCCCCTGATCTTGTGATCTGCCCACCTGGGCCTCCCAAAGTGCTGGGATTACAGGTGTGAGCCACCTCACCTGGCTAAAATTTTAATTTTTAAAAACTTTTTTTAAATTTCTTTTTTATTTTTTGAGACAGGATATCTCTCTTTTCCCCAGGCTGGAGTGCAGTGGCCTGATCAGGGTTCACTGCAGCTTCACCCTCCTGGGCTCAAGGGATCCCTCCACCTCAGCCCCCCCATGTAGCTGGGGCCACAGGCATGCTCGACCATGCCCCACTAATTTTTTTTTGTAGAGATGGGGGCTCCCTATGTTGCCTAAGCTGGAACTGGGCTCAAGCAATCCTCCTGCCTCGGACTCCCAAAGTGCTGGAATTACAGGTGTGAGCCACTGCACCCAGCCTGTTTTGTGTGTGTGTGTTTTTTTTTGAGACGGAATCTTGCTCTGTTACCCAGGCTGGAGTGCAATGGCATGATCCTGACTCACTGCAACCTTTGCCTCCCAGGTTCAAGCAATTCTCCTGCCTCAGCCTCCCGAGTAGCTAGGATTAGAGGCACCCACCATCATGCCTGGCTAATGTTTGTATTTTTGTAGGGACAGGGTTTCACCATGTTGGACAGACTGGTCTTGAACTCCTGACCTCAAGTGATCCACCTGCCTTGGCCTCCCAAAGTGCTGGGATTACAGGCGTGAGCCACCGCACCTGGCCTGTTTTGTGATTTTTTGGTAACAGTCATCCCAATTGGTGTGAAGTGATACCTCATTGTGGAATTTTGGTTTGCATTTCCCTAATGATTAGTGATGTTGAGTATCTTCTTATGAGCTTTTGGCTATTTGTATTTCTTTTTTGAAGAAATATCTATTCAAGTACTTTGCCTGTTCTTTAAAAAAGATCTAAAAATTGTAGTAAAATATACATAACAAAATTTATAATTTTAACTTTTGTGTGTTTGTGTGTGGTTTTCTTTTCTTTTTTTCCTTTTTTCTTTCTTTCTTTTTTTTTTTTTTTGAGATGGAGTTTTGCTCTTGTTGCCCAAGCTGGAGTGCAATGGCGCGATCTCGGCTCACTGCAACCTCTGCCTCCCAGGTTCAAGCAATTCTCCTGCCTCAGCCTCCTGAGTAGCTGGAATTACAGGAGCGCGCCACCACGCCTGGCTAATTTTTTTTTTTTTTTTTTTTTTTTTTTTAAGTAGAAACGGGGTTTCACCATGTTAGCCAGGCTGCTCTCAAACTCCTGACCTCAGGTGATCCACCCACCTCGGCCTCCTAAAGTGCTGGGATTACAGGCGTGAGCCACTGTGCCTGGCTTTTTTTTTTTTAAGAGACAGGGTCTTGCTGTGTTGCCCAGGCTGGTCTTGAACTGGGCTCAAACAATCTTCCTGCTTCAGCCTCCTGAGTGCCTGGAACTAGAGGCATGTGCCACTGCACCTGGCTTAACGATTTTTTTTTTCTTTTGAGACAGAGGCTCGCTTTGTTACCCAGGCTGGAGTGCATTGGCGTGATCTCAGCTCACTGCCACTCCTGCCTCCTGGGTTCAAGTGATTCTCTTGCCTCAGCTTCCCCAGGTAGGTGGGATTACAGGTGTTTGCCACCACGCCCAGCTAATTTTTGTATTTTTAGTAGAGACGAGGTTTCACCATGTTGGCCAGGCTGGTCTCGAACTCCTGACCTCAGGTGATCTGCCTGCTTTGGCCTCCCAAAGTGCTGGGATTACAGATGTGAGTCACTGTGCCCGGCCAACAATGTTTAAGTGTATTGTTTAATGGCACTGTAAGATAATAATAAATATTGGCCTGATGCCGTGGTTCACACCTGTAATCCCTGCACTTTGGGAGGCTGAGGCAGGCAGATCACCTGTGGTTAGGAGTTCAGGACCAGCCTGGCCAACACAGTGAAACCCCATCTCTACTAAAAATACAAAAATTAGCTAGGCGCGATGGCTCACGCCTGTAATTCCAGCACTTTGGGAGGCTGAGGCGGGCAGATCACCTGAGGTTAGGAGTTCAGGACCAGCCTGGCCAACATGGTGAAACCCCATCTCTACTAAAAATACAAAATTAGCCAGGGGTGGTGGCACATGCCCATAATCCCAGCTACTCGGGAGGGTGAGGCAGGATAATTGCTTGAAGCCAGGAGGCGGAGGTTGCGGTGAGCCGATCTGTGAAACCGCCCTCCAGCAGGGGCCACAAGAGTGAAACTGCGTCTCAAAAAAAAAACAAAAAGCAAAAAATTACACAGGCGTGGTGGTGGGTGCCCGTAATCCCAGCTACTTGGGAGGCTGAGGCAGGGAGAATTTCTTGAACCCAGGAAGCAGAGGTTGCAGTGTGCTGAGATCTCACCAATGCACTCCAGCCTGGGTGACAGAGAGAGACTGTCTCAAAAAATAAAAAAGGGCCGGCTGGGCGCAGTGGCTCACGCTTGTAATCCCAGCACTTTGGGAGGCCGAGGTGGGCGGATCACGAGGTCAGGAGATCGAGACCATCCTGGCTAACACGGTGAAACCCCATCTCTACTAAAAAATAGAAAAAATTAGCCTGGCTTGGTGGCGGGTGCCCGTAGTCTCAGCTACTCAGGAGGCTGAGGCAGGAAAATGGCGTGAACCTGGGAGGCGGAGCTTGCAGTGAGCGGAGATCGTGCCACTGCACTCCAGCCTGGGCAACAGAGCAAGACTCCATCTAAAAAATAAATAAATAAATAAATAAATAAATAAATAAATAAATAAATAAATAAAATAAAAAAGGGCTGGGCGCGGTGGCTCATGCCTGTAGCCCCAGCACTTTGGGAGGCCGAGGCAGGCAGATCACGAGGTCAGGAGTTGGAGACCAGCCTGGCCAACATGGTGTACCCCCATCTCTACTAAAAATACAAAAATTAGCCAGGCATGGTGGCAGGCACCTGTAATCCCAGCAACTCGGGATGCTGAGGCAGGAGAATAGCTTGAACCTGGGACGCAGAGGTTGCGGTGAGCCGAGACCTCGCTATTGCACTCCAGCTTGGGCGACAGAGCGAGACTCCATCTCCAAAAAAATAAAAAATAAATAAATTTTATATATATATATATACACACACACACACACATATATATATACACATACATATATACACATATATACATATCTCTGCCCCAGTTGCTGGCACAGAGCCCTTAATACTCATATAATTTTCTAAGCAGTAGGGGTGCTAAGACAATCTTTTGTTCTAACATTTGGTCTTTGACCCTGGTTCCTGACACAGAGTTCCTAAATCTGTTGGAATTTCCTGGGTGACAGGAGCGGAACTCTTTTGTTCTAATGAGGGAACTCTTGGCAGATCCCTGATATCCTCAGGATTGGGGCTGGTTGACAAGGGAGCCAACCTGTGATTAGAGGGTTGGAACTTTCAGCAGCCCCCTGACTTTGGGGAGGAGAGAGAAGCTGAAGGCTGAGTTGATCACCAAAGGCCAATGATTTAGTCAGTCGTGTAGGTCATGAAGCCTCCCTAAAAACCCAAAAGGACAGGGTTCAGAAGAGCTTCCCAACAGCTGAGCACAGGCAGATTCCTGGAGAGGGGCATGCCTAGAGAAGGCATAGAAGCTCTGTGCATCTTCCCCACACCTCTTCCTGGGCATCTCGTCCATCTGGCTGTTCATCTGTTTTTTGTTTGTTTGTTTGTTTGCGACAGAGTCTCACTCTGTCACCCAGGCTGCAGTGCAGTGGCACAATTTTGCCTCACCACAACCCCTACCTCCCAGGTTCAAGCGATTCTCATGCCTCAGCCTCCTGAGTAGCTGGGACTACAGGCACATGCCACCATGCCCAGCTAATTTTTATGTTTTTAGTATAGATGGGGTTTTGCCATGTTGGCCAGGCTGATCTCCAACTCCTGACCTCAGGTGATCTGCCTGCCTTGCTCAGCCTCCCAAAGTGCTGGGATTACAGTGCTCATCTGTATTCTTTGTAATATCCTTTATAAGAAACCAGTACACATCAGTAAGTGTTTCCCTGAGTTTTGTGAGCCACACTAGCCAATTAAATGAATCCTGGGAACCCCAATTTATAGCCAATTGGTCAGAAGCACAGACCACAACCTGTGCTTGCAGCATCTGAAGTGGGGGGCAGCCTTGTGGGACTGAGCCCTCAACCTGTGGGATCTGATGCTATCTCCAGGTAGATGGTGTCAGAATTGAACTGGCGGACACCCAGCTGGTGTCTACTGGGGAATCCTCAGAATCGATGTTTAGTGTGTGGGGAAATAACCCCCACATATCTACTGTTGGCTGTGTTGAGTGACTGGGTAAGAGTAGGAAAAATCACTTAGGTTTGTTCCTCTATCTCACGCAGATATTAAGTATGCTCACATTGCTGTGCAACCCTTGCTTATTTTAAAAGTGGGTTTTCTGTTGTTGAATTTTAGGAGTTCTGCATGCATTCTGGATATTAATCTCTTATGAGATATATGATTCACAAATATTTTCTCCTATTCTGTGGGTTGTGTCAAGAACACAATTTCAACACAATGAGTTTTAAAGATTTGGCTAGATGTGGTATCTCATGCTTGTAATCGCCTTACTTTGGGAGGCCGGGGTTGGGGGATCACCAGAGCCTAGGAGTTTAAGGTTACAGTGAGCTAGGATTGCACTACTGCACTGTAGCCTGGGTGACAGAGCAAGATCCTGTCTGTAAAAAAAATAAAGATCTAATTAGCTTTTATTGGTGATTCATGAACTGAGCAACATCCAGCCTACAAAATAGACAGGAGCTCTACCAGGCATGGCAGAGCAGTAGGTTTTTCTAAGGCAGGCAGCTTGACCAGGAAAAAGGAAACAGCATAGTGGAAGAAGTGGATTGGTTAACGTTAGGTTCCTTCGGGTTACTTTCCTTGTATGGCTTAAAGCAGAGGGGACTTCCTTATCAAGCAGCTTAGGTTGACTGGGCCCCTTTTGATTGGTTGCTGTGAATCTATTTTTTTGTAAAACTGACCTATTGGGGATTTGACTGTTGCCTCTCTCCTGATTTCTCAGAAGGTCAGATTTTTTTTTTTTTTTTTAGACAAGAGTTTTGCTCTGTTGCCCAGGCTGGAGTCCAGTGGCACGATCTCAGCTCACTGCAACGTTTGCCTCCTGGGTTCATGCAATCCTCCTGCCTCGGCCTCCCAAGTAGCTGGGATTACAGACATGCACCACCACATCCAGCTAATTTTTGTATTTTTAGTAGAGATGGGGTTTCACCATGTTGGTCAGGCTGGTCTTGAACTCCTGACCTCAAGTGATCTACCCGCCTCGGCCTCCCAAAGTGCTGGGATTACAGGCGTGAGCCACCACGCCCAGCCCTAAGGTCAGATCATATAAGCAAACAGCTTAGGTTTCAGTTTGGTGACATGGAACCTTAGCATGAGTGACTCCATTTTGGGTTAGCCTGTGGGGGCCTAGTGTAGGAGGAGCTCAGTACAAATCAATGGTCTCCATTTGGCTGGGCACTGTGGCTCACACCTGTAATTCTAGCACTTTCAGGGGCCGAGGTGGGAGGATCCCTTGAGCTCAGGAGTTTAACATTAGCCTGGGCAGTATGATGAAACCTCTTCTCTACAAAAAAAATTGTAGTCTCAATTACCAGGGAGGATGAAGTGGTAAGATCGCTTGAGCCCAGGAGGTCAAGACTGCAGTAAGTCATGATGGCATCGCTGCACGCCAGCCTGGGCAATAGAGTGAGACCGTGTCTCATAAAAAAAAAAAAAAAAAAAAAAATCAGTGGCCTCGCACAAATATACCAGAACCTTGTGTTTTTCTTTAATGCTGTTCAGGCTCAGAAAATGATACCCCAAAGTGTGCTGCTTTGGCATGCTGAGTGCTTTGAACTAAAGAAGACTGAAAGGTTCCAGAAGCAAAGTCTCTCTCTGACCTTCTCCTGCCCTCCTATCTCCCATCCCTCTTTCTCCACTGAAGTGAGAATCAGAACCCTTCTTCCCAAGGCAGGTCACAGTAACTAGAATCCCACTCCCCCAGAGCTAGCCACAAAATCTAGAAAAGTTACTCTGTCTAGGCTGGGCACGGTGGCTCATTCTTGTAATCCCAGCACTTTGGGAGGCCGAGATGGGCGGATCACCTGAAGTCAGGAGTTCAACACTACCCTGGCCAACATGGTGAAACCCTGTCTCTACTAAAATACAGAAAAAAAAAATAGCTGGGCATGGTGGCACACGCCTGTAGTCCCAGCTACGCAGGAGGCTGAGGGAGGGGAGGCTGAGGCAGGAGAATTGCTTGAACCCAGGAGGCAGAGGTTGTAGTGAGCTGAGATTATGCCACTGCACACCAGCCTAGGTGACAGAACAAGACTCTGTCTCAAAAAAAAAAAAAAAAAAAGAAAGAAAATAAAAGCAAGGTTACTCTCCTCTTCTCCCTTGAAGACCCTCATTCCAGAAGAGTCCTGCCCATACCTAGGGCAAAGAAATGCTACACTGAGAGACCAAGAAGAATTTGAACCTTACTGGGTTTCTTCCCCTCAGTGTATTACTATTAGATCACACCCTTTTTGTCCAATCACATTTCTATGTGGCTGTCCATTCTTCATTAAACCTAAGCATACAAATAGATAGTTTCCCTCGGTCTTTGGGTCTTCATTTCCAGAAGCTCCTGTATTGTGTAAAATGTTGTAAATAAGTTTGTTATTATTTTCTCTTGTAATTCTGTCTTTTGTCATAGGCATGTTGCCCATGACCCTTACGATTGGTGAGGAAATGTATCACACCTTTCCACCCCTCCAATGCACAAAAGTTAATTTCAATGAGGTCTAATTTGTCTTTTTTGTTTTTTGAGACAGAGTCTCACTCTGTAGCCCAAGCTGGAGGGCAGTGACGCAATCTTGGCTTACTGCAGCCTCCTCCTCCAGAGCTCAAGCGATTCTCGCCTTGGCCTCCTAAGTAGCTGGGACTACAGGAGCACGCCACCATCCCCAGCTAATTTTTCTGTATTTTTAGTAGAGATGGGGTTTCACCATGTTGCCACGGGTGGTCTCGAACTCCTGAGCCCAGGTGATTCACCCACCTCAGCCTCCCAGAGTGCGTGAGCCACCACACCCGGCCCCAGTTTGTCTATTTTTCTTTTGTTGCCCATGCCTGTGGTGTCATAGCCACAAAATCATCACCAAATCCAAAATCATGAAGCTTTCCCTCCATGCTTGCTTCTAAGAATTTTATAGTTTTAGCTCTTACTTTTTTTTTTTTTTCCCAGGCGGAGTCTTGTTCTGCTGCCCAGGCTGGAGTGCAGTGGTGCGATTTTGGCTCACTGCAACCTCGGCCTCCTGGATTCAAGCGATTCTCCTGACTCAGCCTCCTGAGTAGCTGGGATTATAGGCACACACCACAACACCTGGCTATTTTTTTTCAGTAGAGACAGAGTTTCACCAGGTCGACCAGGCTGGTCTCGAACTCCTGACCTCAGGTGATCCATCGGCCTCGGCCTCCCAAAGTGCTGGGATTACAGGCGTGAACCACCACGTCTAGCCAGCTCTTACTTTTATGTCTTTGAGAGTGTATCATGTAGTGAAAACGCCCTGTAAACCACGTCTTTCCTCTACTCTCATATGATAACAATCATCAACATCAAGACTTCTGTGACCAAATGTGTGGGGGGTTTTCCCCACACATCAAGCAGTGGACACCAGGTAGGTGTCCTCTAATTGAGTTCCGACACTATCTGATAGTGTCAGATCTCACAGGTTAATTGCTCATTCTCCAAGACCACCCTCTCCCCCAACACCAGTGGCAAGTCCAGACCTCCAGAACCTTTTTTTTTTTTTTTTTTGAGATGGAGTCTTGCTCTGTCACCCAGGCTGGAGTGTGCAGTGGTGCAATCTTGGCTCACTGCAATCTCCACCTCCCAGGTTCATGCCATTCTCCTGCCTCAGCCTCCCGAGTAGCTGGGATTACAGGCGCCTGCCACCACGCCTGGCTAATTTTTGTATTTTTAGTAGAGACGGGGTTTTGCCATGTTGGCCAGGCTGGTCTCGATCTCCTGACCTTGTGATCTGTCCACCTTGGCCTCCCAAAGTGCCAGGATTATAGGCGTGAGCCACCACGCCTGGCCTCTCTTGGATTTTTATGGAAGCTTCTCACCATCAGCATTCCTTCCTTCTTCAGAGTATAATAAGATGGGACCGGGCCGGGCGTGGTGGCTCACGCTTGTAATCCCAGCACTTTGGGAGGCCGAGGCGGGCGGATCATGAGGTCAGGAGATCGAGACCACGGTGAAACCCCGTCTCTACTAAAAACACAAAAAATTAGCCGGGCGTGGTGGCGGGCGCCTGTAGTCCCAGCTACTCGGAGAGGCTGAGGCAGGAGAATGGCATGAACCCGGGAAGCGGAGCTTGCAGTGAGCAGAGATTGCGCCACTGCACTCCAGTCAGGGTGACAGAGCGAGACTCCATCTCAAAAAAAAAAAAAAAAAAAAAGATGGGACCTTCTCATGGGAGGGTCTGAAGACCCACAATCAGAGAGGTGGGGAACACTGGAGAACATTAGAGTGGAAGGAGGGCAGGAGAAGGTCAGAGGCCTGCTGTGAGGCCTAACATACCCAGCATTGTAACAAGACTGTAACAAACGCTATAGAGTATGTGCCAGGAAACATGGATCAGTATATATCAAAACACCACATATGTAGATTTTATAACTTATTAGAGTGGTCTTTAAGAAACCTAAATCAAGCCAGGCGCGGTGGCTCACGCCTGTAATCCCAGCACTTTGGGAGGCCAAGGCGGGCGGATCACAAGGTCAGGAGTTCGAGACCATCCTGGCTAACACGGTGAAACCCCATCTCTACTAAAAAGACAAAAAAAACTAGCCAGGTGTAGGTGGTGCACGCCTGTAGTCCCAGTTACTTTGGAGGCTGAGGCAGGAGAACGGCGTAAAACTCGGGAGGCGGAGCTTGCAGTGAGCCGAGATCGCACCACTGCACTCTGGCCTGGGAGACAGAGTGAGACTCTGTCTCAAAACAAACAAACAAAAAAACCTGAATCCAGATATGTCACTCTCTGCTCACAAGTTTGAAGTTTCTCATCTTTTAAAAATCACTATCCAGGCCAGGCGCAGTGGCTCACGCCTGTAATTCCAGTGATTTAGGAGGCTGAGGTGGGAAGACTGCGTGAGCCCAGGAGTTGGAGACCAGCCTGGGCAACATAGTAACGACCTTATCTCTAAAAAAAAATTTTTAAAATTAAAACTAAAATTAAAAAAATCACTATCTTGGCCAGGCCCCGTGGCACATGCCTATAATCCCAGCACTCTGGGAGGCTGAGTGGGACAGATCGCTTGAGCCGAGTTTGAGACCAGCCTGGGCAACATGGTGAAACCCCATCTCTTATTAAAAATACAGGCTGGGCGCGGTGGCTCATGCCTGTAATCCCAGCCTTTGGGAGGCCGAGGCGGGTCGATCACAAGGTCAGGAGTTTGAGACCAGCCTGGACAATATGGTGAAACTGTCTCTACTAAAAATACAAAAATTAGCTGGGTGTGGTGGCGTGCACCTGTAGTCCCAGCTACTCGGGAAGCTGAGGCAGAAGAATCGTTTGAACTCGGGAGGTGGAGGCTGCAGTGGGCCGAGATCACGCCATGGCACTCCAGCCTGGGTGACAAAGCGAGAATCTGTCTCAAGAAAAAAAAAAAAAGAACATACAAAAAGAATTATCTGGGTATGGTGGCACATGCCTGTAGTCTCAGCTACTCAGGAGGCTGAGGTAGAAGGACTGCTTGAGCTTACGAATCAGAAGTTGCAATGAGCCAAGACTGCACCACTGCACTCCAGCCTGGGGCAAATACAGACCCCGTCTCATAAAAACAAACAAAACAAAACAAAACAAAAAACCACTATCTTTTAAAATTATGTATTTATTTTTTTCATTTTTCCCCCAAGTAACCTTTATTTTACTTAAATAAATAACTCTCTTTATCCTAGCATACGGGGCTCTACATGATCTAGTTCACACTCCTTTGATTTCATTCAATTTTAGGCATCTGGCCTCATCATGCTGTTCTTCAACCATACCAAGCACATTCCCACGTCGAGGAATTTATACTTGTTCTTTCTGCCAGAAGCACTCTTCTCTTGGAGTCCTGGATCAAGTATCACCAACTCAATGAGGTCTTTTCTGACCATCTTCTCTGAAGTATCAACTGCATCTCTATCCCCTTATCCTTATTTTGTTTTCTCCTTAACACTTACTACCACCTGACATATTGTTTGTTCATTGTGTCACCCCGGGAAAATGTAAACTCTGGGAAGGCAAAGATTTTGTTTTGTTTTGTTTAAGACAGGGTCTCACTCTGTCACCCTGGCTGGACTGCATTGACTCAATCACGGCTCACTACAGCCTCGACTTCCGAGGCTCAAGCAATCCTTCCACCACAGCCTCCTGAGTAGCTGGGACTACAGGCATGCACCACTGCACCCAGCTAATTTTTTTTCTCTCTTTTGTTTTTTGAGATGGAGTCTCGCTCTGTCACCAGGCTGGAGTGCAGTGGCACGATCTCAGCTCACTGCTACCTCCGCCTCCCAGGTTCACACAATTCTCCTGCCTCAGCCTCCCGAGTAGCTGGGACTATAGGCGCGCACCACCATGCCCAGCTAATTTTTGTATTTTTAGTATAGATGGGGTTTCACCATGTTGGCCAGGATGGCCTCGATCTCTTGACCTCGTGATCTGCCTGCCTCAGCCTCCCAAAGTGCTGGGATTACAGGCGTGAGCCACCACGCCCAGCAATTTTTTTTTCTTTGTAAAAAAATATTATAGAGATAGGGTTTCACTCTGTTGCCCAGGTTAAAGTGCAGTGATGCAATCACAGCTTACTGCAGGTTCAAACTCCTGGGTTCAAGGATCCACCTGGCTCAGCCTCCCCAGTAGCAGGGTAGCAGGGACCACAGGTATGTGCCGCCATGCCTGGCTTTTGTTGTTGTTGTTGTTTGGTAGAGATGCATCTTGCCATGTTGTCCAGGCTGGTCTCTAACTCCTGAACTCAAAAAAATCCTCCCACCTCCCAAAGTTCTGGGATTACAGGTGTGAGCCACCATGCCTGCTAAGGCAAAGGTTTTGACCTCTCTTACTGTAGTAAGACCTTCAATTTATATCTGAATATATGAATGCGTAGAATAAAGCCTTACATGCTGGCCAGTGGACGAGCAACTTGGTCATACTTTTAAAAATGAGGCAGATGTGGCTGGGCACGGTGGCTCACACCTATAATCCCAGCACTTCGGGAGGCCGAGGTGGGCAGATCACCTGAGGTCGGGAATTCGAGATCAGCCTGATCAATATGGAGAAACCCCCATCTCTACTAAAATACAAAATTAGCCAGGCGTGGTGGCACATGCCTGTAATCCCAGCTACTTGGGAGGCTGAGGCAGGAAAATCGCTTGAACCCAGGAGGCGGAGATTGCAGTGAGCTGAGATCTCGCCATTGCACTCCAGCCTGGGCAACAAGAGTGAAACTCCGGGGCCAGGCGTGGTGGCTCATGCCTGTAATCCCAGCACTGTGGGAGGCTGAGGTGGGTGGATCACGAGGTCAAGGATTCAAGACCAGCCCTGCCATGATGGTGAAATCTTGTCTCTACTAAAAGTATAAAAATTAGCTGGGCATAGTGGCGGGTGCCTGGAAGCCCAGCTCCTTGGGAGGGTGAGGCAGAGAACTGCTTGAACCCAGGAGGTGGAGGTTGCAGTGAGCTGAGATCATGCCACTGCACTCCAGCCTGGGCGACAGAGCAAGACTCCATCTCAAAAAAAAAAAAAAAAAAAGAGAGGGTTATGCCTTTTTTCTTCTCTTCCAGCTTCACACTGGCTGGGATTGGATGTGGTGGCAACCAATTTTTAGACTATTTAGGTGATGGCAACTCCTTGGAGGTTACAAAGCAGTAAGATAGACAGAACCTGGGTGCCCCATGATTTCTCAAAACAGAGCTGTCAAGAAGCTTGCGGCCGCATGCGGTGGGTCACGCCTGTAATCCCAGCACTTTGGAAGGCCGAGGCAGGCAAATCGCCTGCAGTTAGGAAACATGAATAATGTTGTTTAATGAAGTTTTACTGTATTGCTCGCCAATCTACTCTCCAATTTGTTCTTCTAACAGAACCCTGATTTGTTCAGGACAACAATGTGCCCAGATAAAGAACTTCATTTCTCAGTGTTCCTTGGAGGGAGAAGTGGCCAAGTAATATAATATGTTTCTAGGTAATCAAGTGTAGGTGGAAGCTGCTAGGTGGGGCTTCCTGAAAAGTTCATAAAAACAAGGGCTGACTGAGCTGGCAAGTATGGTTTGCCATTTTCTCTTCCCTTCTACCCTGTCTGAAATGCAGATGTGACAGAGGAGGTAGCAGCCATCTTATGACCCTGAGGTGACAAGAATGAGGATGATACCCACAGGGTAAGGATGACTGGGCAAAAGTACAGAAGTAACATTGGCCCAGTGGCTCCATGATGTGATTTTACCACTCTGGACTTCTCGATTATGAGAAAATTGAACTCTATGTTTGGCTACGGCATTTTATGTTGCATTTTATTTATTTATTTATTTATTATTATTATTTTTTTGAGACAGTCTCGCTCTGTCGCCCAGGCTGGAGTGCAGTGGTGTGATCTCGGCTCACTGCAACCTCCACCTCCCAGGTTCATGCCATTCTCCTGCCTCAGCCTCCCGAGTAGCTGGCACTACAGGTGCCTGCCACGATGCCCAGCTAATTTTTTGTATTTTAGGTAGAGATGGGGTTTCACTGTGTGAGCCAGGATGGTCTCAATCTCCTGACCTCATGATCCGCCCGCCTCGGCCTCCCAAAGTGTTGGGATTACAGGCGTGAGCCACCGCGCCCAGCCTTATGTTGAATTTTCTATCAAAAGACAGAAGGGCTGACCGAGTGCAGTGGCTCATGCATATAATCCCAGCACTCCGGGAGGCCAAAGTAGGCCCAGGAGTTTGAGACCAGCCTGGCCAACATGGCGAAACCCCAACTCCACCAAAAATACAAAATTAGCCAGGTGTAGGGGGACATGCCTGTAGTCCCAGCTACTTGAGAGGCTGAGACTAGGGAGGGTTGCTTGAGGCCAAGGCTGCAGTGAGCCATGATTGCTCCACTGCACTCCAGCTAGGTGACAGAGCAAGATGTTGTCTTAAAAAAAAAAAAAAGTATGCAGTAGCCACTTCATATTAAAGTATGAAGATGAGCCTCAGAAACAGTGGTTTATAGGCAACTGTGAAATGAAACAGTGCAGGTGGCTGTTGGCAAAGAGGCATCTCTGCAATAGCCTGCAGACCATATCCGCCTCCTGTGGAGGCCTTGCCTTTTCCCCAACAGAGACAGGAAGCCTGAGGCCCGAGGCTCTGAGGCCTGTGGACCTGCCATCCCTTCAACTTCTCACTGTAGGCTTCCTGTGTTAACTGTCACCCTGCAGCAACCCACTCCTGCCTCTTGACCAGGGAAACTCTTCTGCCTGAGGGCAGTATTAATTAGTTCTTTACCTTTGAGGTTGAGATATTACAGAATTAAACACCACTTATTAAGTGCCTACTGCATACCCTGCACAAAGTGCTTTACATATATTAATTCTAATTATTATTCTCACAGTGACCCTATGAAACAGGTTTTGTGATTCTCACCTTAGTTATGTGGAGACTGAAACCAAGAAAGGTGAAGTACGGCCGGGTGTGGTGGCTCACGCCTGTAATCCCAGCACTCTGGCAGGCCAAGATAGGTGGATCACCTGAGGTCAGGAGTTCAAGACCAACCTGGCTGACATGGTGAAACCCCGTCTCTATTAAACATACAAAAATTAGCTTGGTGTGGTAGTGCAACTCCATGAGGAGGCAAGCTGGCGTATCGGGAGGTTGAGGCAGGAGAATTGCTCCAACCCAGGAGGCAGAGGTTGCAGTGAGCCAAGATCGAGCCACTGCACTCCAGCCTGGGCGACAGAGTGAGACTCTGTCTCAACACACACACACACACACACACAGAAAGAAAAAAAAGAAAGGTTAATTAACTTACTGTAGGCTCCACAATAAGAACCTAAATTCTTTCCATGTGGCCTCTAAGATGATGAAAATAGAGCTCTACAGAACTAGCATATTTTTAAGTCCTCAAAAAGTCTCAGAGGCAAAAATGTACTTTATCAAGCAACTGAGGGATTCCCCAAAACAATTATAGCTAATATTTACTGAGCATTTAGTACAGGTAAGTAACTTGGCTAAACTCTTATTAGCATATTTAATGCCTTCAACAACCCAGAGTGCTATGTGTAATTATCCCATGTAAGAATGCCCTCTTGGCCTGGCGCAGTGGCTCACACCTGTAATCCCAGCACTTGGGGAGGCCGAGGGGGGCGGATCACCTGAGGTCAGGAATTCCAGACCAGCCTGGCCAACATGGCAAAACCCCATCTCTACTAAAAATACAAAATTAGCCAGGCGTGGTGGCACATGCCTGTAATCCCAGCTACTCAGGAAGGTGCGGCAAGAGAATCGCTTGAACCTGGGAGGCGGAGGTTGTAGCGAGCCGAGGTCGTGCCATTGCACTCCAGCCTGAGCAACAAGAGCAAAACTTTATCTCAAAAAAAAATAAATAAATAAAATACAAAAATTAGCTGGGTGTGGCCAGGTGCAGTGGCTCACGCCTGCAATCCCAGCACTTTGGGAGGCTGAGGTGGGCGGATCACGAGGTCGGGAGTTCGAGACCAGCCTGGCCAATATGATGAGACCCCATCTCTCTAAAAATACAAAAATTAGCGGGGCGTGGTGGCGTGCGCCTGTAGTCCTAGCTACTAGGGAGGCTGAGGCAGAAGAATCGCTTGAACCTGGGAGGTGGAGGTTGCAGTGAGCCATGATTGTGCCACTACATTCCAGCCTGGGCAACAGAGCGAGACTCCATCTCAAAAAAAAAAAAAAAAATTAGCTGGGCATGGTGGCATGCACCTGTAATCCCAGATACTCGGGAGGTTGAGGCAGGAGAATCACTTGAACCCAGGAGACAGAGGTTGCAGTGAGCCGAGATCGCACCATTGCACTCCAGCCTGGGCAACAAGAGTGAAACTCTGTCTCAGAAAAAAAAAAAAAAGTACCCTCTTCTACAGTGCCTGGCACACTAGCAAAGGCTCAGTATGGTTGTTGCTTTAGGATGGAGGACTAACACTTCTTTCAAGTTCAAATAGGCGATTTCCAAAATCAATGCCAATTCTGGATCTGCTACTAATTTTTCAGGCAGTGGAAACCCCTTTCTGGATAATTCTAAGGCAGAACTTGGCTCAAACTCTTAATGTTGCCACTGTATTCGTATTAACCCGAAAAGCCTAAGAAATACCAAAATCAGAAGAAGCCACTGAGACTATGTACGCTTGCAGTAGAAAGGCATTCAGCATCAGTAAATAGGTCGAGTGCCTCCTGCTTCCAGGCCAAATTATCTGACCCCCCCCCCGCCAACAAAAACTAGCTTTCAAGAGGGCTCAGGCTGTCACAGGGATTGGCATTCTTTGTGGTAAGTACTACAGTATTGACCTTGAAATTTTTATCCTTGAAAATTGAGTTTTATGAATGTTTATCAAATGTCTTGGTTCCAGGATAAAAAAGTCTATTTTTTTCCTATGTGCTAGTCTGCCCTTATACCCTTATAAAAGAACTTGTCTTTAAGCCACAATTTAAATGTTTACAAAAAATTTAAAATTAACACCTGTCCATGGTACAAAGCTCAGAAGACTCAACGGTCTTAGATGAAAACTGTCTCCTCCTATCCTTGTTCCCTACCTCTCCATTCCCTTCCTTAGGCTGGGCGATCGCTATTAATTACTGCTATACTATGCTTACACATTCATGTCTTCATTTATGTGAGTCGTCTTGTTTAAAAACACAAAGGCTTATCTATACACATTTTCCTGTGCTTTGCTTTCTTTCACTTAATTTATCTCAGAGCTGGTTCCACATTTAGTACATAAACTGCAGCTTTGCTCTTTTTAACGGTGGCAGGCCATTCCTCTGAAAGATGGCCTCTGATTTATTTCACCAGTTCCTGGTTTTGCGGCTCAGGATGGGAAAAAGGAAGTCTGAGTGAGTCGCGTTGAGGTTACTAGGAATTCCCATGCTGCCCACCTCCCGAAGTGTTAGGAGGTAACGTCTCATCGTCTCATCGCACTCCAATGGAGTGTCGTGAAGTTGCAACTCGCCCCAAGGCGGCCTGCACTTCCACCCGCACACAAAGGCGGGTCGCAGCCCCGCACGCGGGGACAGGGCCAGCAAGGGGCGAGGACCCTCGGGGCCGCCGCCTCCGGCAGCCCCACGTGTGGGAGCCTGGGGCGGGCCGCCATCTTGTGCTGCGGCCGCCGCGCCCGCCAGGAGACACCTAGCAACTCCGCAGCGGCCGTCTTTTACGAGAAACCTTCGCTGCAACCGCTGCGTCACATCACCGCGTCTCCCAGGGACAGGAAAGCCTCTCCGTGTTTGGTGAAGCTTCAGGGGAAGCAGTCATCCTGTCGTCTCATACGGCAAAATCCTCCATTGCCGTAGCCGTTCGGCTGACACGACAAGGGAGGCGCAGGCCAACACGGCGACGCCGCGCCCTCTGGCGGCAGTGCCGGAGCAGCAGCGCTGTCTTTGACCTATCGGGCATTCGGCTTCCGGGACCGCTCGGCGGCTGTGAATGCAGAGCTGAGGCGAGGTGAGGCTCGCTTCCTGGGACTGGGTGTGAGCTTGCGCAGTGAGCCATATGGCCTGGCGTGGGGGCGTGGCCGGGTGGGGCCCGCTGGATTTGGTGCTGGAAAGCTGGGGAAGTAGTCGTGCGTTTAAGAACGGCCGGCTGGCGCGGTGGCTCACGCCTGTAATCCCAGCACTTTGGGAGGCCGAGGCGGGCGGATCACGAGGTCAGGGGTTCGAGACCAGCCTGGCCAACATGGCGAAACTCCGTCTCTACTAAAAATACAAAAATTAGCCAGCGTGGTGGCGTCGGGGCATCTGTAGTCCCAGCTACTTGGAAGCCTGAGGCAGGAGAATTGCTTGAACCCAGGAGGCAGAGGTTGCAGTGAGCCGAGATTGTGCCACTTCACTCCAGCCTGTGCAACAGAGGGACACTCCGTCCCCCTGCTCAAAAAAAAGCCTGGGATCGGTGGCTTACACCTGTAATCCCAGTACTTTGGGAGGCCGAGGCAGGCAGATCATCTGAGGTCGGGAGTTCGAGACCAGCTTCACCAACATGGAGAACTCACCCATCTCTACTAAAAATACAAAATTAGCTGGCCATAATGGCGCATGCCTGTGATCCGAGCTACTTAGGAGGCTGAGGCAGGAGAATTGCTTGAACCCAGGAGGTGGAGGTTGCAGTGAGCTGAGATCGCACCATTGCACTCCAGCCTGGGCAACAAGAGTGAAACTTTGTCTCTCTCACACACACACACACACACACACACACACACACACGCCTCCTGTGGTCTCACTTGGTCCTCTTGGTGCCATTGTTACCATTTACAGAGAAGGAACTGAAGCTCACCGTTGAGCCTCTCACTTGCCCACTTTGCCAAACCCTGGTAGGGATGGGATTAGAGGCCCCTCGTTTTTCGTGAAATGAGACAACGATCTGGGGGATCGTTGGAAGGATTAAAATTAGTATTCGGATTACAATGCTGGATTCTTAATAGTGTCCTCTGATAATAATAATGTAGTAGCAACAGTCACGTAGTCTTTACAGTCACAGGCGCATGTGTGTAGATGGGGTTCTCTCTGTATTAGCCAGGCTGGTCTCCAACTCCTGGCCTCAGGCTATCCTCGCACCTCTGCCTCCCTTAGTGCTGGGATTACAGATGTGAGCCACTGCATCGACCTGCAGTTTTTACTACAATTCTGTGAGGTGATTAGTACTAGCATTCCCATTTGACAAATAAGGACAGTGAAGAAAGCAGAAGTAACTTGGCCGAGGTCACAGAACAGCTGTGGCAATTCCTGGGTGGTGTGGAGTGGAAGGCTCTGGCCTTAACTGCTACACATTGTCTCTGGTAACAAGGCCCTGCCTGAAGTATATTCCGGCTTCTAGAGGTTGCAAGGAAATGGACCACTCATCAGTTCTTGCAGCCTCCTTGTGATCTACAGTGGGACTTCGCAAAGGCAGGCCTAGTAGGAAAACAGAGAAGACAGTTGGAAGAAGGGAAGGACTGGGGCTCAGAAATTATGAGGGAATGGACTAGAAAGGATAGAAACAAAGCTCTTGGCCAGGTGCAGTGGCTCACACCTGTAATCCCAGCACTTTGGGAGGGCAAGATGGGCGAATCAATTGAGGTCAGAAGTTCTAGGCCAGCCTGGCCAACACGGTGAAACCCCATCTGTACTAAAAATACAAAAAAAAAAAAAAAAAAAAAAAAAGAAAGAAAAAAGAAAAAATGGCTCGAGAGCAGTGGCTCACGCCTGTAATCCCAGCACTTTGGGAGGCTGAGGCGGGCCGATCACCTGAGGTCAGGAGTTTGAGACCAGCCTGGCCAACATGGACAAACCCCATCTCTACTAAAAATACAAAATTAAGCCAGGCACGGTGGCTCACACCTGTAATCCCAGCATTTTGGGAGGCCGAGGCGGGCGGATCACGAGGTCAGGAGATTGAGACCATCCTGGCTAACACAGTGAAACCCTGTCTCTACTAAAAAGACAAAAAATTAGCCGGGCGTGGTGGCGGGCGCCTGTAGTCGCAGCTACTCAGGAGGCTGAGGCAGGAGAATGGCGTGAACCTGGGAGGCGAAGCTTGCAGTGAGCCAAGATAGTGCCACTGCACTCCAGCCCGGGCGACAGAGCGAGACTCCATCTCAAAAAAAAAAAAAAATACAAAATTAGCCGGCCATGGTGGTGCATGCCTGTAATCCCAGCTACTCAGGAGGCTGAGTCAGGAGAATCACTTGAACCCAGGAGGTGGAGGTTGCAGTGAGCTGAGATTGCGCCATTGCACTCCAGCCTGGGCAACAAGAGTAAAACTCCATCTCAAAAAAAAATTAACAGGTTGGTGGACATCCTGTAACCATTACTCAGAGGCTGAGGAGATCATTGGACGAGAATTCCCCCCCCCCCCCCCCGGGCGAAAGAGGGGGACTTCTTTCAAAAAAAAAAAAAAAAAAAAAAAAAAAGAACAAGAACCGAGTGAGAGGCAAGCTGGAGAACTTGTTCGTGCAGTGCCTGAAACCCACACTACAGCAGATTAGCCACATTGCCCAGCAGATCAGCCACATCAGCCAGTGCGCCCACAAACCCACGCTGCAGCAGATCTCCAGCTTGGGCTGGAGAGGATGTGGCCCCAGTGTGGTTCTGTAACTGGCGCCAGAAGGGTAAGCGATGAAGCAGTGACAATGCACTACGAGAGGATTTTCAGGCTGCTGGGTCTCCCTTCTCAGGGTGCTAGTGTTCTTTCCTCCAGCCCCAGGGCCCCATTTTGATACCCCAGGGTATGGGAGCCCCCACTTCACTATGCTGCGAGGGGAAGCCTTTACCCCGTCTCTGTCGCCACTTGGCCCTGCCATGCATTGAAACTGAGGTGCCTGCTCTTCTAGGAATGGGGGACAGAGGAAGGGAAGAAGCTAGGGGAGGAGAACCTGGAGTTTGTGCCAGGGCTTTTGGGTTTAAGTTCTTCATTCACTAAGGAAGGAATTGGGCACACAAAGGGTGGGGGTAGGGGGTTATGGGACAACTGGTTGGAGGGAAGGTGAAGTTCATCGATGCTTTTGATTTTAATCCCCACATCATGTATCACTTTGTTCTTAAAGAAACCTGGGACACAGTAAAAAATAAATAAAATAAGGCCAGGCATGGTGGCTCACGCCTGTAATCCCAGCACTTTGGGAGGCCAAGGTAGGCAGATCACGAGGTCAAAAGATTGAGATCATTCTGGCCAATATGGTGAAACCCCATCTCTACTAAAAATACAAAAATTAGCTGGGCGTGGTGCCGTGTGCCTGTAGTCCAAGCTACTAAGGAGGCTGCGGCAGGAGAATCGCTTGAACCCGGGAAGCGGAGGTTGAGTGAACCAAGATTGCGCCACTGCACTCCAGCGCGGTGGCTCATGCCTGTAATCCCAGCACTTTGGGAGGCCAAGGCAGGAGGATCACCTGAGGCTAGGAGTTCGAGACCAGCCTGGCCAACATGGTGAAACCCTATCTCTACAAAAAATACAAAAAATTGGCCGAGTATAATGGTGCGAACCTGTAGGCCCAGCTACTAAGGAGGCTGAGGCAAGAGAATTGCTTGAACCTGGGAGGCAGAGGTTGCGGTGAGCCGAGATCACACCATTGCACTCCGGCCTGGGTAACAAGAGCTAGACTCTGTCTCAAAAAAAAAAAAAAAAAAATTATGCCCTCTTAGAAGCCAGAGACCACTAGGCTGCCTTAGGTGGGGTGAATAGGCCCAGGTCAGAAATGGAGCAGGTCAAAACTCTTGTGCTGATCAGTAGTGGGATAGTGCCTATGAATCACCACTGCACTCCAGCCTGGGCAACATAGTGAGATTCTGTCTCAAAACAAAAGTTAGCTAGCTGGGCACAGTGGCTTATTCCTATAATCCCAGCATTTTGGGAGGCTGAGGCAGGAGGATCACTTGAGCCTAGGAGTTTGAGACCAACCTGGGCAACATGGTGAAACCCCATCTCTACAAAAAATACAAAAATTAGCTGGGCACAGTGGCTCATGCCTGTAATCCCAGCACTTTGGGAGGCCGAGGCGGCTGGATCACTTGAGGTCAGGAGTTTGAGACCAGCTTGGCAAACATGGTGAAACCTCGTCTCTACTAAAAATACAAAAATTAGCTGGACGTGGTGGCATGTGTCTGTAATCCCAGCTACTCAGGAGGCTGAGGCAGGAGAATCGCTTGAACCTGGGAGGCGGAGGTTGCAGTAAGCTTAGATCACACCACTGCATCCAGCCTTGGTGACAGAGCAAGACTCTGTCTCAAAAAAAAAAAAAAAATATATATATATATATATAATATATATTATATATATGTATTATATATAATGTATGTAGCTGGGTGTGGTGGCATGCACCTGTAGTTCCAGCTACTGGGGAGGCTGAGGTGGGAGGATCTTGTGAGCCTGGAAGCTGGAGGTTGCAATGAGTGCCCCTACACTCCAGCCTGGGTGACAGAGCAAGACCTTGTCTCAAAAAAAAAAAAAAAGTGGGCTAAAGACCTTAATAGACACCTTATCAAAGAAGGTCTACAGACAGCAAATCAAGCAGAGGAAAAGATCCTTCCTATCATCTATCATCAGGGGAATGCAAATTAAGACAATGAGATACCACTGGACACTTATTAGAATGGCCCAGAAAACCAACACTACCAAGTGCTGACGAGGATGTGGAGCAACATTAACTCTCATTCATTGTTGATGGGAATGCAAAATGGCACAGCCACTTTGGAAGACAGTTTGGCAGTTTCATACTAAACTAAACATACCCTTACCATACAATTCATACAATTGTACTCCTTGGTATTCACCCAAAGGAGTTGAAAATTTGTGTCACACAAAAACCTGCACAGGGATTTATTCATTTATTTATAATTGCCAAAACTTGGAAGCAACCAAGATGTCTTTCAGTAGGTGAATAGATAAGTTCCTGTGGAAAATCCAGTGTAATGTTATTTAGTGCCAAAAGCAAAAGACATAGAAGCATTTTTTTTTTTTTTAGACAGGGTCTTGCTCTGTCACCCAAGCTGGAGTGCAGTGGTGCCATCACAGCTCACTGCAGCCTCAACCTCCTGGGCACAAGCAATCCTTCTGGTTCAACCTCCCAAGTAGCTGGGACTACAGATTTGCCACCATGCCCACATCACTTAAAAAAAATTTTTTTTTGGTAGAAACTAGGCCTCACTATCTTGCCCAGATTAGTCTTGAACTCCTGGGTTGAAGAAATCTCCCCACCTCAGTCTCCCAAAGTGCTGGGATTACAAGTGTGGACCACCACTCCTGACCAAGGAAACTTAAGTGCACATTACGAAGTGAAAGAAGACAATCTGAAAAGCCTACATACTGTATTATTCCAACTATATGACATTCTGGAAATGGCATAATTATGGGGACAGTAAAAAGATCAGTGGGCCTGGCGTGGTGGCTCACGCCTGTAATCCTAGCACTTTGGGAGGCCAACGTGGGTGGATCACCTGAGGTCAGGAGTTTGAGACCAGCCTGGCCAACATGGCAAAACCCCATCTCTACTAAAAGTACAAAAATCAGCTGGGCATGGTGGCACACACCTGTAATCCCAGTTACTTGAGAGGCTGAAGAAGGAGAATCCCTTGAACCCAGGTGGCGGAGGTTGCAGTGAGCCGAGATCGCGCCACTGCGCTCCGGCCTGTGGGAAAGGAGGGAGACTATCTCAAAAAAAAAAAAAAAAAAAAAAGATCAGTGGCTTCCAGGGGCTAAAGCGAGGTGAGGTGGAAGAATGGATGAATAGGCAGAGCACAGAGGATTTTTAGGGCAGTGAAAATACTGTGTAATGCTAAAATGGTGGACGATGTATGTCATTATACATTTGTCCAAACCCATAGACTGTCCAACACCAGGACTGAGCCTCATGCAAACTATGGACTCTGAGTGATCAATGATGTGCCCAGCTGGGGTCATCCACTGGGACAAATGCACCACTCTGCTGGGGATATGGACAGTGGGGAAGGCTGTGCATGCGTGGGGGCAGGAGGCATATGAGAACTCTCTGTACCTTCTGTTCAATTTTACTGTGAATCTAAAACTGCTCTTAAAAAATAAAGGCTTTAAAATGCAAATGTTAGCTTTACAGTCACATGATGTGGAGGAAGCCAGTCGTATCACGTGAGTAAAATGACATGACAGTATGAGAGAAGAGGTGGAGGGGAAATATGATTGGGAGAGTACACAAGTCTCAGCCATCTCTGACATGGGCAGGCAGAAGGAGATACACACAGAGCACATACTCAGTGAGCTCAGAAGTCATCATGTTTGGCCAGGAGCGGTAGCTCACGCCTGTAATCCCAGCACTTCGGGAGGCTGAGGCGGGTGCATCACCTGAGGTCAGGAGATCGAGACCATCCTGGCCAACATAGTGAAACCTTGTCTCTACTAAAAAAAAAAAAAAAAAAAAATTAGCCAGGCGTGGTGGCAGCCGCCTGTAATCCTAGCTACTTGGGAGGCTGAGGCATGAGAATTCCTTCAACCCGGGAGGCAGAGGTTGCAGTGAGCCGACAGAGTGAGACTTTGTCCAAAAAAAAAAAAGAAATCATGTTCTGAGTTATTGCTAAAAATAAAACCCATTTATTTAATTTTAAGGTTCTTATTATTTTTTTTTGAGATAGAGTTTCGCTCTGTTGCCCAGGTTGGCATATAGTGGCGCAATCTCAGCTCACTACAACCTCTGCCTCCCAGGTTCAAGCAATCCTCCTGCCTCAGCCTCTTGAGTAGCTGGGACTACAGGCATATGCCACCACGCCTGGCTAATTTTTTGTATTTTTTTTTTTTTTTTTTTGAGACGGAGTCTCGCTCTGCCACCACGCCCGGCTAATTTTTTGTATTTTTTAGTAGAGACAGGGATTCACCATGTTGCCCAGGCTGGTCTTGAACTCCTGACCTCAGGTGATCGGCCCGCCTCGGCCTCCCAAAGTGCTGGGATTACAGGCGTGAGCCACCGCGCCAGGCTCAATGGAAAACATTTTTCTAAAAAGAAGTGTTCTTATTTAAAGAAAAATAATTTTTGTCTAATTCAAAGGTTATTTAAAGATTATGAAATGAAGTAAAAGAAATGAGTAAATAAGGGACATATAAAGAAAGTATGAACCAAAAAGTATTTGAGACAAGTCTCAATCAATTTAGAAGTTTATTTTGCTAAGGTTAAGGACACACCTGGGAGACAGGTCTGTGTATTTCTCCAAAGATGAGTTTGGATTCCAAGTCTGGCATACTTTAAGTGTTACATCAGGAGCATCTGACAACAAAGCCTGATATTTCCATAAGTGTCCTCCTGTCATCCACTGGTGTCCTTTAGCTTCTAGGACTCCTTGTACTTGGTGTGGGGTTAAAACCTCCAGATGTTGTCCTAAAGTCAGTTTATTGGTTTCATTTACTAAAAGAGCAGTTGCTGCAACTGTCCTGAAGCATCCAGGCCTGATAAGAAAGGTGTGTGAGGAAACCAAAGTCCCTGAAGAACAGCTTAGATGATAGGTAAAATGCTCTCTATGGGCTTGTCCATCTACTCTGTGATCATACAGTTTTGGGGTGACAGAGGCCCATTATAATGGGCCAAAACAGAATAAGCAGCCCAGAAGGAAGTTAATATTCTTACCTGCCAAAGTCAAGGGTTACCTGAGGCTCCTCTAGGGATATGGCTAGTTGTCTGATGGGAGCTGTGGCGGAAGGTCTTGGCTCTGTCACTGTTGGGCTTGCCTGGCTATTTCTTGGTTCTCTCTCTCCCTTTCTTTCTTTCTTTCTTTCTTTCTTTCTTTCTTTCTTTCTTTCTTTCTTTCTTTCTTTCTTCCTTTTTTTTTTTTTTTTGACAGAGTCTCACTCTGTTGCCCAGGCTGGGGTGCAGTGGCACGATCTCAGCTCACTGCAACCTCCGCCTCCCGGTTTCAAGAGATTCTCACGACTCAGCCTCCCGAGTAGCCAGGATTACAGGTATGTGTCACTATGCCTGGCTAATTTTTGTGTTTTTAGTAGAGACGGGGTTTCGCCATGTTGGCCAGGCTGGTCTCGAACTCTTGACCTCAGGTGATCCACCCACCTTGGCCTCCCAAAGTGCTGGGATTACAGGCATGAGCCACCGCGCCTGGTCTTGCCTGGCTATTTCAGCCATCATTGGCTTGGGTGCGGATGGCTCCTTCCGGTGCGCTGGGCAGTCCCTCCTCCAATGGCCAGTTTTCTTACGGTGTGCACACTGATTCATGCCCAAGACACAGTGACTGGAACACCCAGCTTTGGGCTTCTTGCCTTTCTGCTTCCCTTGTTCAGTCCAAGAGCAAGGAGGGCAATCCCATGTGGGAGATGAGCTTAAGGCTGCAGCCAAGAGCTACACCTTGTGGGAGGTCCTTCTTGCTCTTTCTGCTTCCTCTGCTTTGTCCCTGTTATTAAAAACTAAAAATGCCAGGCCAGGCGCGGTGGGTCACACCTGTAATCCCAGCACTTTGGGAGGCCGAGGCAGGCAGATAACGAGGTCAGGAGATTGAGACCATCGTGGCTAAAATGGTGAAACCCTGTCTCTAGTAAAAATACAAAAAATTAGCTGGGCATGGTAGTGGGCACCTGTAATCCCAACTACTCAGGAGGCTGAGGCAGGAGAATGGCGTGAACCCAGGAGGCAGAGCTTGCTGTGAGCTGAGATTATGCCACTGCACTCCAGCCTGGGCAACAGAGCAAGGCTCCATCTTAAAAAAAAAAACAAAAAAAAAAACCTAAAAATGCCATATCCAAAAGCTGTTCCATAGGAGTTTGGGGACCCATAGCTGCTTTTTGTAGTTTCCTACAGGTATCAGGGGCAGAATGGGTTATAAAATGTACTCCCAAAAGGGTTTGTCCTTCCCTTGAGGCAGGATCAGTGTTACTGTAGTTCTGATAGCCTCAATGAAACGCCCTTGAAACAAAACTGGATTCTCATCTTTACCCTGAGAAACTTCCTTAACCTTTTCAGAGTTAACAGGCTTTTTCATACCTTTCTTCATCCCTTCCAACAAACAAGTGACCATATGATCTCTCCTCCCCAAGTCCTCACACTGCCCCTTTGATAGTTCCACTCTGGATCTTGATCTGGAACTGCTTATACCTCCTGCCTGATATATATATAATGGTTTGGGTTGTAAGCTAATACCTCGTCTGCATGGGTCCTAGCTGTCCCCAAAATGTGTTGTTTCTCTTCCACTGTACAACACAGAGACAAAAAGACATGCAGATCCTGCCAAGTTAAACTATAGGCTGAAGTTAATTTCTCCAACTCATCTATGAATTGTCCTGGATCTTCAGAGAAAAGACCAAACTTCTCTTTGCATAGAGCCAAATCAGACATAGAAAAGGGAACATGTACTCTCACAGTGACTTCTTCCCCATTTGCCACCTCTCTAAGTGGATAAAGGTTTCCCATTGGAGGTTGATAGGAGGCTCCAATATGAGTGGTGCTTGCTGGGCTAAGTTCCTCAAGGAGTGGTGGGTACAGAGTGGAACTAGACGGGCAAGAAGGAGGGGATGAAGGGTTCTCAATAGAGCTTTCAGGTGGACTAGAGGGAGAAATGACCGATGCATCTGAACCTTCATAGCTGACAGAAGGAGGTTCTGCTCCACCCAAAAATGCCTGCTGTCCCTTTGTGGTCACCAGAAATATGTTACAGGACAGAGGTCCCCATCCAGGCCCCAAGAGAGGGTTCTTGGATCTTGTGAAAGAAAGAATTCAGGGCGAGTCTGTAGTGCAAAGTAAAAGCAAGTTTATTAAGAAAGTAAAGTAGTGAGCCCGGTGCGGTGGCTCACACCTATAATCCCAGCACTTTGGGAGGCCGAGGCGGGCAGATCACCTGAGGTCGGAAGTTCGAAACCAGCCTGACCAATGTGGAGAAACCCCGTCTCTACTAAAAATACAAAATTAGTTGGGCATGGTGGTGCGTGCCTGTAATCCCAGCTACTTGGGAGGCTGAGGCAGGAGAATCGCTTGAACCCAGGAGGCGGAGATTGTGGTGAGCCGAGCAAGTCCAGCCATTGCAGTCCAGCCTAGGCAAGAAGAGTGAAACTTCGTCTCAAAAAAAAAAAAGAAAGTAAAGTAGTGAAAGAACAGCTACACCATAGACAGAGTAGGACATTCCCGAAAGTAAGAGGAGGAACGCATCCACCCTAGGTACAATGCTTGTATATATGTGGGGAGATGTGCTCTGCTACAAGGGTTTGTTATAAAGGATTAATTTTTTTAATTACTATATTTTGCAAAAATCGATACTATTATCGATTTATTTTAAAGTAAAATTAGGAACTATGTCTTTGTTCTCCAGATATTGGGATATCTGGACACTCTCAAGTCTGGGTCTATTTAGTAAACATTTTTTTTTTTGAGATGGGATCTCGCTCTGTCACCCAGGCTGGAGTGCAATGACGTGATCATGGCTCACTGCAACCTCTGCCTCCCCGGTTCAAGCAATTCTCCTGCCTCAGCCTCCTGAGTAACTGGGATTACAGGGTCATGCCACCACACCTGGCTAATTTTTGTATTTTTAGTAGAGATGGGGTTTCACCATGTTGGTCAGGCTGGTCTCGAACTCCTGACCTCGTGATCCGCCCACCTCAGCCTCCCAAAGTGCTGGGATTACAGGCTTGAGCCACCACACCTGGTCCCCCTTTTTTTTGAGACAGAGTATTGCTCTGTCTCCCAGGCTGGAGTGCAATGGCGGGATCTCAGCTCACTGCAACCTCCGCCTTCTGGGTTCAAGCAATTCTCCTGCCTCAGCCTCCTGAGTAGCTGGGATTACAGGCATGTGCCACCCACCCAGCTAATTTTTGTATTTGAGTAGAGACGGGGTTTCATCATGTTGGCCAGGCTGGGTCTCGAACTCCTGACCTTGTGATCCGCCCAGGCTAGTAATGCCTAATTTTCTGAGAATGCAGCCCAGCAAGTCCCAGCCTCATTTTCCTAGCCCTCACTCAAAATGGAGTCACTCTGGGCCGGACGCGGTGGCTCACGCCTGTAATCCCAGCACTTTGGGAGGCCAAGGTGGGTGGATCACCTGAGATTGGGAGTTTGAGACCAGCCTGACCAACATGGAGAAACCCCGTCTCTACAAAAAATAAAAAATTATCTGGGTCTGGCGATGCATGCCTGCAGTCCCAGCTGCTAGGGAGGCTGAGGCAGGAGAATAGCTTGAACCCAGGAGGCGGAGGTTGTGGTGAGCCGAGATCGAGCCACTGCACTCCAGCCTGGGCAACAAAAGCGAAATTGTGCCTCAAAAAAAAAAAAAAAAAAAATGGAGTCACTCTTGTTCGAACGCCTCCGACACTATAACTAAGTAAAGGAGAATTTATAATAAAGGAAAATTTACATCCTGTCTTTAAGTGGTAAAGGAAGGGGGAGGATAGAAAGACCTTTTTTCTTTGTCCTGCTCTAGGCAAACAGGGAAGGAAGAGAGCTTCCCCACATGTTTCTTATCTTTAATTCAACATCCTTTATGTTTTGGGGAAAAATATTCTGGCTTCCTTCAATGATCGTGCTAATAATGTCTATTTTGTAGTCTTTTTCTGATAAATCCAAATTCTGGTCACTCCCATAGGCAATTTCCTCCTTTTTTATTTTCTTCTGGTGGATCATGAATACATTCGTGTTTCTTCATATACCTTGTACTTTGTTGGAAATTGGACATTTTGGATAATATGTTGTAGGAATTCTGGATCTTGACCCTTCTCCCCTTTAGGGTTTAATTGTTTGCTTTTGTATTTGTTTAGTGACTTACTGGATTTTTTTTTTTTTTTTCTGAGACAGAGTCTCTCTCTGTCCCCAGGTTGGAGTGCAGTGGCACGATCTTAGCTTACTGCAACCTCCATCTCCTGGTTTCTCCTGCCTTCTCCTGCCTCAGGCTCCCAAGTTGCAGGGATTACAGGTGACTGTCACCGCGCCTGGCTAATTTTTGTAGTTTTAGTAGAGATGAGGTTTCACCATGTTGGTCAGGCTGGTCTCGAACTCCTGACCTCAGGTGATCTACCCGCCTCGGTCTCCCAAAGTGCTGGGATTACAGGCATGAGCCACTGCACCCAGCCGACTTACTGGATTCTTTTTTTGTTTGTTTGTTTGAGACGGAGTCTCGCTCTGTCGCCCAGGCTGGAATGCAGTGGCGCGATCTCAGCTCACTGCAACCTCCTCTCCCGGGTTCACGCCATTCTCCTGCCTCAGCCTCCCAAGTAGCTGGGAATACAGGCAGCCGCCACCATGCCCGGCTAATTTTTTTTGTATTTTTAGTAGAGATGGGGTTTCACCATGTTAGCCAGGATGGTCTCAATCTCCTGACCTCGTGATCTGCCCGCCTCGGACCCCCAAAGTGCTGGGATTACAGGCATGAGCCACCACACCTGGTCCGACTTACTGGATTCTTTTAGTGAAGACTGTCTTTCTTCTCACAGTGTAAATCCTCTTTATTTTCTTTCTTTCTTTTCTTTCTTTTTTTGACGGTGTTGCTCTAGTTGCCCAGGCTGAAGTGCAATGGTGTGATCTCAGCTCACCACAACCTCCACTTCCCAGGTTCAAGCAATTCTTCCGCCTCAGCCTTCCCAAGTAGCTGGGATTATAGGCATGCCCCACCAAGCCCGGCTAATTTTGTATTTTTAGTAGAGATGGGGTTTCTCCATATGGGTCAGGCTGGTCTCTAACTCCCGACCTCAGGTGATCCGCCCACCTCGGCCTCCCAAAGTGCTGGGATTACAGGCATGAGCCACCGCGTGTGGCCACTTTCTTTTTTCTTTCCTTCTTTCTTTTCTTTCTTTCTCTTTTTCTTGTCTTTTTTTTTTTTTTTTTTGACAGTGTCTTGCTCTGTTGCCCAGGCTGTAGTGTAATGGTGTGATCTCGGTTCACTGCAATCTCTCTCTCCCGGGTTCAAGCAATTCTCATGCCTCAGCCTCCTGAGTAGCTGGAATTACAGGTGACTGCTACCAGGTCCAGCTAATTTTTGTATTTTTGGTAGATACGGGGTTTCGCCATGTTGGCCAGGCTGGTCTCGAACTCCTGACCTCAAGTGACGCCTTGGCCTCCCAAAGTGCTGGGATTACAGACGTGAGCCACTGCGCTGGGACAATCCTCCTTGTTTTTTGTTTGTTTGTTTGTTTGTTTGTTTTTGAGACAGAGTTTCACTCTTGTTGCCCAGGCTGGGGTGCAATGGCATGGTCTTGGCTCACCGCAACCTCCACCTCCCAGGTTCAAGCAATTCTCCTGCCACAGCCTCCCTAGTAGCTGAGATTATAGGCATGTGCCACCACGCCCGGCTAATTTTGTATTTTTAGTAGAGACAGTGTTTCTCCATGTTGGTCAGGCTGGTCTCGAACTCCCGACCTCAGGTGACCCGCCCGCCTCGGCCTCCCAAAGTGCTGGGATTACAGGCGTGAGCCACTGCGCCCGGCCTCCTCCTCGTTTCTTAAGGAGGTGAAGCTATGGGTAAGTCCATAACTGTCTTGGGATGACAGTTGCCTTGATAGAGGTGTTGTCCTGTCTTTCCCTGACAACACTCTGCAGTTTAATTTAAGTTAAATTAAGCAGCTGATTGCTTAAGAGTTTTCAACAATGAGGGGGGCGGGGCATAAATTGCTCTTCAAAGTAATCCAATCAAATGTGCTCCTTTGAAGGAATAGTTTCTGATCTCAGTGTTTTGCATTTGTGCTAATCCTAGGAGGCCTCTTCTCACCTGTTTTATTCACCATTCCCTCTTATAAACTAGCAGTCCTCCAGTTCTGCCTTTCACTTTAACCTTCACTGTTTAATTGCTCTTCATTGAAAGCACCCATGATCTTGCAAATGGGAGGAGATTAGAAGCTACCTGTTTTACTGCCTGCTTCTCTCCCCAGGCAAAATCTGAGAACAGGGCAAAGACAATGGCAAGTTTTTGCTGAGTGACACCTGAATGCTAGGACCTAAGCACTCAGTGGGTGGGGAAGTGTGGGAGGAGCCAAATTCCTCTCCACTGGCCTCTCTTGAAATGCAAAGTACTGGGGCAATGGTGACCAGGGCTCCAGTCTCCTCAGTGCACCATGCCTAAGGTAGCACCTTTGTCCTGCAAATTGGGACTGAATAACAGAAGAGAAACTGCTACTCTCAGCTGTACTTGCCTACTACCTTAGATTAAACAACAGGTAGCTGGAGGCAGGATGAGAAACGCTGACCTTTTCCTCATCCCAAATATAAAGCCTTCTTTTTTCTTTTTTTATTTTGAGATGGAGTCTTACTCTGTTCCCCAGGCTGGAGTGCAGTGGCATGATCTCGTCTGACTGCAACCTCTGCCTCCCAGGTTCAAGCGATTCTTCTGCCTCAGCCTCCCGGGTAGCTGGGACAACAGGTGTGCGCAACCAGGCCCGGCTAATTTTCGTATTTTTAGTAGAGACTGGGTTTCACCATTGTTGGGAACAAGTCCCCCCAAATCTGGCCATAAACTGGCCCCAAAAGTGGCCATAAACAAAATCTCTGCAGCACTGTAACATGTTCATAATGGCCCTAACGCCCGCGCTGGAAGGTTGTGGGTTTACGGGAATGAGGGCAAGGAACACCTGGCCCGCCCAGGGCAGAAAACCGCTTAAAGGCATTCTTTTGTGTGTGTGTGTGTGTGTGTGTGTGTGTGTGTGTGTGTGTGTGTGTTTGCTTTCTTCTATAATTCCAATACCTCCACCATCAACGACTTGAGATAGCTGCCAAGGTGTTATATAATCAGTGCCAGTGTCTTCATTCATTCCACAACGAAGGCTGTCACTTCACACTTGGAAGGTTGCACAGCGGCCAGGCAGAGGTGCTCCTCACTTCCCAGACGGGGCGGCCGGGCAGAGGCGCTCCTCACTTCCCAGACGATGGGTGGCTGGGCAGAGGTGCTCCTCACATCCTAGACGGGGCGGCTGGGCAGAGGCGCTCCTCACTTCCCAGACGGGGTGGCGGCCGGGCAGAGGCTGTAATCTTAGCACTTTGGGAGGCCAAGGCAGGCGGCTGGGAGGTGGAGGTTGTAGCGAGCCGAAATCACGCCACTACACTCCAGCCTGGGCAACTTTGAGCATTGAGTGAGCAAGACTCCATCTGTAATCCTAGCACTTCGGGAGGCTGAGGCTTGCAGATCACTGGAGGTCAGGAGTTGGAGACCAGCCTGGCCAACACGGCGAAACCCCGTCTCCACCAAAAATACAAAAACCAGCCAGGCGCGGTGGTGTGCGCCTGCAATCCGAGGCAAGAGAATCACGGGAGCCCGAGGGAGGGAGGTCGCAGTGCGCGGAGATTATGCCACTGCATTACAGCCTGGGCAACAGAGGGAGACGGTCTCAAGAAAGAAAGAAAGGGAGGGAGGGAGGGAGATTGCTATTTGAATGGTGGACTGGACTCATTGATGGTGGAGATTGACTGAGCTGGCTACTTCCGCCAAGTTTTTCTAATCCTATATAATGTCAGGGCTATGAACCAAGTTTCTGTAACATTGATTTTGCTAATCCATCTCTGTAGTAATTTTTCAACTTGATAGAATGGAGAAATCATTTAAGTTTTCTGGAGTTGAAGAAGGATGTGTCAGAGTTCTTAACCTGCCCCTTATTAGCAAGACATTCAGCTTTTCTGAGTCTCTGTTTTTTCATAGTTCTGCATGACGAGGGAGGCCTCAGGAAACACAATCATGGCAGAAGGGGAAGCAGGCACATCTTACATGACAGCAGGTGAGGGTGAGAGAGGCAGGCATTCTTAAGCAACAAGCAATAGCATGAGCAGTCTGTGCCTTAAGGACATGCTCCTGCTGCAGTTAACTAGCCCAACCTATTCCTTTAATTCGGCCCATCCCTTTGTTTCCCATAAGGGATACTTTTAGTTAATTTAATATCTATAGAAACAATGCTAATGACTGGCTTGCTGTTAATAAATACGTGGGTAAATCTCTTTTCGGGGCTCTCAGCTCTGAAGGCTGTGAGACCCCTGATTTCCCACTTCACACCTCTATATTTCTGTATGTGTGTCTTTAATTCCTCTAGCGCCACTGGGTTAGGGTCTCCCCGACCGAGCTGGTCTCGGCACACTATATTGGCCAGACTGGTCTCAAACTCTTGACCTTATGATCCACCCGCCTCGGCCTCCCAAAGTGCTGGGATTACAGGCGTGAGCCACTGCACCTGGCCAGATAAAGCCTTCTGACTAGGAGCTGCAGGGAGAGGGAGCCCTGTCTGGCAGCAGCAATCTGTGGCAGATTCTCTGCCTTGCTGATCTGATAGGGAGGAGAGTGGTGGCAGTCTTGGTTCAAATACCTGAGATGCTTGCTTTTCCTACAGAATATTCATAGATTTTATTGAATAAGTGTTTCTGCATTTTCCTGTTGCCCTTATGACAATTTCTAGAGTTTTTGTTTGTTTTTGAGACAGGATCTGCAGCCTTGACCTCCCAGGCTCAGACAATCCTCCTGCCTCAGCCTCTTGAGTAGCTGGGACCACAGGTGCATGCTACCATGCCCAGTTATTTTTTAAATTATCTGTAGAGACGGGGTCTCCCCATATTGTCCTGGCTGGTCTCAAACTCCTCGGCTCAAGCAGTTCTTCCAACTGAGCCTCCCAAAGTGGTGGGATTACAGGTATGAGCCACTGTGACCAGCCCATTTCTAGAGGTTTTAAGTAGTTGGGTCTTTATAGTTTTCACAAGTCTCACTGGAGAATAGGTCAAGGAGCTCCTCATGCTTTCATGCTGGAATTTGGTATTCTACTCATGTCTGGTTTTTTTTTTTTTTTTGAGATGGAGTCTCACTCTGTTGCCCAGGCTAGAGTGTAGTGGTACAATCTCAGCTCACTACAATCTCTGCCTTGCGGGTTCAAGTGATTCTCCTGCCTCAGTCTCCTGAGTAGCTGGAATTACAGGCATGTGCCACCATGCCCGGCTAATTTTTTGTATTTGTAGTAGAAATGGGGTTTCACCATGTTGCCCAGTCTGGTCTTCAATTCCTGACCTCAGGTGATCTACCTGCCTTGGCCTCCCAAAGTGCTGGGATTACAGGCATGAGCCAACTCCTAGCGTGTTATAGTCTTTTTGTTAAAGTTCTGAAAACATTGATTTTTACCATTTCTGCCAGTATTCTATGGCATTAATGGATGTAAACCAAAAATAAATTCTAAGCCTCCCAACCACCTGAATGGATTCCTCCTCTTGGCCAAAGGCATTCCAAAATAAACCTGAAACATTATTTCAGACCATCATGGGAATGGGTGGTGAGACAGGCCGCATTATACCTTCCTCTCATTGAAATTCAGGCACAGCTGACCAGCATTAACATTAAAGCAGAGACCTTGAGATGGAGAGAGCAGACTCTGTAGCAATAAGATACCAACATGACAGATCACAGTCACAAAATAAATAAATATATTTTATCCCAAAATATATTGTTTTGACATATTTTGAAATGGGCCTGCAAAACCTGTCTCTTTAAGTCTGATAAAAACATTTAGAATCTATTCTCTTTGAAGCCTGCATAATAGAACCTTAATTTCATCTGCATAATAAGAACGCCTTATTTTAACCTCAGACACTCCCTTCTACTGATTCCAAGGCTTTAGATAAACTCTCAACCAATAACCAATCAGAAAATCTTTGAGTCCACCGATAACCTGGAAGCGCCCCCTTCCTGCTTTGAGTCGTCCCACCTTCCCAGATGGAACCAATGTACATCTTTTTTTTTTTTGAGACGGAGTCTCACCCTGTTGCCCAGGCTGGAGTGCAATGGTGCAATCTTCGCTCACTGCAACCTCTACCTCCTGGATTCAAACGATTCTCCTGCCTCAGCCTCCCGAGTAGGTGGGATTACAATTGCCCACCATAACACTCAGCTAATTTTTGTTTTATTAGTAGAGACGGGGTTTCACCATGTTGGCCAGGCCGGTCTTGAACTCCTGACCTCGTGATCCATCCGCCGCAGCTTCCCAAAGTGCTGGGATTACAGGCGTGAGCCACCATGCGCGGTGGAACCAATGTACATCTTACATATATTGACTGATGTCTAAAATGTGTGAAAGCGAGCTGTAACCCTACCACCTTGGTCACAGGATCTCCTATGGCTGTGTCACAGGCCATGGTCAATCACATTTGACTCATATTTCAAATATTTTACAAAGTTTCACACTTTTTGTTGACTTGGAGGAAAGAATTTTTTAGAGGTCCTTATTTTCCCATTCCTACTGATATTGTCTTACCCATATAATATTTACAGAAGTCTTTACCTTTCTTTTCATCTAGGATGTTTTCACTTTTTGGTATTATAGGTAATGCTTCTGTGAATATTTTTGTCTATGTAGCTGGGGGTAGGTGTCCTCACATTTCTCTAGGGTGTATGTTTAGGAATGACATTGGTAGGCCATAGGGTTTGCATCCTTTTTTTTTTTTTTTTTTTTTTTTTTGAGATGGACTCTCGCTGTGTCGCCCAGGCTGGAGTGCAGTGGTGCGATCTCGGCTCACTGCAAGCTGTGCCTCCCGGGTTCACGCCATTCTCCTGCCTCAGCCTCCCGAGCAGCTGGGACTACAGGCCCCTGCCACCGCGCGTGGCTGATTTTTTGTATTTTTAGTAGAGACAGGGTTTCACCGTGGTCTCGATCTCCTGACTTCGTGATCCGCCCACCTCGGCCTCCCAAACTGCTGGGATTACAGGTGTGAGCCACTGTGCCTGGCTGGGTTTGCATATCTTTAGCAGACTATTCCAAACTGTTCCTGAGTGATGATACCTATTTATCTCAGGGAATGAGAGTCCCCTTGATCCTCAACCTCAGCAACAGTTGGTATTGTGAAACTAAAATTTTTGCCCATTGTGCAGAGATATTAACTTGTAATAAAGAAAAAGGTTTGGCCATGCATGGCAGCTCTTGCCTGTAATCCTGAAACTTTGGGAGGCCAAGGCAGGCAGATCACCCGAGGTCAGGAGTTTGAGACCAGTCTGGCCAACATGGAGAAACCCTGTCTCTACTAAAAATACGAAAATTAGCTGTGCATGGTGGCAGGTGCCTGTAATCCCAGCTACTTGGGAGGCTAAGGCAGGAGAATTGCTTGAGCCCAGGAGGCAGAGGCTACTGTGAGCCGAGATCATGCCACTGCACTGCAGCCTGGAAAACAGAGTGAGACTCTGCCTCCAAAAAAGAAAAAGAAAAAGAAAAAGTTTTGCTAGTTGATGAGCATATATTGGCATCTTATTATGGTTTTAATATGCATTTCCCTAATTATTATTATTATTATTTTTGAGACGGAGTCTTGCTTTGTCGCCCAGGTTGGCGTGCAGTGGCACTATCACAGCTTACCACAACCTCCGCCTCCTGGGTTCAAGCAATTCTCGTGCCTCAGCCTCCCAAGCAGCTGGGATTACAGGCACATGCAACCACACATGGCTCATTTTTGTATTTTTTGTAGAGACGGGGTTTTACAATGTTGGCCAGGCTGGTCTCAAACTCCTGACCTTGGGTGATCTACCTGCCTCAGCCTCCCAAGGTGTTGGAATTACAGACGTGAACCATTGTACCTGGCCTGCATTTCCCTAATTATTAATGACATTATATGTCCTGTAACCCCCACTGGCCATTTGTATACTCTTCTTTTTTTTTTTTTTTGGGACAGAGCCTTGCTCTGTCACCCAGGCTGGGGTGCAGTGGCACAATCTCGGCTCACTGCAACATTGGCCACCTGGGTTCAAGCAATTCTCTGCCTCAGCCTCCCAAGTAGCTGAGATTACAGGTGCCTGCCACTATGCCTGGCTAATTTTTTTTGTATTTTGGCCAGGCTGATCTTGAACTCCTGACCTAGTGATCCATTCACCTCAGCCTCCCAAAGTGCTGGGATTACAGGCGTGAGCCACCGCGTCCTGCTGTGTATTCTTCTTTTGGAAGTACGGCATTAATTCTTCTGCTTATTTTTCTATTATGTTATCTTTTTCTTAATAAATTGTCTTTTTGTGTATATTTTGGGTATGAGTCTTCTGTCTGTTAGATGTATTTCAATTATCTTCTCCCAGTCTGAAGCTTTCTTTCTACTCTGTTAATGGTATCTTTTTCTCTAATTTTGAATTTCTGATATATAGGAATTGAAAAAATAATAGAATTCTCATGTGATCTAGGAGTGTCTGCGCAGCTGCCAATTTGTATCTGGCATCCTTCACCCAGCATTCCCTTATGTGAACATCTTACAAAATAATAAAGAATTGGGTGGGCATCCTTTTTTCTTTTTTTTTGAGATGGAGTCTCACTGTGTCGCCCAGGCGCCCAGGCTGGAGTGCAGTGGGGTGTGATCTAGGCTCACTGCAAGCTCCGTCTCCCGGGTTCATGCCATTCTCCTGCCTCAGCCTCCCGAGTAGCTGGGACTACAGGTGCCCACCACAACACCTGGCTAATTTTTTGTATTTTTAGTAGAGATGGGGTTTCACCATGTTAGCCAGGATGGTCTCAATCTCCTGACCTTGTGATCCACCCGCCTTGGCCTCCCAAAGTGCTGGGATTACAGGCGTGAGCCACCGCGTGCAGCCTTTTTTTTTTTTTTTTTTTTTTTTGAGACGGAGTTGCCACCTCCTCCTACCAGGTTCAAGCAATTCTCCTGCCTCAGCCTCCCGAGTAGCTGGGATTACAGGCATGTGCCATTATGCCAGGCTAATTTTGTATTTTTAGTAGAGACAAGCTTTCTCCATGTTGGTCAGTCTGGTCTGCAACTCCCAACCTCAGGTAATCCGCCCGCCTCAGGCCTCCCAAAATGTTGGGATTACAGGCATAAGTGACCGCGCCTGGCCCTCCCCCCTCCTTTTTTTAAGATGGAGTCTTGCCCTTGTCGCCCAGGCTGGAGTACAATGGCACGATCTCGGCTCACTGCAACCAATGCCTCATGTTATCAGTGTCTGTGAAGGAGAAAGTAGAGAGAAGCAATAGGGCAACTGATGGGCTTGAGAACAGCTGAACCCCAAAACACACAATTGGGATTCCCTAGAGAGCACAGCAGGCCAATGTGAGGAGTGGCTGAAACTCAGAGCAGTCATGCCCTGCCTAATGGTGAGTGAAACTGGCCTGCAGAAGGTCTACGAGTCTGCAGCAGTCTGGTCCGTGAGAGCAGAACTCCCCTTCTGGGACAGTGCCCTACAATGAGGAGAAACTGCTCAACAGAATCAAAATTGAACATGATAGGGACAATGGAGCTCAAAAACCGAGCAGGGTTAAAGCTCAGAAAGCAAGCCACATGTTTTCACAGTATACTACATGAAAACAGCAGAGATCTGGGAAGGTACAAAGGCCATCCTAAACCATCTCTCCTTCGGAAGAATCACATTAAAAATGATCAACAGACAGTGGTTCATGCCTGTAATCCCAGTACTTTGGGAGGCAGAGGCAGGCAGATCACCTGAGGTCAGGAGTTCAAGACCAGCCTGGCCCACATGGTGAAACCCTGTCTCTACTAAAACTACAAAAATTAGCCGGGCGTGGTGGCACAGGGCTGTAATCTCAGCTACTTGGGAGGCTGAGGTAGGAGAATCGCTGGAACCCAGGAAGCAGAGGTTGCAGTGAGCCAAGATCATGCCATGGCACTCTGGCCTGGGCAACAAGAGTGAAGCTCCTTCTCAAAAAAAAAAAAAAAAAGATCAACAGAAAAGTGTATGGGTATCCCTCAGTGTTAGAGTACGTTACATAAGAAAAATGGGGCCAGGCACGGTGGCTCACGTCTGTAATCCCAGCACTTTGGGAGGCCGAGGCAGGCAAATCACCTGAGGTCAGGAGTTCGAGACCAGCCTCAACGTGGAGAAACTCCATCTCTACTAAAAATACAAAATTAGCCAGGCGTGGTGGTGCATGCCTGTAATCCCAGCTACTCAGGAGGCTGAGGCAGGAGAATTGCTTGAACCTGGGAGGAGGAGGTTGCGGTGAGCTGAGATCGTGCCATTGCACTCCAGCCTGGACAACAAGAGTGAAACTGTCTCAAAAAAAAAAAAAAGAAAAAGAAAAAAGAAAAATGGGATGAAAACGAGAACATCTCTATAAGAAAATGAAAACATGCCAGCAAGACGCCCATAAAAACGAACCAGGAGACTGCACCTGCTATTCCAAAACAAGCTAAAGGTATTAAGAATATGACACAAGTCATGCAAGAACAATGTAACCAATAATTTAAAAAATTCAGAAAAAAGATAGAAATCAGGAAGAAATTTAGAAATAAAAGAAGCATTTTAGGAATTAAGGCTAAGCTAGATGGATTAGAGTGAATAACAACAAGCAATAATGCTTTAAGATAAATAGAAGGTAAAACGAAGAAAAGCAACTTTATTTTTTAGAGACAGGGTCTTGCTTTATCACTCAGGCTAGAGGGCAGTAACACAATCATAGGTCTCTGCAGCCAGGAACCCAACTTCCTGGGCTCAAGTGTTACTCCTGCTTCAGCCTCCCGAGTAGCTGAGACTACAGGTGTGAGCCAGCTAATTTTTCACTTTAAAATATTTTTTTGTAGAGACTTGTTTTCACCATGTTGCCCAGGCTGGTCTCAAACTCCTGAGCTCAAGCAATCCTCCTGATTCAGCCTCCCAGAAAAGTTTTTTTTTTTTTTTTTGAGACGGAGTCTCACTATGTCGCCAGGCTGGAGTGCAGTGGCGCAATCTCAGCAAACTGCAACCTCCGTCTCCCAGGTTCAAGCAATTCTTCTGCCTCAGCCTCCTGAGTAGCTGGGATTACAGGCACGTGCCACCATGCCCAGCAATTTTTGTACTTTTAGTAGAGACAGGGTTTCACCATGTTGGCCAGGATGGTCTCGAGCTCCTGACCTTATGATCCGCCCGCCTCGACCTCCCAAAGTGCTGGGATTACAGGCCACCATGACCAGCCCAGAAAAGTTTTAAATGAACAAACGAGCCAGGCGCGGTGGCTCACCCCTGTAATCCCAGCACTTTGGGAGGCTGAGGCGGGCAGATCATGAGGTCAGGAGATCGAGACCATTCTGGCTAACACGGTGAAACCCCATCTCTACTAAAAATACAAAAAAAAAATTAGCTGGGCATTGTGGCGGGCGCCTGTAGTCCCAGCTACTCGGGAGGCTGAGGCACAAGAATGGCGTGAACCTGGGAGGTGGAGCTTGCAGTGAGCCGAGATCGCGTCACTGCACTCCAGCCTGGGCAACAGAGCAAGACTCCCATCTCAAAACAAAAAAGAAAAAGGAAAAGAAAAAAAGGGTCTGGCACAGTGGCTTACACCTCTAATCCCAGCACTTTGGGAGACTAAGGTAAGCAGATCACTTGAGGTCAGGAATTCAAAACCAGCCTGACCAATGCAGTAAAACCCCATCTCTACTAAAAATACAAAAATTAGCCAGGCATGGTGGCGGGTGCCTTTAGTCTCAGCTACTCAGGAGGCTGAGGCAGCAGAATCGCTTGAACCTGGGAGGCAAACTTTGCAGTGAGCCGAGATCATGCCACCATACTCCAGCCTGGGCAATAAAGCAAGACTCTGTCTTAATTAAAAAAAAAAAAAAAAAAAAAAGAGGGCAGGCACGGTGGCTCATGCCTGTAATCCCAGCATTTTGGGAGGCTGCAGTGGGTGGATCACCTAAGGTCAGGAGTTCGAGACCAGCCTAGCCAACATGGTGAGACCCTGTCTCTACTAAAAATACAAAAATAGCCAGGCGTGGGTGGTGGTGGGCACCTGTAATCCCAGGTACTTGGGAGGCTGAGGCAGGAGAATCACTTGAACCCAGGAGGCAGAGGTTGCAGTGAGTAGAGATTGCGCCACTGCACTCCAGCCTGGGCGACAGAGCAAGACTCCATCTCAAAAAAAGAAAGAAAAGAAAAGGGGCCGGGGGCGGTGGCTCACCCCTGTCATCCCAGCACTTTGGGAGGCTGAGGCGGGCAGATCACGAGGTCAGGAGTTCGAGACCAGCCTGACCAACATGGTAAAACCCTGTCTCTACTAAAAATACAATAATTAGCTGGGTGTGGTGGCGTGCGCCTGTAATCCCAGTTACTCAGGATGCTGAGGCAGGGGAATCGCTTGAACCTGGAAGGTGGAGGTTGCAGTGAGCCGAGATCGCGCCACTGCACTCCAGCCTGGGTGTCAGAGTGAGACTCGGTGTCAAAAAAAAAAAAGAAAACAAAAAACAAAAAACGATTCAAGACAAAGTGCAAAATACTGAAGATGGGCAAAACCCAACAGTAAAATAAGAGGAATCCCAAAAAAAGAAGATTTTCCAAAAGGTTTGAAACTACAAGCTGAAAGAACATAATGCATGCCCAGAACTATCACTGCTAAGATATGTTCTAATAAAATATTAAGACTTTAGGCCGGGCAAGGTGGCTCACACCTTTAATCCCAGCACTTTGGGAGGCCAAGGCAGGTAGATCACCTGAGGTCAGGAGTTCGAGACCAGCCTGGCCAACATGGTGAAACTCTGTCTCTACTAAAAATAGAAAAATTAGCTGGGCATGTTGGTGCATGCCTGTAATCCCAGCTACTCAGGAGGCTGAGGCAGGAGAATGGCTTGAACCCAGGAGGTGGATGTTGCAGTGAGCCGAGATCGTGACACTGCACTCCAGCCTGGGCAACAGAGTGAGATGCCATCTCAAAAAAACAAAAAACAAAAAACACACACAAAAAGTTATTTACAGAAATTTGTGGCTGGCCTGCAGGTGGTAATTTGTAGACTCATGCTCTGTAGGGAAGGAACATGCCCTACTGGTTCCCTACTTCTCATTCGCTGGTGCTCTGATTTACATGTTTTTGTACCCTCCAAAAATTCATATTGGAATTTATTCCCTAATGCCACAGAATTGGAAGGAGTGGCCTTTGGGAGATGATTAATGCGGGCTTTGCCTTTGTGAATTGCATTAAGTGCCGTTATAAAATGGCTTGATGGGGCGGGGGGAGTTCACTGCTTTTTTGCCCTTCTGCCATATGAACACCCAGTATTCCCTTCCCTGGAAGATGCAGCATCAAGCCACCCTCTTAAAAGCGAGAGCAGCCCTCCCCAGATAGCCAGTCCTGCTGGTGTCTTTCTTTTTTTCCTCTTTTTTTTTTTTGAGACGGAGTCTCGCTCTGTCACCCAGGCTGGAGTGCAGTGGCACAATCTCGGGTCACCGCAACCTCCGCCTCCAGGGTTCAGGTGATTCTCATGCCTCAGCCTCCCGAGTAGCTGGGATTACAGATGCACAACACTATGCTCAGCTAATTTTTTGTATTTTTAATAGAGACTGGGTTTCACCATGTTATTCAGGATGGTCTCGATCTCTCTCTCTTTTTTTTTTTTTTCAGACGGAGTCTCGCTCTGTCGCCCAGGCTGGAGTGCAGTAGTGCGATCTCGGCTCACTGCAAGCTCCGCCTCGCGGGTTCACGCCATTCTCCTGCCTCAGCCTCCTGAGTACCTGGGACTACAAGTGCCTGCCATCACGCCTGGCTAATTTTTCTATTTTTAGTACAGACAGGGTTTCACCGTGTTAGCCAGGATGGTCTTGATCTCCTGACCTTGAGATCCACCCACCTCGGCCTCCCAAAGTGCTGGGATTACAGGCGTGAGCCACCGTGCCAGGCCTGGTCTTGATCTCTTGACCTTGTGATCCGCCTGCCTCGGCCTCCCAAGGTGCTGGGATTACAGGCGGGAGCCACCGTGTCTGGCCGAGTTTTGACTAATATAGATAATAACAGAAATTTGGAGTGTGAAGGAACTGTTCTGAACATTCTTCCAGGTGCATTTGGTGGGCTCAGTATTTTTGTTTCCTGTGATATCTGGTTAGTTCTGTCTTTCCAAAATTAGGGAATAAGGAGGTTTCGCTAATCTGCTGATGTGCAGTGTGGTATTTCTCATGTTTACTTGACTATGTGGAAACACTTTTCTACAACTTTTTACTGAGACTTGCAACACCCCACTCTGGAAGTCATCAATGGGGAAGAAATGGATGGAACCTTGGTGTTCTCCTTTCCCACAAAGAAAATCAGGTGCACATACAACCTATGAGGAGACACGGAGGAAAAAAAGATTAATACTTAAAGAGTCAGTTATTTTGTAAAATTTTCTTCAATTTTAGTTTGTCTGATTTTATCTTTCTATTTTTTTATTATTACTATTTTTTGAGATGGAGTTTTGCTCTGTCATCCAGGCTGGAGTGCAGTGGCATGATCTTGGCTCACTGCAACCTCTGTCTCCCAAGTTCAAGTGATTCTCCTGCCTCAACCTCCCAAGTAGCTGGAATTACAGGTGTGTACCACCACACCTGGCTAATTTTTTGCATTTTTAGTAGAAACGGGGTTTCACCATGTTGGCCAGGCTGGTCTTGAACTCCTGACCTCAGGTGATCTGCCTGCCACAGCCTCCCAAAGTTTTGAGATTACAGGCGTGAGCCATTGCACCTGGCCTTCTTTTTTTTTTTTTTTTTTGAGACAAAGTCTCACTTTGTTATCCAGGGTGGAGTGCAGTGTCACGATCACAGCTCACTGCAGCTACAACCTCCCAGGCCCAAGTGATCCTCCCACTTCAGCCTCTTGAGTAGCTGGGACTACAGGTGCATGCCACCACACTGGGCTAATTTAAAATATTTTTTGTAAAGATGGAATGTCGCTATGTTGTCCAGACTGGTCTCAAACTCCTGGGGTCAAGCAATCCTCCTGCTCTGGCCTTCCAAAGTGCTGTGATTACAAGCATGAGTCACCATGCCCAGCCATGTTGGTTTTGTTTTTTGTTTTTTGTTTTTTGTTTGTTTTTTTTTTGAGACGGAGTCTCGCTCTGTCACCCAGGCTGGAGTGCGGTGGCGCGATCTCGGCTCACTGCAAGCTCTGCCTCCCGGGTTCACGCCATTCTCCTGCCTCAGCCTCTCCCAGTAGCTGGGACTACAGGCGCCCGCCACCACGCCCGGCCAATTTTTTGCATTTTTAGTAGAGACAGGGTTTCACCGTGGTCTCGATCTCCTGACCTCGTGATCCGCCCGCCTCGGCCTCCCAAAGTGCTGGGATTACAAGCGTGAGCCACCACGCCCGGCCTGTTTTTTGTTTTTTGAGACAGGGTCTTGCTCTTTCACCCAGGCTGGAGTGGCATGAACATAGCTTACTGAAGCCTTGATCTCATGGGCTCAAGTGATCCTCCTGCTTCAGCCTCTCAAGTAGCTGAGACTACAGGTGTCAGAGGCATGTGAACCACAATAACTCCATCTTGAATAGGAGCTGGGTAAAACGAGGCTGAAACCTATGGGCTGCATTCCCATACAGTTAAGGCACTCTAAGTCACAGGATGAGATAGGAGGTCGGCACAAAATACTGGTCATAAAGACCTTACTGATAAAACAGGTTGTAGTACAGGAGCCAGCCAAAACCCACCAAAAACAAAATGGCAACGAGTCTTCACTACTACACTCCCACCAACGCCATGACAGTTTACAAATGCCATGGCAACGTCAGGAAGTTATCCTATACGGTCTAAAAAGGGGAGGCATGAATAATCCACACCTTGTTCAGCATATCATCAAGAAATAACCATAAAGATGGGCAACCAGCAGTCCTTGGGCTGCTCTGTCTATGGAGTAGCCATTCTTTTATTCTTTTACTTTCTTAATAAACTTGCTGGCTGGGAGCGGTGGCTCATGCTTGTAATCCCAGCACTGGGGGAGGCCGAGGCGGGTGGATCACGAGGTCAGGAGTTCGAGACCAGCCTGGCCAAGATGTTGAAACCCTGTCTCTACTAAAAATACAAAAATTAGCCGGGCGTGGTGGTGGGCGCCTGTAATCGCAGCTACTTAGGAGGCTAAGGCAGAGAATTGCTTGAACCTGGGAGGCACAGGTTGCAGTGAGCCAAGACTGCGCCACTGCAATCCAGCCTGGGCAACAGAGCGAGACTCCATCTCAAATAAAAAGTAAAATAATAATAAACTTGCTTTCACTTTGCACTGCGGACTCATCCTGAATTCTTTCTTGCGTGAGATCCAGGAACCCTCTTTTGGGGTCAGGATCCAGACCCCTTTCCTGTAACACAGGCACTTGTCACCAGGCCTGGCTAATTTTTGATTTTTTGTAGAGATGGGGTTTCACCCTGTTGCCCGGGCTGGTTTTGAACTCCTTGGCTCAAGGGATCCTCCCTACTCGGCCTCCCAAAGTGCTGGGATTGGTGGCATGAGCCACTGTGCCCAGCCTTGTCTAATATTTATGACAAGATTGAGGTAATGGATTTTCAATAATTTTGTGGCAATACCACAGAAGTGATGTGCCTTTCTCAATGGATCCTATAAGTAGATACCTAATGTTACTATATTTTATACGTGGTGATGTTAACTTTGATCACTTGTTTAAAGTGGTGCCTGCCAGGATTCTCCACTGTAAACTATTTTTTCCTTTGTAATTACTAAACACTTTGTTTTTATTTTTTAATTTCCTTTTGAGAGGAGTCTCGCTCAGTCACCCAGGCTGGAGTGCAGTGGCACGATTTTGGCTCACTGCAACTCCTGCCTCCCAGGTTCAAATGATTCTGGTGCCTCAGCCTCCGGAGTAGCTGGGATTACAGGCGCGCGTCACCACACCCGGCTAATTTTTTTTTTTTTTTCTTTTTGAGACGGAGTCTCACCCTGTCACCTAGGCTGGAGTGCAATGGTGCGATCTTGGCTCACTGCAACATCCGCCTCCCGGTTTCAAGCGATTCTCCTGCCTCAGCCTCCCTGAGTAGCTGGAATTACAGGCGCCCGCCACCACGCCAGGCTAATTTTTTGTATCTTTAGTACAGACGGGGTTTCACCATGTTGGCCAGGCTGGTCTCGAACTCCTGACCTCAGGTGATCCGCTCGCCTCGGCCTCCTAAAGTGCAGGAATTCCAGGCGTGAGCCACCGTGCCTGGCCTAATTACTAAACATTTTAGTAGAGATGTTTTGAAACTTTGCATATGTCCTGTTTCGGCTTCAAGTTCTGCCTACTAATTTTAGCATCCATCGGTGGATGCTGTAGAAGGCCAACCTTTACTTTCTCAGTCTGAGCAAAATTTCACTGTTTTAAGGAGCAAAACGAGCAGAATTATTGGACAGGAAGAATGGTAGGAGAGAGTAGAGACCTAGGCAAGGGCCGCTCCTGTAAAAATTAGGTAAGTGAAATCTAATAATAATAAGCACATTCGCACTACGAACAGAAGGATACCCCGGCAGCTCTGAGAGGGGTTTGCAATCAGGCGCCGGGTCGGCTTCCCGGTTGCCCCGGAGACAGGGTCCTTCCTTGTTCGGCGCCGCCATCTTGTGTCGCCAGCCCTTGCCCAATGAGCGGCTGCTCAGTGGCGGGAGGGCGGGCTACCGCGGCGGTGCTCTGCCCGTCTTGGCGCTCTGCTTTTCCCGGTCATGGAGGCGCCAGCCGCCCGCTTGTTTCTGCTCCTGTTGCTCGGGTCTCGGGCCCTGGCGCCGGCCAGCGCCTCCTCTGAGGCACCGCCGCTAATCAACGAGGACGTGAAGCGCACGGTGGACCTAAGCAGCCACCTGGCTAAGGTGACGGCCGAGGTGGTCCTGGCGCACCTGGGCGGCGGCTCCACGTCCCGAGCTACCTCTTTCCTTCTGGCTTTGGAGCCTGAGCTCGAGGCCCGGCTGGCGCACCTGGGCGTGCAGGTGAGTGTGGGCGACCCCTCGCCGCCGCTCCCGGGGCCTTTCCCGCCGGTCCCCGGACTCCGCCCGCGCCCCTCTAGGCGTCAGGAAATGCGGAGACCCGGGCGGCGGGCGGGGCGCAGGGGGTCCATGGGATTGCCTCGGGGCCCGCGAAGAGTCCCGGGTGGCCAGGGGCCCCGGCGCCTCCGCTGCCCGTGCGCGCCCGCCCTCCTGCCTGGGCCACGTCAGCACTGGCCTGCCCCCGCGCGGGTCGTTGCTCACGTGGGCAGCTGCTGGGATCCGCGGCCGACCCGCCTCGGAGCTTACCCCTGTTTGGGCCATTCTCGGCACCGCTCGGACGACCTCCGGCCGATAGAACGCACCTCTCTTCCACAAGGCGGGCGCGGCAGCCCCTCGGCCCCGTGCCAGCGGGCGCCAGACTTCATTTCTCACGGCCCGACGCGGTGGCGCAAGTAGAGGACAAATAAATTAATTAAAGTGAATTTCATTCTCTTGATTCAGTACCTGGTCCGTTGTAGGTGCTTCTTTCTAGACATAGAGAGCCATCAGAAATGTAACAGGTTTCGCATTTTTAAGTTGGTAATCACTTGAAATCCCTATTAATGTGACGCATTTCTTAAGGTTGCTAATGAACTCTTTCTAAATGTTAACTCTTCTTAAAGTTAGTTTTAAAACTCCTGCACTTAATATAAGTTCTCTTATGCTGTACAGAAAAGGAAAGTCCAATTTTCTCCCTTCCCCCTACTGCTTCTCATTCTTACACCTCGGCAGTAAATGGCTGTGTTTGGCTTAAATGTTTCCAGGTATTTCAGTGATCACCAAAGAAAATGTTGGGTTTGGGAGTGGAGGGAATATACATACACAGAGGTTTGGTTTTTATTACTATTGTTGTTAAACAATTTCATTAAATGATTACCTAATTATTTGTTGAGAGAATAGTCATTATAGTGTCACATTTCTTCTAAGCACACTTCGTTCTGACTGAATATGGAGCTATAAAGCTGGGTTTATAGAGATTACGTTTCTGAAATGACTCCTATTTTCTTTCATGCCTTGTCCATGATGAAATAAAGTTTTACCCAAAGGATTGTGGAAAGATAGATCAAAACTTCATGTAAATTTGCCTTGCCACCTTTGAATGTCTTGAATGTTAAATCCCGTTCTTTATAGAAGCCAGTTATGATTTAATGAGCTTGTTACAGTATAAGTGGACCACAGCAGGAGCTCAGCTATCCTGCCATCATGCCTGCGAGCTAGGTTAATGTACTTATTTTATCTTGTTTTTATTTTTTCTCCCAACTTTATTGAGGTATAATTGGTATACAAAAAACTATTATTAATATATTCAAAATACGTATACACTGGTGTAACCATTACCACCATCCGGGTAATAAACATATCTGTCACCTCCAGAAGTTTCCTTTTGTCCTTTGTTTGTTTCTGTGGTAAGATACTTTCTTACTGGGACTCTACTGTGTATCAGATATTATGGTGGGTATTTTAAATATATTCTCATTTAGCCCTCATAGCAACCATTTAAGGTATAAGTCCTCATATAGCAGGCAAAGAGGCTGTAGTCTGTCAGGTTAAGTTATTTAGCCCCCTACATGCGGTCTTACAGTGCAGAGTAAGTCAGGGCTCCAGCTTATTCCATAATTTGTGTGTTCTCACACTATATAATGTTGCCTCTTCTGGCTTTTATGGCTGTGAGATAGGATTGTATTGGGTATAAGACTTGCAGTCACATCAACAGATTTATTTAAAATCATTTTCAATTTTGTAGTCCAAGACACTAGTTAAATGGATATATGTGCTATTTTGTACTCCTATCCCAGTGGGAAACAACTGGATGATAAACTTAACAAGGAGATGTATATTTTCCAACAGTTATATTGGAAACTGATGAGGTTGCTGAAATGTTTTTCAGTGCGTTCTTTTCTTTTTCTTTTTTTTTTTGAGGCAGAGTTTCACTCTCGTTGCCCAGGCTGGAGTGCAATGGCGCGCGATCTTGGCTCACTGCAACCTTTGCCTCCTGGGTTCAAGTGATTCTCCTCTCTCTCCTCTGGAGTAACTGGGATTACAGACACATGCCACCATGCCCGGCTAATTTTTGTATTTTTTTTTGATATGGAGTCTTGCTCTGTCCCCAGGCTGGAGTGCGGTGGCGCAGTCTTGGCTCACTGCAACCTCTGCCTCCCAGGTTCAAGCGATTCTCCTGCCTCAGCCTCCGGAGTAGCTGGGACTACAGGCGTGTGCTACCACGCGCAGCTAATTGTTGTATTTTTTTTCGTAGAGACAGGGTTTCACGCATGTTGGCCAGGATGGTCTTGATCTCTTGACCTCGTGATCCGCCCACCTCGGCCTCCCAAAGTGCTGGGATTACAGGTGTGAGCCACTGCGCCCGGCCAATTTTTGTATTTTTAGTAGAGACCGGGTTTCATCATATTGGTCAGGCTGGTCTTGAACTCCTGACCTCAGGTGATCTACCTGCCTCGGCCTCCCAAAGTGCTGGGATTGCAGGCGTGAGCCACCGTTCCTGGCCTTCAGTGGGTTATTTTCAAACCCTTGTAGAATTTTAGGAGCTTAGCAGAAGGGACCATGGTGGTTATTGACTAGGAGCCAGTGGTTCCTTCTCTTTTTACCGCCAAGGACCCATCTAATGATTTTTCCTCTCTTTTGGATTCTGTATCTGAAATATTTTTGCATGCTAATATTTTATTAAGTAACTCTATTTTTCAATAAACCAATTAAGTCTGTATAACTGAACACAATGCGAGTTCCTGATACACACACATATACTAGAATGTTCCTTTTTTTTTTTTTTTTTTTTTGAGACGGAGTCTCACTCTGTCGCCCAGGCTGGAGTGCAGTGGCACCATCTCGGCTCACTGCAAGCTCTGCCTCCCGGGTTCACGCCATTCTCCTGCCTCAGCCTCTCCGAGTAGCTGGGACTACAGGCTCCCGCCACCACGCCCGGCTAATTTTTTGTATTTTTAGTAGAGACGGGGTTTCACCGTGGTCTCGATCTCCTGACCTCGTGATCCGCCCGCCTCGGCCTCCCAAAGTGCTGGGATTACAAGCGTGAGCCACCGCGCCCGGCCCTGTTCCTTTTTTTTTGAGGCAAGTTCTCGATCTGTTCCCCAGGGTAGAGCACAGTGGCCCAGTCAGAGCTCACTGCAGCCTCAAATTTCTGGGCTCAAGGGATCCTGCCACCTAGCCTCCTGAGTAGCTAGGACTACATGTGTGCACCACTACGCCTGGCTAATTAAGAGCAATTTTTTGTTTTTTCAGAGATGGGGTCTTGCTGTGTTGCCCAGGCTGGTCTTCAACACCTAGCCTCAAGCAGTCCTCCCAAAGTGTTGGGATTACAGGTGTGAGCCACTGCACTTGGCCTGGCTGGAATATTCCCACTGTGATAAGTTTCTAGTCAAAGTAATGAAACTTGTTGTTTGTATTAGACTGTACAGCTTTATTGAGGATGATTGTATGATTGTTTTTAGGCTTTTTGATATATTTTAAAAGTTTGCCAATACAGCTTTTTGTATCCTGCTGGGAATCGCTACTTCAGTCCTAAAAGATAGTCTAATTTTTGTTTTTTTCAGTTGAGGGTGGGTTGGCAGAGAGATCAGTGGGATATGTATACCCTTCTCCCTTGCAGTCTGCTCCACAGTCTTATGATTGGAGATAACTACTCTTTCTCAGAAAACCCCTGCAGCCTGCTGGAGTGAACATCCTTTTCCTGGTTACATGTCTTGTTACTGTGAGGGTACCCCAAACAGTGGTCATTGGCTCCTCCCCAAGGGGTTTTTACCACTGTTAACCATTTTTTTTTTGAGAGGAAGTCTCACTCTGTCGCCCAGGCTGGAGTGCAGTGGGACGATCTCAGCTCACTGCAACCTCTGCCTCCCAGGTTCAAGTGATTCTTTTGCCTCAGCCTTCCAAGTAGCTGGGCTTATAGGTGCCCGCCACCACACCCAGCTAATTTTTTTATTTTTAGTAGAGATGGGGTTTCACTGTGTTGGCCAGGCTGCTCTCAAACTCCTGACCTCAGGTGATCTGCCTGCCTTGGCCTTTCAAAGTGCTGGGATTACAGGTGTGAGCCACCGCGCCCGGCAAACTTTTTTTTTTATGAGGTGGAGTTTCACTCTTGTCGCCCAGGCTGGAGTGCAGTGGCATGGTCACGGCTCACTGCAACCTCCGCCTCCTGGGTTCAAGCAATTCTGCCTCAGCCTCCCGAGTAGCTGGGATTACAGGCATGTGCCACCATGCCTAGCTAATTTGTATTTTTAGTAGAGAAGGGGTTTCTCCATGTTGGTCAGGCTGGCCTCGAACTCCTGACCTCAGGTATCTGTCCGCCTTGGCCTCCCAAAGTGCTGGGATTATGGGTGTGAGCCACTGCGCCTGGCCATATGCCACTTTGTAAAAGTAAGTCTTTGACAATATTCTTGTGTTTCAGAGAAAAAAAAATTGTTACTGAAAAGAAAATTCAATCTCTAAAAAGTTCTGGTAGTTTGACTGCTTTAATGGGGATGTTCTAAGGCACCTGGTTAATTATTGACTCAAAATTTAGAAGCCAAAAGACATGAATAATAAACTGTCTTTTTCTGTTGTAGGTAAAGGGAGAAGATGAGGAAGAGAACAATTTGGAAGTACGTGAAACCAAAATTAAGGGTAAAAGGTAAGCTGAAAAACAATATACCTTGTCTCTTGTTAAAGGTTATGTCAGGGTTGGGATCATATGGGATCATAAACTAGGAGAGTTGCTTAGGAAGTGCCTGCTGTCTTACAGGTTTTTTTTTTTTTTTTTTTTTGGTAGAGAGGAGGTCTAGCTATGTTGCCCAGGCTGGTCTTGAACTCCTGAGCTCAAGCCATCCTCCTACCTTGGCCTCTCAAAGTGCTGGGATTACAGGTGTGAACCACTGCATCTGTCTTAGAGGATTTTTTTTTTTTTTTTTTCTTGAGACAGGGTCTGTTGCCCAGGCTGCATTAGTATGGTGCCATGTTGACTCACTGCAACCTCCACCTCCAGGGCTCAAACCATCCTTCTCTTTCAGCCTCCCAAATAGCTGGGACTAGACGTGTGTACCACCACACTCGGCTAATATGTGTGTATGTGTATGTATGTATTTTTAGTAGACACTGGGTTTTGCCATGTCACCCAGGCTGGTCTTGAACTCCTGGCCTCAAGCAGTTCTTTACCTCCCAGAGTCCTAGGATTATAGGCATGAGTCCATTATGCCCCACCGAGGATGTTTTAATTAATGTATGTGATAATAAGCAACATGCTGTAATACATTCTGAACTCATTTATGACTTCTTATTACTAATGCTGAAATTGGATTCCCCTAAGCAGTGGCAGTTTGTTTCATAGGAAGAAAGTAGTTACTTTCCATATCAGATCAGTTCTCCCTCCTGGTCTCACAGAGCTTTATGGGAGAACTCCAAGCTGTTTGCCTCAGCAAGTATTCTCCTATCTATGGTTGGCTACCATTCTGCTTCCAAGGGGCAGACAACCTTCCCCCTGGATACCTCACCCCTAAACCTTCAGGGCATTCAAAGTGGTAACTTCTTTGACGGCCTACTATGAAGGCTGGGTGGGGTTAAACTTGCATGGTTCTTTGCTTAGACCTCAGCACCTAGCGTGGAGCCTGGAACTTATTAATTATTATTATTATTATTTTTTGGAGACAGTCTCTGTTGCCCAGGCTGGAGTGCAGTGGCGCGATGGTTCAAGTGATTCTCCTGCCTCAGGCTCCCGAGTAGCTGGGATTACAGGCGCGTGCCACCGTGCCTGGCTAATTTTTGTATTTTTTTTTTTTTTTTTTTTTTTTTTTTTTTGAGACAGAGTTTTGCTCTTTTTGCCCGGGCTGGAGTGCAATGGCGCAATCTCGGCTCACTACAACCTCCTCCTCCCGGCTTCAAGTGATTCTCCTGCCTCAGCCTCCTGAGTAGCTGCGATTACAGGCATACGCCACCACACCTGGCTAATTTTTGTATTTTTAGTAGAGATGTGGTTTCACCATATTGGTCAGGCTGGTCTTGAACTCCTGACCTCAGGTGATCTGCCCGCCTCGGCCTCCCAAAATGCTGGGATTACAAGCGTGAGCCACCGTGCCCCACAAGTTTTGTATTTTTAGTAGTGACGGGTTTCCCCATGTTGGCCAGGCGGGTCTCGAACTTCTGACTTCAGGTGATCTGCCTGCCTCAGCCTCCCAAAGTGCTGGGATTACAGGCGTGAGCCACCACTCCTCGCCCCATAGTTTCAATTACCGTGTGATCCTACCTAATCTTTGTTTTTTTTTTTTTTTGGAGATGGAGTCTTGCTCTCGTTGCCCAGACTGGAGTGCAGTGGCGTGATCTCAGCTCACTGCAACCTCCGCCTCCTAGGTTCAAGCGATTCTCCTGTCTCAGGCTCCTGAGTAACTGGGATTATAGGTGTCCACTACCACACCTGGTGGTATGGTATGGTAAAAATACAATTAATTTTTGTATTTTTAGTAGAGTTGGGATTTCTCCATGTTGGCCAGGCTGTTCTCCAACTCCTGACCTCAGGTGATCTGCCCATCTCGGCCTCCCAAAGTGCTGGGATTACAGGCGTGAGCCACTGCTCTCGGCCCTTTTTTCTTTTTTCTTTTTTTTTTTTGAGATGGAATTTCCCTCTTGTTGCCCAAGCTGAAGTGCAATGGCACGTGATCTCGGCTCACTGCAACCTCCGCCTCCGGGGTTCAAGTGATTCTCCTGCCTCAGCCTCCCAAGTAGTTGGGATTACAGGTGTGTGCCACTACGCCCAGTTAATTTTTTGTAATTTTAGTAGAAATGGGGTTTCACCATGTTAGCCAGGCTGGTCTCGAACTCCTCAGGTGATGCACCTGCCTCGGCCTCCCAAAGTGTTGGGATTACAGGTGTGAGCCACTGCGCCTGATCCCTTTTTATTCTTGTATATGAGTATATCATAACCTTTCTTGTTTTCTTTTTCTTTTCTTTTCTTTTCTTTTTTTTTTTTTTTTCTTGTGACATGGAGTCTCGGTCTGTCGCCCAGGCTGGAATGCAGTGGTGCGATCTTGGCTCACTGCAACCTCTGCCTCCCAGGCTCAAGCGATTCTACTGTCTCAGCCTCCCGAGTAGCTGAGATTACAGGTGTTCACCACCACGCCCAGCTAATTTTTTTTGTATTTTTAGTAGAGAGAGGGTTTCACTATGTTGGCCGGGCTGGTTTTGAACTCCTGACCTCAGGTGATCCACCTGCCTTGGCCTCCCAGAGTGCTAGGATTACAGGTATCAGCCACTATGCCTGGCCACCTTTTTTGTTTTCTGTGTTATCTTCATAGTTGTCTTTCTTTGGTTGTTAAGTTTAATCCTTGATGATTTCATGTATAGCAACATCCTCTCAGGAGCCACATTTTAATGTGTGGTGATTATCTTGATTTTTCTTGGTGATTATCTTGATTTTCCTCTGAGTGTTTGAAGTAGGCATCTCACCAGCCCCGAGGCTGTAAGATCTGAGTTAGCTTTAAATAAGTAGCTATTAAAATTGCTTTCTATTGCTTTAAGAGACTCCTCTCCCTCTCTCAGGCTGTCTGAGTACCCTGTTTGTTTATTGGCTCTAGCTGCTGGCTTGTAGTGTCTTGGATAGGCAAGGTAACTTAGTTATTAGGACTGTGGTTTTTGCATCTTTACTGTCTGGGATCAAATCCTAGCTCTGTTATGTTTACTAGCATTTTCCTCAGTTTCCTCATCAGTAAAATAATAGTGTTTACCTCATATGATCATGGCTAAGAGTCACTAAATTGGCCGGGCGCGGTGGCTCATGCCTGTAATCCCAGCACTTTGGGAGGCCGAGGCAGGCGGATCACCTGAGGTTGGGAGTTCGAGACCAGCCTGACCAACATGGAAAAACCCTGTCTCTACTAAAAATACAAAAAAGTTAGCCAGGAGTGGTGGTGCCTGCCTGGAACCCCAGCTACTCTGGAGGCTGAGGCAAGAGAACCACTTGAACCGGGAGGCAGAGGTTCCGGTGAGCCGAGATCACGCCATTGCCAGCCTGGGCAACAAAAGCAAAACTCCGTCTCAAAAAAAAAAAAAGATTCACTAAATTAATATATATAATGTACTTGGAGCCTTAGTAAGCACTTAATAAATTTTTTTTTTTTTTTTTTTTTTTTTTTTTTTTTTTTTTTTTTTTTTTGAGATGGAGTCTCGCTCTGTCACCCAGGCTGGAGTGCAGTGGCGCAATCTCGGCTCACTGCAAGCTCCGCCTCCCGGGTTCACGCCATTCTCCTGCCTCAGCCTCTCCGAGTAGCTGGGACTACAGGCGCCCGCCACCATGTCCGGCTAATTTTTTGTGTTTTTAGTAGAGACGGGGTTTCACCGTGGTCTCGATCTCCTGACCTCGTGATCCGCCCGCCTCGGCCTCCCAAAGTGCTGGGATTACAAGCGTGAGCCACCGCGCCCGGCCACTTAATAAATTTTGAATTAATCACAAAGAAGGCTAAAGGAATGGAAGGAACATTTCAGGCAGAGATATCTGTAAAGATACAGAGGGTTGACATTTCATGGTGTGTTTAGTTAACTGGGCTTTCAGAGTGGCTCTTGCTCAGAGCAAGGTGAAGCTGTGTAGGGTGGGTTGAGTTCAGTTTAAGGACTGCTGTGTACCGTTATTAAAGGCGTGGGCTTTATCCTTAAAGCCCACAGTTGGGAACATTAAAAAATTTTTTTTCATAGCATACCATTTTATTCATTTCTAGTTATATGTGCATACATTATATGAATTTGTCTCTTATCACCTCTTCCTGCCACAGAAACTGACCTATATGGGGTTTTCAGTAAATCAGTTTGAGTACATGAGTAAAAAACCAAGTCATTCACACAATGTTCTCCCATTAGATCCAGCTAGAGAAGAGCTACAGGAAAAAAAAAAAAGACCTGCTCCGTGTACGTCAGCTTAGACAGTTCTGTGTTGTCTAACTAGCCTTTTATTGATTGAAAAACCTTCATTAGCTGGTGCTTCCACATTTTGGTAAGAATTGATGTCCTAATGATCTTGGAGTGCTGAAAGGTTCTGATTTGTCTTCTGAATTATCAAAGCAAAATTAAATTATGTGGCAGCGTTTAACAACTTGTAAAATGAATGTGGGAATGTTGATTTGAGATTGTGTAGATGGGCTGGGGGGAAGGGAGATTAGGAGATTAATAGGAAAGATGCAGTAGTCTAGGCACATGGTATTGGTTTGAATGGAGGAGGAGGCAAAGGAAAGAATGGGTCTGAGAGGAATTTCTAAGGCAGGATTGCCCAGATATTGGGGACAGGGCAGAGTGAGGCATCAGAAAATGCCTGGGTTTCTAGCTTAGAGTTGATTAGATGGCAGTGGTATTAAGAGAGATCGAGAATTGGGATCACGAATGATAAGGTTTTGTTGAATTGCATATGGGGTGGTCAGTGGAGCTGTCTAGTAAACATTTGAAAATTTGATTTTAGAATTCAGGACAGAGTGGGATGAGAAGCACATTTGGGACTTGAAACTAAGAATTGGATAAGACTGTCCTGAGGAGAAGATGCTGCTACTTATATTTTGAGTAGTGAATGTAACAGTTATAATACGAAATACAATGGTGTGACTGATAAAGACATGCAAGATTAGTGTTCTATAAAGTCATATCAGGAAAAGTGATCCATGTTCTAACCTTTGAGGACAAACTCATTGGAGCTTATTAATCCAGTTTTTCACTAATGGTTTCTACATCTTCTAAAAATTGTTCTCCGGCTTAGAAAACTGATTCAGTTTAGAATTAGTACCCTGTGAATTTTAAGTTTCCAGGCCATCTGTTTTTCTTTTTTCCCCCCCCTTTTTTTTTTTGAGATGGATTCTCGCTCCGTTGCCCAGGCTGGAGTGCAGTGGCGCGATCTTGGCTCACTGCAACCTCCGCCTCCTGGGTTCAAGCAATTCTGTCTCAGCCTCCGAGTATCTGGGACTCCAGGCGCCTGCCACCACGCCCGGCTAATTTTTGTACTTTTAGTAGAGACAGGGTTTCACCTAGTTGGTAAGGCTGGTCAGCCATCTGTTTTTCTTTAAAATATTAGTAGCTTTATTTTTTTCTTGATATGAGGATGAAACAAGCTCCTTATAAGACAAATTAGGGCCTGGTGCAGTGGCTCATGCCTGTAATTCCAGCACTTTGGGAGCCTGAGGTGGGTGTATCACCTGAGGTCAGGAGTTCCAGACCATCCTGGCCAACGTGGCGAAATCCCCTCTGCACTAACACAAAAAATAGCTGGGTGTGGTGGCAGATGCCTGTAATCCCAGCTACTGGGGAGGCTCAGGTAGGAGAATCACTTGAACCCAGCAGGCGGAGGTTGCAGTGAGCCAAGATTGTGCCATTTCACTCCAGCCTGGGCTACAAGAGTAAGACTCCGTCTCAAAAAAAAAAAAATAATAAATAAAATAAAACAAATTGGAAAAGACAAACTAAAGCCTATTCTACAACCTTGAGACAGTTACCATTAACATTTTGTTGAACATTCCTTGAAATACTATTCTTTACATTCATTCATATATATATATATATAAAAAATTTTTTTTTTTTTTTTTTTTCTTGAGACGGAATCTTGCTCTGTCGCCCAGGCTAGAGTGCAGTGGCATGATCTCGGCTCACTGCAAGCTCCGCCTCCTGGGTTCACACCATTCTCCTGCCCCAGCCTCCTGAGTAGCTGGGACTACAGGTGCCCGCCACAACGCCCGGCTAATTTTTTTTGTATTTTTAGTAGACATGGGCTTTCACTGTGTTAGCCAGGATGGTCTTGATCTTCTGACCTCGTGATCTGCCCATCTCAGCCTCCCAAAGTGCTGGGATTACAGGCGTAAGCCACCCCCCTGACCGGGCCTATATATGTTTTTAAATGGAGTTATTCTTGGTCATTTGTAAACAGATTTTCGTTATTTACGTTATACATGGACATCTTTCCATGTTAATATAGATATGTAGGTTAGCCGTATTTTTTTTTTTTTTTTTGGAGATGGAGTCTCGCTCTGTCACCCAGGCTGGAGTGCAGTGGCACGATCTTGGCTCACTGCAAGCTCTGCCTCCCGGGTTCACGCCATTCTCCTGCCTCAGCCTCTCCGAGTAGCTGGGACTACAGGCGCCCGCCACCACGCCTGGCTAATTTTTTGTATTTTTAGTAGAGACGGGGTTTCACCGTGGTCTCGATCTCCTGACCTCGTGATCCGCCTGCCTCGGCCTCCCAAAGTGCTGGGATTACAAGCGTGAGCCACCGCTCCCGGCCGTGAAGCCATATTTCTAATGACTGCCAATATTCTGTTGTGTGGTTGTATTAAAATTTTTTTTTGAAATGGAGTCTCTCTCTGTCACCCAGGCTGGAGTGTAGTGGCACTATCTTGGCTCACTGCAGCCTCTGCCTCCCGGGTTCAAGTCATCCTCCCACTTCAGCCTCCCAAGTAGCTGGGACTACAGGTGTGCACCACCATGCCCAGCTAATTTTTGTATTTTTAATAGAGACAGAGTTTTGCCATGTTGGCCAGGCTGGTCTGGAACTCCTGACCTCAGGTGATCCACCTGACTTGGCCTCCCAAAGTGCTGGGATTACAGGCATGAGCCACTGCACCCAGCCAAGAGATCACCTTTAATATAATAATTTAAGTCTTTTATTAACCAGACATGGTGGCAGGTGCCTGTAATCCCAGCTACTCGGGAGGCTGAGGCAATAGAATCTCTTGAACCTGGGAGGTGGAGGTTGCAGTGAGCTGGGATCGTGCCACTGCACTCCAGCCTGGGCGACAGAGCAAGACTCCATCTCAAAAAAAGAAAAAAAAATAATTTAAGTCTTCTAAGACAGATATCTAGCTTTTTCTCTCAGGGCTGTTTATAAATAGCAAGAGTGTAAAACAGTGTAAATGTTCAACAATGGAACAAAAGTTAAAAACTTTCTAATACGTAATTCCAGCTACTCAGGAGGTTGAGGCAGGAGAATCGCTTGAACCCAAGAGGTGGAGGTTGCGGTGAGCCGAGATCGCACCATTGCACTCCAGCCTGAGTGATAGAGTGAGACTGCATCTCAAAAAGGAAAAGGTCATCTCTTTTTTTTTTTTTTTTTTTTTGAGATGGAGTCTCGCTCTGTCGCCCAGGCTGGAGTGCAGTGGCGCGATCTCGGCTCACTGCAAGCTCCGCCTCCCAGGTTCACGCCATTCTCCTGCCTCAGCCTCTCCGAGTAGCTGGGACTACAGGCGCCCGCCACCACGCCCGGCTAATTTTTTGTATTTTTAGTAGAGACGAGGTTTCACCGTGGTCTTGATCTCCTGACCTCGTGATCCGCCCGCCTCGGCCTCCCAAAGTGCTGGGATTACAAGCGTGAGCCACCGTGCCCGGCCATCTCTTAAAGATAATTGCTTTTGTCTTTGGTTCAAAATTTTGTTGTGACTTTGAACTGCTACTACTGTTTTCAGTATCCTCAGTCTCTCTTACTTCTCTTGCCTTGTTCTTCCTTTAGTGGGAGATTCTTCACAGTCAAGCTCCCAGTTGCTCTTGATCCTGGGGCCAAGATTTCAGTCATTGTGGAAACAGTCTACACCCATGTGCTTCAGCCGTATCCAACCCAGATCACCCAGTCAGAGAAACAGTTTGTGGTGTTTGAGGGGAACCATTATTTCTACTCTCCCTATCCAACGAAGACACAAACCATGCGTGTGAAGCTTGCCTCTCGAAATGTGGAGAGCTACACCAAGCTGGGGAACCCCACACGCTCCGAGGACCTACTGGATTATGGGCCTTTCAGAGATGTCCCTGCCTATAGTCAGGTAAGCTCAGGTGGAGTCCAGCCTATCCCTGTATGCTTCAGAGAATGTCTTGCAGAGTGACTACTGGTTGATAGGCTTGGGTGGTGTGGGGTGGATGAAATCTGCAGTCATTTCTAAGGTCACCCCAAAAGTGTTTAACAAACTGCAGTGAAATGACTCCATGGGGGTCTTGTTTCTTCTTTGGGGATCACAGGTAGAGGCTGGGGGTAGCATTTGGAGAGGTAGAATGGGTGTTGGGGGAGATGGAAGCGAGGCATTCCACGCAGAGGCAGTAAGAGGGACAAAGGCCTTGAGATGGTGTGGCTGGGCAGATACTGGGGTAGCAAAGCTCTCGGAGTGGTTGAGGGCCTTCCTTGAATGTTGGGCCTCAGTTGGAACTTGAAGAGAGAGGGAGCAATTAAGGCTTACAAAGATTTTGTTACTATGGCAAATTGCAAACATGCCAAAGTACAAAGACTAGTATAAACTCCTACACAGGTCACTTAGATTCAGTGGTTATCAGGTTACCATAATTAACCTACCTCTTTTTTTCTTTGGTGGAGTACTTAACAAAATTTTTTTTTTTAAGAGACAGGATCCCGTTCTGTTGCCCAGCCTGGAGTACAGTGGCATAATCATAGCTCACTGTAACCTCAAACTCCTGGGCTCAGTCCATCCTCCCAGCTCAGCCTCCCATGTAGCTGGAGTGACAGGTGTGCATCACCATGCCCAGTTAATTTTTTATTTTTGTTGTAGAGACGGGATCTTTTTTGTATTTTTAGTAGACGGGGTTTCATCATGTTAGCCAGGATGGTCTCGATGTCCTGACCTCGTGATCCACCCGCCTCGGCCTCCCGAAGTGCTGGGATTACAGGCGTGAGCCACCGCGCCCGCCAGAGACGGGATCTTGCTTTGTTGCCTAGGCTAGTCTCAAACTGCTGGGCCCAAGTGATCTTCCTGCCTTGGTCTCCCAAAGTGCTGGGATTACAGGCATAAGCCATGGTCCCTGGCCTTTTTGCTAGAGGATTTTAAAGCAAATCTCAGCAGTCGTGTCTTTTTACCTACTTCCATACCATCTCTAAAAAATACGGATATTTTAGACATTTAAGATTTCTTTGCACTGGGTGCAGTGGCTCATGCCTATAATCTTAGCAGTTTGGGAGGCCGATAGGGGAGGATTGTTTGTGCCCAGGAATTCAAGACCAGTCTGGGCAACATAGTGAGACCTCATTTTTACAAAAAATAATAAGCTGGGCATGGTGACACACTCCTGTAGTCTCAGCTACTTGGGAGGCTGAGGTGGGAGGATTACTTGAGCCCAAGAGGTTAATGCTGCAGTTAGCTATGATTGCACCACCCCACTCTAAAAAAAAGATTTCTTTGCATCTCTCTGTGTGTTTAGAACGTGTCACCAAGGATGTGCAATCAAAATACTTTGTTCTAATGCTTCTTGAAATAATTGCTTCTTTGTTTTTTTGTATTTTTGTATTTTTTTTTTTTTGAGAAGGAGTCTTGATCTGTCATTCAGACTGGAGTGCAGTGGGGCGATCTCGGCTCACTGTAACCTCTGCCTCCTGGGTTCAAGCAATTCTCCTACTTCAGCCTCCCGAGTAGCTGGGATTACAGGTGCCCGCTACCACACCTGGCTAATTTTTGTATTTTTTGTAGAGATGGGGTTTCTCCATGTTGGCCAGGCTGGTCTTGAACTCCTGAGCTCAGGTGATGCGCCTGCCTCGGCCTCCCAAAGTGCTGGGATTACAGGTGTGAGTCACTGCGCCTAGCCTGTTTTTTATGTTTCAAATGTCAGTTTGATACATAGATAGGGCTGTTCGTTTTGGGTTGTTTTAAAGTTTTAAGAACTTTTTATTAATGTAATTTTTTGAATATGAAAACAACATGATTTCATAGTCAAAATTATAAATAACAAGTTATATGTAACAAAATTATGTATAACAAGTTATATATAACAAAATTATATATAACAAGTTATATGTAACAAAATTATGTATAACAAGTTATATGTAACAAAATATATATAACAAGTTATATGTAACAAAATATATATAACAAGTTATATGTAACAAAATTATATATAACAAGTTATATGTAACAAAATTATATATAACAAGTTAAAAGGCCAGGGGCATATATATATGTATATATGGCCTTATATATATATAAGTGCACTTATATAAGATACATATATTTATATATACACACACACATATATATATATAAGGCCAGGTGTACCATTTTGTTTTTTATATATACATATATGTATGTGTGTGTGTGTGTGTATCACAAGTTATAGGGCCAGGCGCACTGGCTCACGCCTGTAATCCCCGTACTTTGGGAGGCTGAGATGGGCAGATCACTTGAAGCTAGGAATTCAAGACCAGCCTGGCCAACATGGTGAAACCCCATCTCTACTAAAAATACAAAAATTAGCTGGGTGTAGTTGCACTCAACTCTAGTCCCACCTACTAGGGAGGTTGAGGCACGAGAACTGTTTGAACCTAGGAGGTAGGGATTGCAGTAGCCAAGATTGTGCCACTGCACTCCAGCTTGGGCAACAGAGCAAGACTCTGTCTCCAAAAAAAAAAAAGTTATAGTCAGAGAATTCTTGCTTCCAATTCTCCCGTTCATTTGTTCTCCTTGGTAACCATTTATGTTAGCTTTTGGTTTATTCTTCTAGTGTTTCCTTCTAAATGTATGAGGATTTGTAGTAAACATACTCATATTCCTCCATGTCTCAAAACATAGCTCCCTATTTGTTGCACAGTGGGGTTGTTTTTGGGGAGAGAGAGGGTCTCTGTGCCTCCTGTTGTGGTTGCAGAGTGCCCAGGGCCCACGTGCCCACTGTGAAGATAACAGCCTTGCCACTCTGAGCTGTGCTTTCTCTAACTGCATGATTTCTTTTACTTACTTAAAACTGAGTGAGAGTTCATATTGGGGTACTGATTTGATTTTCCTCTACGCAGGCTTTTAAAAATATAAATATTTTGGGTTTTCGACTTTCCTCCATTTTAAGTTAACAGAACGAACGTTCATGAGAGGCTGGGCGCGGTGGCTCAGGTCTGTAACCCTGACACTTTAGGAGGCCGAGGTTGTTGGATCATGAGGTCAGGAGTTGGAGACCAGCCTGGCCAACATGGTGAAACCCCATCTCTACTAAAGATAAAAAAATTAGCCGAGCATGGTGGTGTGCATGTAATTCTAACTACTTGAGAGGCCGAGGCAGGAAAATCACTTGAACCCGGGAGGTGGAAGTTGCAGTGAGCTGAGCTCGCGCCATTGCACTCCAATCTGGACGACAGGGTGAGACTTTGTCTCAAAAAAAAAAAAAAAAAAAAAAAAAAAAAGGTTCATGAGAGACCATGTGGCAAAAAGGAAGATTTGAGGTCAGTTCACAACCACTATCGACACTATGGACATTTTAGTACCTGAGTCGTTTCTAAGCATAGGGCTTTTAAATGTACATATTATGTTTAATGTCATATTATGTATAAAGTATTGTGTAATACCTTTGCCACTTAGAATATTCTCTAAACATTTTACATATTACTACCTTTGTCAACCTTTTTTTTTTGAGACAGGGTCTTACTGTGTCGCCCAGGCTGGAGTGTAGTGGTGCAATCTCAGCTCACTGCAACCTCTGCTTCTTGAGTTTAAATGATTCTCCCACCTCAGCCTCCCCAGTAACTGGGACTTACAGGCATGTGCGACCACGCCTGGCTAATTTTTGTATTTTTTGGTAGAGACAGGGTTTCACCATGTTGGCCAGGCTGGTCTCAAACTCCTGACCTCAAGTGATCTACCCACTTTGGCCTCCCAAAGTGCTGGGATTACAAGTATGAGCCACTGTGCCCGGCCAGCCTGTAAACAGTTTTTTTTTTTTTTTTGAGACAGTCTCACTCTGTTGCACAGGCTGTAGTGCAGTGGCACAATCTCGGCTCACTGCAACCTCCACCTCCCGGGTTCAAGCGATTCTCCTGCCTCAGCCTCCTGAGTATCTGGGACTACAGGCGCCCACCACCACGCCTGGCTAATTTTTCTGTTTTTAGTAGAGATGGGGTTTCACCATATTGGCCAGGCTGGTCTCAAACTTCTGACCTTGTGATCTGTCCTCCTTGGCCTCCCAAAGTTTCACTGTGCCCAGCCTATAAACCGTTTTTAAGTGGCTAACTCATTGATTTGATGTCTTAGAGTTTATTTGCCAAGTTTCTATAGTTAAATCTTTTTTTTCTATTTAATATTATAATATACATCTCTGCATATTATACAAAAGTTATGTATTTTTTCATTCTCAGGATTTTCTGAAGTAATGTTTTTCAAATTGAAGGATATGAACATTTTAAAATCTCTTGCTGGTTGGGCACAGTGGCTCATGCTTGTAATCCCAGCACTTTGGGAGGTCAAGGTGGGTAGACTGCTCGAGACCAGCTTGGGCAACATGGTGAAATTCCATCTCTACAAAAAATACAAAAAATTAGCTGGGCGTGGTGGCATGCACCTGGAATCCCAGCCACTCATGGGGCTTGAGGTGGGAGGATTGAGGTTGAGACTGCATTGAGCCAAGATTGTGCCACTGTACTCCAGCCTGGGTGACAGAGTGAGACCGTTTATAATTAAAAAAAAAAAAAAAAGAAAAACCTCATGCTGTATTTTGCCAAGTAGTTTTTCAAAAGATTTAATCAATTTTTTAGGATTCTAGCATGTGAAACTGCTGGTTTCCCTATGCCCTTGCTTGTACTGGCATTAAATGCTATCAAATATGATTATGAGTGAATTGTACCTTTAAAAATCTAGTTATAGAATGAGTGAATAAACTAGCGAATAAACTAGCTGTAAGAGCTAACAAAATAGATCTTGTCCTTTTTCATGGACTTTTGGGAAGCAAGGTGTGTTGGGCCTTATTGAGAGGTAGTATTTACCACATAGAAGAGTGAAATCAGCTGGGCACGATGGCTGACTGGGCGCGGTGGCTCATGCCTGTAATCCCAGCACTTTGGTAGGCCAAGGTGGGCGGATCACCTGAGGTCAGGGGTTCGAGACCAGCTTAGCCAACATGGTGAAACCCCATCTCTACTAAAAATACAAAAATTAGCCAGATGTGGTGGTGCATGCCTGTAATCCCAGCTACTAGGGAGGCTGAGGCAGGAGAATCGCTTGAACCCAGGAGGCGGAGGTTGCAGTGAGCTGAGGTTCTACCATTGTACTCCAGCCTGGGTGACAGAGCAAGACTCCGTCTCAAAAAGAAAGAAAAAAAAGTGAAGTCAGAACTTAGCAGACCTTGTATTGCCACTTAGGTTTATGACCTTGAACAAGATATACTGGAAACTGCCAGGGCTTGAGATTTTTATTTGTCAAATGGGGATAAGTAGTTCTTATTTCATCATAGTGTCTTGAGAATGAAATGAGATAATGCACTTATTTAGAACTCTTACAAAACTGCCTAATACATACAATCAGCTCCAGACACATTATTTTTTTGTGTCCTATTTTTTGAATTAATAATATATCATGAACATTTATTCCCATATGTTAGCAAGAAGTCCTAGTAAACATAATTTTAAAATGTTACATACGTTAGATACATCATAATTTACCCATTCTGTTGCTGATATATAGGTTGTCTCCAATCAATTTGATTTAAACTAATGGTGCTTTCTCTGTTGCCAAAACTTTGAACTATTTGTTTCCTTCCTTCCAGGATACTTTTAAAGTACATTATGAGAACAACAGCCCTTTCCTGACCATCACCAGCATGACCCGAGTCATTGAAGTGTCTCACTGGGGTAATATTGCTGTGGAAGAAAATGTGGACTTAAAGCACACAGGAGCTGTGCTTAAGGGGCCTTTCTCACGCTATGATTACCAGAGACAGCCAGATAGTGGAATATCCTCCATCCGTTCTTTTAAGGTATGGAATGTTCAACTTGGACATTGTGAGAAACGAGGACTTTATCATAGCTACCTATTCTTTGCTTTTTGAAACTAGCTGAATATTTAGGCAGTTGTTTAGGGTTGACTGATGTTCATCTTGTTGATTGGCAGTGTTAGAAACCAACAGAATCTTAAAAAATACCCCCCCATATATATAAATAAGCCATTTTCTTTTTTTTCTTTTAGACAGAGTCTCACTCTGCCACCCAGGCTGGAGCATAGTGGTGTAATCTCTGCTCATTGCAGCCTCTGCCTCCTGGGTTCAAGTGATTCTCCTGCCTCAAACTCCTGAGTAGCTGGGATTACACGCATACACCACTACACCCGGCTAATTTTTGTATTTTTAGTAGAGACAGGGTTTCACCATGTTGGCCAGGCTGGTCTCGAACTCCTGGCCTCAAGTGATCCACCTGCCTTGGCCTCTCAAAGTGCTAGGATTACAGGTGTGAGCCACCACGCCCAGTCTAAACCATGTTTATTTATTTATTTTTTTTTGAGACAGAGTCTTGCTCTGTTGCCCAGGCTGGAGTGCAGTGGCACGATCTCGGCTCACGGCAAGCTCCGCCTCCCGGGTTCATGCCATTCTCATGCCTCAGCCTCCCGAGTAGCTGGGACTACAGGTGCCTGCCACCACGCCCAGCTAATTTTTTGTGTTTTTAGTAGAGACAGGGTTTCACCGTGTTAGCCAGGATGGTCTCAATCTCCTGACCTTGTGATCCGCCCACCTCAGCCTCCCAAAGTGCTGGGATTACAAGCGTGAGCCACCGCACCCAGCCTAAACCATATTTTTTAAATGAAAATTTGAATAGAAAAAGGAAAAGCATATTCATAGTACTGCACCACCCAAACACAGCTGACATTTTGATCTATTTCTTTGTTCTTTTGTAGTGCTTTTAAAAAACATTTTATCATATTGCATATACAGTTTTTAAATCTTTTTTGTCCCATAAATGAAATCTTATAAACTTTTTTTTTTTTACTTATGTATGATAGAAGGGGTCAGTATGTGAACAAAGGTATCATCCCTTCCTCTCATGATCAAAATACACTGACAGATTTGGAAGATACAATAAAGAGTATCAGGTAGAAAAACCCTTTCTGTAACCGTACCATCTAGTAATTTGATGAAATTTCTTCTATCTTCTATCTTTAGTTTTCTTCTCTGCAAAATAACTTGCAAGATTGTTTTTACCTTTGTATTAAGTCTTCAGTGTTCACAAAGGTATTTGCATTTCCCTTAATTATTTACTGTTTAGAAGAATTTGGGTAGTTAGCACCCTTGATTGAGAAGTCGACGCAATTTCTAGAAATTTTGAAACCTTTGTGGGAAAGTTAGACTTTTTTAGGTTATGTCTGGGGACTATTTTAATTAAGTAGTACCATGTGGGGCTCTTGGTGCAGGAAGTCTTCTGTGTTCAGGATCATTTCCTCTTAGCTGGTTCCTGGAGTTTTAGAAGGGCATATCCACTCTCTTGCAGACCATCCTTCCTGCTGCTGCCCAGGATGTTTATTACCGGGATGAGATTGGCAATGTTTCCACCAGCCACCTCCTTATTTTGGATGACTCTGTAGAGATGGAAATCCGGCCTCGCTTCCCTCTCTTTGGCGGGTGGAAGACCCATTACATCGTTGGCTACAACCTCCCAAGCTATGAGTACCTCTATAATTTGGGTCAGTCTTCAGTAGTAAGGGAGAAACTAACCTTTTCTTTAATTTCGTGAATTTTTTTTCTTTCAATTATCAGTCTTTATAGATGGGGAGTGTTCATTTGTCATTCTCAGGAAGGCTGGTTTATCAGGAACAACTTTTTATGAGTGGGTACGAGTTACTATTGTAAAAGTAATACATGCATTCGATAGTCAATCCGAACAGTATGTAAAAGTCGTCTTCTTACTTGCAGTTCTGTCATCAGATGGAACCACTGAAATTCCTTTAAATAGTTTTTGAGTTAAAAAATGAAAATTCAGAGAATAATAAAAAACACTTTTATATGAACACCCAGAACTAATGATTGAAAACATTTTGTCATATTTTCTTCAAGTCTTTCTTTTTTTTGAGACGGAGTCTCACTCTTGCCACCCAGGCTGGAGTGAAATGGTGCGATTTTGGCTCATTGCAACCTCCACCTCCCAGTTCAAGCGATTCTCCTGCCGCAGCCTCCCGAGTAGCTGAGACTGCAGGCACCCACCATCATGCTCAGCTAATTTTTTGTATTTCTAGTAGAGATGGGGTTTCACCATGTTGGCCAGGCTGGTCTTGAACTCCTGACCTCAGGTGATCCACGGGCCTCGGCCTCCCAAAGTACTAGGATTATAGGCAAGAGCCACCACGCCCAGCCAAGTCTTTTTTTTAAACCTTTTTACTGAAAAATAAGATAAAACCATACAAAAAATGTATAGCTCAGTGAATTATTATGAGGAAGACCTTGTGCCGCTCCCCACTCACTCCCGTCAAGAAATCAAAATTTGCTAGCTACTCAAAAAGTGTTCCATGTACCTCTTCCTTCTGAAAGTCACTGCCCCGACTTTGAGTAATCACTTTCTTGAATATCTTTGTAGTTTTATCACCCAAGTGTGTATCTCTACATACTATACCTTAGTTTTGCCCTTTTCAATCTATTCAATTTGCCTTATCTATTAATCTGCAGTTAACACCTACATCTGTTTTTCTTGGCTTGATCTCCGCTCACTGCAACCTCTGCCTCCTAGGTTCAAGCGATTCTCCTGCCTCAGCCTCCCGAGTAGCTGAGACTACAGGCACCCGCCATCATGCCTGGTTATTTTTTGTATTTTTAGTAGAGATGGGGTTTCACTGCGTTGGTTAGGCAGGTTTTGAACTCCTGACCTCAAGTGATCTGCTCACCTTGGCCTCCCAAAGTGCTGGGATTATAGGTGTAAGCCACTGTGCCAGGTCTGTTTTTTCATTTAAAACTTTTCTGGGAGGCTGAGGTGGGAGGATTGCTTGAGCTCAGGAGTTTGAGACCAGCTGGGGCAACATGGTGAAAACGGGTCTCTACAAAAAAATTTTTAAAAATGAAAAATTATCTGGCCCACATCTGTAGTCTCAGCTACTTGGGAGGCTGAGGCAGGAGTAACACTTGAGCGCAGGAAGTTGCCCTCTAGCCTGGGTGACAGAGCAAGACCCTGTCTCTAAAAAATAATTAAAGTTGCTTTTCTTTGCGTTTATCTTTTTTTTTTTTTTTTTTTTGAGACGAAGTCTCGCTCTGTCGCCCAGGCTGGAGTGCAGTGGCGCAATCTCGGCTCACTGCAAGCTCCGCCTCCCGAGTTCACGCCATTCTCCTGCCTCAGCCTCTCCGAGTAGCTGGGACTACAGGCACCCGCCACCACGCCCGGCTAATTTTTTTTTTGTATTTTTAGTAGAGATGGGGTTTCACCGTGGTCTCGATCTCCTGACCTCGTGATCCGCCTGCCTCGGCCTCCCAAAGTGCTGGGATTACAAGCGTGAGCCACCGCACCCGGCGTTTCTTTGCATTTATTTTAAAGCATTATTGTTTGTTGTTATTCACTCTAATCCATCTTAATTAGCCTTAATTCCTAAAATGCCTCTTTTATTTCTAAATTTTTTTCCTGATTTCTATCATTTTTCTGAATTTTTCTTTTTGAGACAGAGTCTCACTCTGTTGCCCAGGCTGGAGTGCAGTGGCACGATCTTGGCTCACTGTAACCTCCCAGGCTGGAGTGCATTGGCACGATCTCGGCTCATTGCAACCTCCGCCTCCTGGGTTCAAGAGATTCTCCTGCCTCAGCTTCTGGAGTAGCTGGGACTACAGGCGTGTGCACCACGCCCAGCTAATTTTTTATTTTTAGTAGAGATGGGGTTTCAGTATGTTGGCCAGGTTGGTCTCGAACTCCTGACCTCAGATGAGCCACCCGCCTCAGCCTCCCAAAGTGCTGGGATTACCGGAGTGAGCCACTGCGCCCGGCCTGAATTTTTCTAATTATTTTTTTACATTGTTCTTGCATGACTTACATGATTTTATTAATACCTTTAGCTTGTTTTGGAATAGCAGGAGCAATCTCCTGGTTCGTTTTTATGGGCGTCTTGCTGGCATGTTTTCATTTTCTTATAGGGATCTTCTTGTTTTCATCCCATTTTTCTTACATAACTTAATCTTTTTTTTTTTTTTTTTTTTTTTGAGACAGGGTCTCGCACTGTTTCCCAGGCTGGAGTACGGTGGCACAATCTCAGCTCACTGCAACCTCCACCTCCTGGGTTCAAGTGATTTTCTTACCTCAGCTTCCCAAGTTGCTGGGATTACAGGCATGTGCCACCACACCTGGCTAATTTTTATAGTTTTAGTAGAGACGGGGTTTCACCATGTTGGCCAGGCTGGTCTTAAACTCCTGACCACAGGTAATCTGCCTGCCTCTGCCTCCCAAAGTACTGGGATTACAGGCATGAGCCACTGTCTGTTGATCATTTTTAATGTGACCTTTCCGACGGAGGGATGGTTTAGAGTGGCTTTTGTACCTTCCCAGATCTCTGCTATTTTAGTGTGGTATACTGCAAAAACATGTGGCTTGCTTTCTGAGCTTTCTCCTGCGTGGTTTTTGAGCTCCATTGTCCCTATCATGCTCAATTTTGATTCTGTTGAGCAGTTTCTCCTCACTGTAGGGCACTGTCCCAGAAGGGGAGTTCTGCTCTCAGGGACTAGACTGCTGCAGACTCGTAGACCTTCTGCAGGCCCGTTTCACTCACCATTAGGCAGGGCATGACTGCTCTGAGTTTCAGCCACTCCTCACATTGGCCTGCTGTGCTCTCTAGGGAATCCCGGTTGTGTGTTTTGAGGTTCTGCTGTTCTCAAGCCCATCAGTTGCCCTGTTTCTTCTCACTGCTTTCTCCTTCACAGACACTGATAACGTGAAGGTCTTGTGGCTGTCGGTGTTTTGACCCCCATCCCTGTCTCTGTGTTGTGGGGTTCAGTAGAGATACTTTGTTGCCTGGTTTTGTCGTAAACATGGTCCGTGGGTTTTTGGTTTTGCTGTCTAGTTGCTCTGTCTTTATGTGATCCCCTGTACTTATTTCTCTCCTGCCTATTTGATCCATTTACCACATCATTGCTTATGCTTGCTTGATCCTTCAGGTGACCAGTATGCACTGAAGATGAGGTTTGTGGACCATGTGTTTGATGAACAAGTGATAGATTCTCTGACTGTGAAGATCATCCTGCCTGAAGGAGCCAAGTGAGTGTGACTGTTCCTCTCCTTTGCACCCAATTTCTCTGGTTGTACCCTTGTGGTATCCTAAGGAGAGCCTATGTTCTAGGGGCACAGTCTTTGTGTCACTTTTCTCTAGATTTACTTTATCAGGGAACATCTACTTGGCCTCTCTTGAGTCACATGTCCACTCTGACTGCCAGAATGAGAGACCCCTTGATTTTCTTCCTGTGGGGAATGTTCCATAGTGGAAGAGTAGTTCCTTATGCAAATCCAGGCTGTGCTGTTTACCAGGAGAAGGGACAGTGGGCCTGGGCAGACAAAAGCAGGACATGTCTCCTGCCCCGTAAGAAGCTCTTATTCATGTGAAGAGAAAGAACATTCAGAATAGCTCGTGAGGCATCTATTCAAGCCTCTCAGGGACACACTAGGTAGGACGTACAGGAGAGCTGTGTCAACTTTGTGACTCCAAGGAGTGGGGCCAGTACCTGTGAGAACTTGGGAGTGGAGGATTCAGAGGGACAGTTGTTGCCCCAACAGACAAGGGCTTTAAAACAAAGGGCTTTCTGGCACTGGCTCCCCTGTCTCAAGAGAGTGGGTGTTCTCCATAACTGGGAAGGGAGCAGGGTGGAGGAGTGTGAATTTAGTGATCTCGAAAGGCCCCTTAGCCTTGGAATTCTCTGATTCTAAACCTGGTTTATCGATGTAGTTGGTTGGAGGCTGTATTTTATTCCCGTCTTCTTCCAGGAACATTGAAATTGATAGTCCCTATGAAATTAGCCGAGCCCCGGATGAGCTGCACTACACCTATCTGGACACATTTGGCCGCCCTGTGATTGTTGCCTACAAGAAAAATCTGGTAGAACAGCACATTCAGGACATTGTGGTGAGTGGCTCCACTGTTTGCCTTCCATGCCATCTTCCCCAGACAGTGGGCTCTGGGGCCAAGAACTCACCCCCTGTCCCTCCTTGGGCTGGAGTCATTTGAGCTTATGGTGTCTTCTGGTCTTGGGGTGGGGCAGCAGGTCGAGTGGGCCAGCCTAGGTGAGTCTAGGCTCCCGTGTCCCTACAGCCCCGATGAAGCCTGTCCTCTTGCTTCTCCCAGGTCCACTACACGTTCAACAAGGTGCTCATGCTGCAGGAGCCCCTGCTGGTGGTGGCGGCCTTCTACATCCTGTTCTTCACCGTTATCATATATGTTCGGCTGGACTTCTCCATCACCAAGGTACCCTCTCAGCCTTCTTCCTGCTTGTCAAATTTTGTGTCCTTGGTAATAGTTCACCAGCTTGAGCACTGATCCTCACAGTGAGCCCAGGGCAGGACGCCATGGCCAAAAGACCCCTGCCTGTGCTTATCCTTGCCGAAAGGGTACTTTGTTTTTGTTGCTTGTGGTCACCAGCACAGGAGGTTAAGTCCCTGCTTCTGTCTTGTTTTGGCTCTGGAGACAGAGTAACTTAGATGCTCAGTTGAGGCAGGAAAAACATGAAAAGATTGGTGCTTATTTAGCTGTTTTGCTTCTTGTTATTCAGTGGAACTTGGAGGTGGAACTCCCCTCTTAGTCCCCTCTCCTTCCCCCGCTCCCCCTTGGTGATTCCTTGTTGGGAGCAGAAACCATTGACCTGGCCCCATCAGCACCCTTCTCCCCACCCCCACTCTCTGCTCCCTGACAGGCTACCTGGCTCCTTGGTCCTCCCCAGGCTGCACTGCTGTTATCCTCAGGTCATCCTCTTGGTCTTTTCTTCCTTCTTTCCTCCATTTCTCATTCTCTCATTGTTCCTTAGGGCTCTTGGCGCCATGCCCCAGGGTAGGCACTAGTACCAGGCACTTATTGTAGTCAGGTGGGTGAGGCCTGGTGGAGGAGATGAGCACAGCTGGTGCTTGAGGACTGTGGGAATGTGATGACAGGCACAGGGTGTGCTTTTTTTTTTTTTTGAGATGGAGCCTTGCTCTTTTGCCAGGCTGGAGTGCAGTGGCGCTATCTCCGCTCACTGCAACCTCTGCCTCCTGGGTTCAAGCGATTCTTCTGCCTCAGCCTCCTGCGTAGCTGGGACTACAGGTGCGCACCAAGGGTGTGCTTCTAGTGGGGCAACCTGGGAGGCCCCAAGGCTACCCTGAGGAGGTGACAGGCAAAGAAGGTGGGGAAGGGCATTCAGTTGGAGGGGCTGATGTTTGTGAGACAGCAGGGAGGGGTTTTGGTAGGACCTGTGAGCAAAGATGTTGATCCAGCCGAACTGTGTGGGTCCACTTATATGCAGATTTTTTTCTTTATTCTTTTTTTTTTTTTGAGACGGAGTCTTGCTCTGTCACCCAGGCTGGAGTGCAGTGGCCCGATCTCAGCTCACTGCAAGCTCCGCCTCCCGGGTTCACGCCATTCTCCTGCCTCAGCCTCTCCGAGTAGCTGGGACTACAGGCGCCCGCCACCACGCCCGGCTAATTTTTTTGTATTTTTAGTAGAGACGGGGTTTCACTGTGGTCTCGATCTCCTGACCTTGTGATCCGCCCGCCTCGGCCTCCCAAAGTGCTGGGATTATAAGCGTGAGCCACCGCGCCCGGCCTCTTTATTCTTTTCTTTTTCTTTTTTTTTTTTCCTGAGTCGGAGTCTTGCTCTGTTGCCCAGGCTGGAGTGCAGTGGTGTGCACTCGGCTTGCTGCAACCTCTGCTTCCTGGGTTCAAGCAATTCTCCTGCCTCAGCCTCTCAACTAGCTGGGACTACAGGTACGTGCCACCACGCCTGGCTAATTTTTTATATTTTTAGTAGAGACGGGGTTTCACCATGTTAGCCAGGATGGTCTCAATCTCTTGACCTCGTGATCCACCCACCTCGGCCTCCCAAAGTGCTGGGATTACAGGCATGAGACACTATGCCTGGCCAGATTTTTATCAATCAAATGCAGATAGGAAATGCAATACTCAATACAGTGTTTGAGGGATCTGAAACCAAATATGTGGAGGGCTGACTTTTTGTATACTTGGGTTCCACAGGGCTGACTACAGGACTTGAGTATGTGCAGATAGTCGGAGATGTGGGGCGGGGGGGGGCTCGAGGAATAACTGTTTGTGTGTGTGTGTGTGTGTGTGTAATTATTTCTGCTGAATCATTGGAGGTTAAGTTGTAGACACTGTGCCCCTTTAGCCTTGAATAGTTGAGCATGTGTGTAGCCTGAGAGCAAGGGTATTCTCTTACATAATCACAATACAATGATCAAATTCAGGAAATGTAATGTTGCTAAAAATCTGGTACAACAGCACGTTCAGAACTTTGTGGTGAGTGACTCCACTGTTCTGCCTTCTGTGCCTTCTTCCTCAAAGAACGGGTAATGTAATTGTCCGTTAGTTAATTAATACTATTAACTGGCCAGTTAATTAGTACTGTTGACCAACATCCAGTCCGTAATTTTGCTGACTGTCCCCTGATCAATCACAGCTCACTGCAGCCTCGAATTCCTGGGCTCAAGCCATCCTCCCACCTCATCCTCCAAAGTAGTTTGGGACTACAGGAGCATACCATCATGCCCAGCTAATTAAAAAAATGTTGTTTTTTTTTTTTTTTGAGGCAGAGTCTCACTCTTATCCAGGCTGGAGTGCAGTGGCACGATCAGGGCTCACTGCAGCCTCGACCTCCTGGGCTAAAGAGATCCTACCATCTCAGCTCCCTGAGAAGCTGAGACTACAAGCATGCGCCATTATGCCCGGCTAATTCTTTGTATTTTTATTAGAGATGGGGTTTTGCCATGTTGACTAGGCTGGTCTTAAACTCCTGGACTCAAGCAATCTGCCTGCCTCGGCCTCCCAAAATGTTGGGATTACAGGTGTGAGCCACTGCACCTGGCCAAAATATTTTTTTGTAGAGATGGAGTCTCATTATGTTACCCAGGCTGGTCTTGAATGCCTGACCTCAAGTGATCCTCCTGCCTCAGCTGCCCAAAGTGTGGGGATTATAGGTGTGACCCACCATTCCTGGTCCTTTCTTTGTGTTTAATAACCTTGATATTTGTAGTGTAGAGACCAGTTTTATGGAATATCCCTTAATTTTGGTTTATCTAATGTTTCCTGCTGATTAAATGGGCAAGACTGCTGTAATGTATATGCAGGGCACACTGACATTATCATCCTTGTTCACATCTATCTGTCTGCCTTATTGGACTGTGAGGTGAAATGTCTGCTTCATCTTTTTTTTTTTTTTGAGATGGAGTTTTGCTCTGCAGTGGTGCGATCTCGGCTCACTGCAACCTCCACCTCCTGGGTTCAGGTGATTCTCCTGCCTCAGCCTCCTGAGTAGCTGAGATTACAGGTGCCCGCCACCATGCCCGGGTAATTTTTTTTTGTATTTTTAGTAGAGATGGGGTGTCACCATATTGGTCAGGCTGGTCTTGAACTCCTGACCTCGTGATCTGCCCGCCTTGGCCTCCCAAAGTGCTGGGATTACAGGCATGAGCCACCAGGCCCGGCTGGTCTGCTCATCTTTATGGCCCTAGGTTTGCCCGTTGCTGAACCTGGTCCAGATTAGGTGTCAGTAGGGGTTTGACTCTGACTTTCCAAGAAGGTGGCATTTCTTTTTTGGATGGCTGGTGGTGGCAGATGTTCTTTGGGAGATAAGGTCAGAGTGGACCCAAGCCTGGATGTTGTCACACATGGTGCCTCTCCTTCAGGATCCAGCCGCAGAAGCCAGGATGAAGGTAGCCTGCATCACAGAGCAGGTCTTGACCCTGGTCAACAAGAGAATAGGTCTTTACCGTCACTTTGACGAGACCGTCAATAGGTACAAGCAATCCCGGGACATCTCCACCCTCAACAGTGGCAAGAAGAGCCTGGAGACTGAACACAAGGCCTTGACCAGTGAGATTGCACTGCTGCAGTCCAGGCTGAAGACAGAGGGCTCTGATTTGTGCGACAGAGTAAGTGTCGGGCATCACAGAGTTGCTTGGCTTGGGGCCCTCCATGCCTCACTGCTCTGTCTAGGGCAGACACTGGGCAGCTCTCTTGCTTACCTGCATGCTTGTGGGATGAGACTGCATCTGGCCATAGCTTTTCATGTGGTGCCAGTCCTTGTAGAGGAACAAGGGATTTTTGGGGTCCTGGTGTGAGCTCTGCCAGCCTCCTCAGCACTGTGTGCCCTTGTGGCCAGTATTGAGAGTAGCTGCATCCTCTCCTGGAGGCCAGACCGTTCTAGGTCCTAGGCTGCTTATGTTGTGGTACAATGAACCTAGACTTCAGAATCAATAGGTTTGAATCCAGGCTCTGATTCAGAGTTTGTAAACCTGGCCAAGTCACCTAACTTCTGTGCTTCAGTTTCCTCATTTATAAAATGGGAATGCTGTTAGCCCCTCATAGGGGTTGTGAGTGTCAAATGAGTTAATGCATGCAAAATACTCAGAACCCTGCCTGATACAAGCTATGTAAAGGAGTTATCTGTAAATGAGGACAGTAACCTTTTCGCAGAGGTGCCCCTCAGAGTCACTGACTCCCCTGTCCACTCCCTGGTATTCCCTCTCCTCACCCTGTGTGAATTTCCTCTTAGCACCTACCACTTTTTTTGTTGTTTGTTTTTGAGACAGGGTTTCACTCTGTCGCCCATGCTGGAGTGTAGTGGCGCAATCTCCGCTCACTGCAAGCCCCACCTCCAGGCTCAAGCGATCCTTCCACCTCAAGTAGCTGGGATCACAGGTGCACACCGCCATGCCTGGCTAATTTTTTCTAGTGATGGGGTTCCGCCATGTTGCCCAAGCTGGTCTTGAACTCCTGAGCCCAACTGTTCTGCCTGCCTTGGCCTCCAAAGTGCTGGAATTACAGATGTGAGCCACTGTGCCTGGCCCACGCCTACCACTTTCTGAAACAATTTATTCTTCTACTTAAGTGTTAATTATATGTCAGCATCTGAGAGCAAGATCCCTTATCTGTCCTTAGTGCTGTTTTCTGGAACCTAGAATTGTGCCTCACGCCATGGCTTACTAAACATTTGTTGAATGTTGAATGAATGTGACTATACCAGTCCTCAATGTGACATACAGTAGGTGACAATGGCTGTCACCTCCCCTTCCCTTGCCATTGATCTTTTGCCTAATTGAATCCCTGGAACTAATTTGGCAAGCTGCAGGGAGAGAAGTGATGTTCATAGAGGAGCTGCTCTATGCCAGGGGGCATGACAGGTGCTGCCAAGTAGTTTCATACTCAGTCCTCAGAGTCCTAGAATGGAGATGAGGCCCAGGGATGGTGCAGGGCTTGTTCACAAGGGTGTAAGAACAGGGCTTGTGGGTGGTGAAGTTGGCATTTGAAGCCAGGCCTATCTTCCTCCATAGCCAGCCCTGCTGCCCTGGGACACTGTGCTATTGGCTGCATTTGTGGCTGATCCTTGTGGAGCTCTGGGGTCTGTAGGCCTGGGAGATGGTGGGGCCTGCTGAGTGGGGTGGGAGGACCGCTCACAAGTCCTGCCCTGCTTTTGCCTTGGCCAGGTGAGCGAAATGCAGAAGCTGGATGCACAGGTCAAGGAACTGGTGCTGAAGTCGGCGGTGGAGGCTGAGCGCCTGGTGGCTGGCAAGCTCAAGAAAGACACGTACATCGAGAATGAGAAGCTCATCTCAGGAAAGCGCCAGGAGCTGGTCACCAAGATCGACCACATCCTGGATGCCCTGTAGCCCCTGCCCGCATCCTCCAGGGGGCCCAGGGTGCCTGCACTTTGCGGTGGCAGGCAGAGTGGGTGGTAGTGGGAGGTTGTGCATGGAGGCCAGTGAAAGCTGACATCTGTAAAAGGCCTTCAAGGAAGAGAAACCAGGCCCTGCCTCAGGCAGTGTAAGCTTGCCGTTTGTCCTTAAATCTTTCCTTTTTTAAAAAAAAAAAAAAACTTAAAAAAAACTCCCATTAAAAACAAAACATCTTTGTGTTTTGAACAAAGGAATTTTCAATATTTGACTGGTATTCTGTTCTGAAGTCTAGGATATTTTTTCAGTCTATAAAGCCCCCCGTTTCATGGCCTTCTAATTCCTGATGTTTGGGTATTGTGTGAGTGCATGTATGTTTTTTTTTTTTTTTTTTTAAAGCGTGTGTGAACAAATGGAAATAAAGCAGGGACTGTGAACATTTGTTTTTGGTCTGTTGAAAACCTCTCATAATTTCATTCTTAATTTTGGGAATAGTGATTTTATCAAGTGCTTTTTGTTCATTAAATAATGGATTTGCTTCTCAGCAGGTTTGCAAGGCAAGCATTTACATTTTACATATTAGAACACTGAGGTATTCTAGTACCAGAGTGTTGAAAGAGGTGAAGTGGCTTAGGTCACAGAATGGAGTAGTGGAGTGAGGCCTCCATTTTTGCATCCTTCCTGTGAGTCATGTTTTACTCAGCATCAAGGAAACAGTAATGAGCAAAGCAGAGATAGTTCCTCTCAAGAGACAAGAGATTGAAAGGTCATGTGGGGAATTGACAGTGCCAGTGAGTGCCAGGCTTTCTGCCCCTCTTTCCTCTCTGCAGGAGTTCACTCCCTGTCTGCACCTAATGAATTCCTGCTCAGCCTCAGGCAACACCTTAAGGTTACTGTGTCAAGAAGCCATCCATGGCCTGCCACACTCAGTCAAGTCCTGTGGTACCCTCTTGTTTTCCTTTGTACCTCTTCTCTACCTCATATACCACAGTTGGAATGTGTGTGATTACTGAACTAGCTTCAATAGGGCAAGGGTTTTATCTGATATGCTCATCTTTATGTTAACAGGTAGGTGTTCAGACCAATCTGACACGTAGTTGGGTTATTGAATGTTTGCATGAGTGGCTTACAAACAGCTTAAATATTGGCAGGTGGGTTGAGGGATTACTGGGGAAGTCTGTAGAAGACCAGTTGTGAGGAACTGATGCTGAATTCTGTTTCAGGCATGGCAAAATGGAGGTGCTCGGGACATCCAAGTGGGAATGTCCCTGGGCAGGTGGATATTCAGGCCTGGAATTCCAAGGTCTGGTGTGGAGGTGGTAAATGTGGGGCTGCTGGGCCTAGACATGGTTATGGAAAAGGTGAGAAGGAGACAGGGGACAGTGCGCTAGAAGGGCGTAGAATAAGAAAAGATCCAGAGCTGAATATTAAGACGACAAAGTAATAGTAGCCACCTGTGTTGACAAAGACCAGGACTCTCCTCACCTGGGACAAGAAAGACCAGGACTGTGGTGTCATGAAGCAAAGTGGGAAAATGTTTCCAGGAGTGAACCATCTGAGGCTGAAGAGACCAAGCAGTGCCTTTTGGCTGTAGGAGTGGATCACTGAAGCCTTTTACCCATTGGTGACTTGAGAACTGTGTTGGTGTGGGGATGGGATTTGGACGGAAGTGAGGCTTTCTTTGAGTCCTGACAATGCATTTCGCAAACAGGCTGGGAAAGGGATGAGTGAGGGCCTTCAGGAGGATGTGCAGCTTGAATGTTCTACTCTAAGGTGGGAGACACCAAGTGTGTTGAATGCCATTGGGAAAGATCCAGTTGAAAATGAGAAGTTGAACATAGGGATTAAGAGATTGTGCAGGAGGAAAATAGGGGATCCAAGGACAGTGGAAGGATGGGAGGAGCAAGAAGGAAGACCCTCCAGAGTGGGATTCTGCAGTCAGATCCCTGGATGGAAATCCCAGGCCTGCCGCTCTCGGTGACCTTAGGCAAGTCTTTCCGTGCAAAATGGAGTAGGGCTGTTACCTGCTTCCTAGGATGGCTGTGTGGGTCACATGCGGTCATAATGCAAGGTGGCCTATAGCAAATGCTTGTTAAACAGCGACGGTCTCGCCGAGCTCTGGCCTGAGCCGGGGACGGAGGTTGGTCCTGTCCTGGGGGTTGGAAGGCGTGGAGGCCACGTTTAATCTGTGTTCACAGTGGTGTGCCCGTGGACCTGGCCTCACGCACGCCCGGCCTTGGGAGCCCCTGCGGGAGGGTGCATACCCTGACCTGCCAGAGAGGCGTCCGCCGCAGCCCCTGCTTCCCTAGGGAACCCCCGGGCGGCTGTGCCTCACGGAGGGGCCCTGCTTTACCGCGGCTGCATACCACCTCGGGCCATTTGGCCAGCTGCTTCTCCAGCTCTCTTCATCCTCTTACTCTCCCTGAAACTTTTTCTCCGTTTTTTGGAGCAGTCAGAAAGCTTGGCCGAAACCAAGAGAACTCGCTGGGCCCGCGTGCAGGTTGGTGGGCGCCCTCTGCTGGGCCGGCGGGCCTCGCAGGCCTGAGGAGCGAGCTGCGCCTGCGCCCTGGTGTCCCTTCGTAACACTGCGACACGTCACTAGGGGGCACCCGGGAGTATGGGCGAACACGCAGGCGCAGACGGCGGGCTCGGGCTAGAAAAGTCGCGCATGCGTGGGGCTGCTCCTAATTTAAAGGGAGCGCGGCTCCGACATAACCAAAGCCAATTCTCCGGCTGTGGCGCCACCTACGGGTGTGGGCTCGTAAACGGCCGCCTCTGGCCGGACTAGGACTGGGTCTGGGGTCGGCGGCCTCAGGACCACTGGGCTGCTGAGGGGCTTAGCCATGGGGACCTGGGCTCTCAGCTGCCCTGGAAGGCCGCAGGGCTAGCTGGGCTGGCCAAGGCCGGTGGCTCCCCCAGCATCCTGTGCTGGGTGCATCCCTGGGCCCAGTGGGGCATCCAGCGCTGCCCTCCCCACCTACGGCCTTCCAACATCAGTTGGTTGCTGGGGCACGTTGCCCTAGGCCACGTGCAGCCCTGCGCTTCCCTGATCCTCGGTTTCCCTAGTAGTAAACAGGGCCTCAGTTTCCCTCTTGTAAATCTCAGGGAGGAGGTGAAGTGGGGCCATCCGGTGTAAAGCTCGGTTCAGGCTGGGCATCCCTTGGCTCAAGGTGACATGCCCCAGACACCTGATATCTCTCACTTAGTCTCAGACCCAGCGTACCTTCTCTGTGGCCCTCATGTGGCCGTATAGGAGTGGCCCACCCACTCCCACTCCCATTCAGATCCCCAGGCCACAGTGCCTTTTGTCCAGCCTTGGCCAAGATGGCTGACCCTAGTGGCCTGGCCCTGGCAGCCTCCATGGCTGCAGCTTTGGGATGTTCCTGTAGTCATAGATGGCCTCATGGCAGGCCCCCAGCCTTGAACCTGGACCCTGGCTCAGGGAGGGGAAAACACGGCTGAAGAAGGGCTGGGTGTCACTTTCTCTCTTCCATTTGTCTTGAAGGCTGTCATGGGAGAAAACCCCAAAGGACCCAGTGCGCCCTCACAGTTTCACCACAAGTATCCTGACCGGGCGTCTGGTGCCGAGCTGATAGTGCAGGCCCCGGCCGCAGCCCCGCCGGAAGCCCATGCTGTCAGCGGTTGGGGGCCGCAGGCTCAGACAGGAAATGCCCCCGAGTGTACCCCAAGGCCCTCTGCAAAGGCCTGATGCTTTGGATGAGGCCTGGCGCCATTTTGAAGCTGGGCCTGACTCTGGGACTCTGGCCTGGTTCTGGGGCTCGTGGCCTGGGATCTGGGGACTGCTTTGTCACCTGCCTGGACAGGTGTGGGAGATGACAGGGAGGGAAGAGAGAACCTTCCAACTGGGCTAGACCTGAAGCGAAAGCTGAATGATGCAGCCTGTCCCCTACCATGGCCAAGCCCTTCCTGGTGCCCCCAGCCCAGCCCTGTAGGGTCTCAGCTTCCATCAGGCCGTTGGTTCCATATGCAGTGTGACAGGCCCAGGACTAAATGCAGGGGACACAGAAAGGAGCAGACAGCAGAAGTGCTGGGCACCAGGAAAGGCAGGCTGGAAGGGAGGGCCATCAGGAGGGGCCATCGCCGCAGCTGAAGGATTTGCCTGTGGGGGATGGTGGGGAGGGAGGAGCCCAGACTCCTTTTTTGACTTCCACTCAGGAGATAGAATCCAGAAAGATTTAAGACGAGTGTCTCAGTCTGTTAGGGCTGCTGTAACAAAATACCATAGACTGGGTAGCTATAAATTGAAATTTGCTTCTTACAGTTCTGGAGGCTGGGAAGTCCAAGATCAAGGCACTGGCAGATTTGGTGTCAAGAGGTCCTGCTGCTTGGTTCAAAGATAGCACCTTCTCATGTCCTCACATGGCGGCAGAGATGAGGGAACTCTCGGAGTTATCTTATAAGGGCACTAATGTCCATTCATGAAGACTCTACCCTCATGGCCTAATCACCTCGCAGAGGTGCCACCCTCTAATGCTTCGCATTGGGGGTTAGGTTTCAACATAAGAATTCTGGGGGGATGCAGACATTCAGTCTGTAGCAGTGGGAAGGACAGGAGCCTGTTCAAATGCTGATGAGAAGGAAGGAGGTAACAGGGACATAAAGACTGAAGATCCAGGAGAGAAGGGGCCAGTGAATAGATCCCAGTACAGCAGGATTGGGTGGGATTGAGAGCTTAAGGGAGAGATCTCATGGGAGAGCCCTGAGAGACTGTGCCTTCGTTAGCACTGAGGAGATCAGCAAAGACCTGTTCAAGCTTTGCCTCCTGGGCGGCCTTCCCTATTCTCCAGGTGGGCTGAGATGTCCCTACCTTACACTACTAGACACTACTCTCTGAAGTGGAATGGACTGTTTGCCTCCCTAGACTGGGTGCTCTATTTCAGCAGAGTTTAAACAGAGGCAGCACATCAATTCATTCAACAAATATCTTCAACTGAGTGCAGTGGACTTTATAAATGTCCTCCCAACACTTTGGGAGGCTGAGTTGGGAGGATCATTTGAACCCAGGAGGTCGAGGCTGCAGTGAGCTATGATCACACCACTGCGCTCCAGCGTGGGTGACAGAGTGAGACCCTGTCTTGAAAACAAAAACAATTTTTGTATTTTTTGTAGAGACGGGGTTTTGCCATGTTGCTCAGGCTGGTCTCGAACTCCTGGGCTCAAGTGATCCGCCTGCCTTGGCTTCCTGAAGTGCTGAGATTATAGACGTGAGCCACCGTGCCTGGCCTATTTGCCATTTTTAAATAATGGATGAGGTTGGTCATTTTTCCTTGTGAATTTGCCTTCTTATGTGTGATTTGTGTATTGTTGAGGTTTCTGCCCTTTTCAAAGGTGAGTAGGAAAGCTAGTAACAGAAAAATGGGTGCTCATTGTGATTTCTTTTTTTTTCTTTTTTTTTTTTTTTTTTGAGACAGTCTCGCTCAGCCACCCAGGCTGATCTCGCCCCGGTGCAGTGGTGTGATCTGGGCTCACTGCAACCACCGTCTCCCGGGTTCAAGGGATTCTCCCATCTCAGCCTCCCAAGTAGCTGGGATTATAGACACCCACCATCATGCCCGACTAATTTTTGTATTTTTAGTAGGGATGGGGTTTCACCATGTTGGCCAGCCTGGTCTTGAACTCCCGACCTCAGGTGATCCGCCCACCTCAGCCTCCCAAAGTGTTGGGATTACAGGCGTGAGCCACCGCACCCGGCCTCACTGTGATTTCTAAAAGTCAGCAACTCAGAGGGTAGACAAGAGTGTTCTGGAAAGGGCGCTGCCCTGGGAGGGACAGGGACTGGAAGACCAGAGGGAGGGCTGCATACATATTTTTACAAATAAATGCAATCTGAATAGCTAAAAACAAACCATACAAACACACACCAAAGAAAAATCCACTTTGTAGTGGGCACTATTTTGGGCACCAGCAATATGATAGTGATAAATGCTATGAAGGAAATAAAATGGGTGATGTGATAAATGGATGTAGTCTGGAGGGTCAGGAGGGCATCCCTTGGAGGAGACTCCTGAGCTGAGACCCAGGACAGCTGAGAGCTGGGCAGAGTGGTGTAGCACGGTGTGGGCTGGGTGGCCATAAATCCTGCAGCCTCTTTTCTCTTAGCCTCTTCCTCACCCCCTCCAGGCCTCTGGTGGCTGCAGGACCTCCTGCCTGCAAGTCAGGTCTCATGCATACCTGCCCTCTAGAGCGCTCCAGCTTCTCAGCTTCCAGCTTCCTCTCCCCTAGGCCTGGGTACTGGTACCTGCAATGGCCCAAGCACTCATGCCCCCTAGACTTTGCGTCAAGGAGCTGTCATACTCATGCGAAGCTCCTGATGGGTGTCTGACCCACTCAAGGCTCCGGGCTTTCTGTTTCTCTTCTCTGAGCCTCACATTGCTCACCTGGAGAATGGGGACTATAATGATATCAGGACTGGAAGGAGCTCAGAGGTATGCTGCCTGGTAAAGCCCCTGGTGCAGCAGCGGCTCAAGGAGCGGAGTCTCTTCCTTTGACAGATACCAGGGTGACAAGTATAACGCTTTGATTTGAACTGAGCGCAGCTGTTTACAAAGTGCTTTCTTTATAAAGGTCCATTTATTCATTGGTTCAGACTGCAGATCGAGGTCCCAGCATATATTGGGTTGGAGCCCTAGGTGTGGAGGCAGAAGCCAGCCTTCGCTGAGACAGACAGACTTGGAACAGGTCCCTCTCTGCAGCTGGCACCTGTGTGAGCTTGGGCAAATCCCTGACCTCTCTGGGCCTCAAGTCTTACTGCACAATGACAGATGTCCGAGGGCCTTCTAGCATTGATGAGCTGGGATTCTGGGGCCAGTTAGTGCAGGCAGACCCAGAAGCAGCCTCAGTGGAGGGAGGAAGGAAGCACAGGTTTTTGTTTTTATTTTATTTTTCCAAATTCCTGTTCCTCCACAGTGCTGGGATGAGGCAGGTGTCAAGTCCCTACGGTGGGTCTCCTGGTTGCCTTGTCAGTGAACGCTGGGGGTGCTGTGATGCAATGTGGATCCTTTCTGACCCTGTGACCTGTGCTAGCAGGGTGGGGCCTTCTGTCTGTCTCCATATCATGTTTACCCTCATGGGGGGTGTGCAGAAGGCACATGGGCATGCACATGCAGCCCTTCCAATGCTCAGATGTGCACATGCCACTCTCACACCTGTGACTGTCACTGAGGCTCATAGACATGCACACATGAGTGAACACACGCAGGTGCACACCCGGCGCTACGCAGATTCACACATGCCAGATATGTGCACTCGCCATGTCCCTGGCCCTGGGGATACAGTGGGGAGTGGGCAGAGTCCCCGCCACAGGGACCTCGTGCAGCCCGCAGAGATGCCTGCAGAGTGGAAATGATAAGGAGCCCATTCACGCTCTGCCAGGTGCTGCTCTGGCCGCCACTCTTGTCACTGAGGGAACTTGCACAGCATGTGAGCGTGGCGTGCCGGTCTCAGAGCCTGTGTTCTTGCTCTCTGCACTACTCATCCTTTCCCACAGACTCTCCCCTTCATGCACATGTGCACAGACTCCCAGAGGCATGCAGAGGCACACAGGCTGCTCTGGGGCACACGTGCGTGCAGAAACACTGCATGGTGTGCTCTTATGGTGAGAGCACCCTGCCACTCTGTGCTACCACGCGCCGCTGCTCTGGAGAGCACCCATCTGTTTTCTTTAAAAAAATTTAAATATAGGCTAGGTGTGGTGGCTCACGCCTGTAATCCCAGCACTTTGGGAGGACAAGGCGGGCGGATCACGAGGTCAGGAGATCGAAACCATCCTGGCTAACGTGGTGAAACCCCGTCTCTACTAAAAATACAAAAATTAGCTGGGCGTGGTGGCATGCGCCTATAGTCCCAGCTACTTGGGAGGCTGAGGCAGGAGAATCGCTTGAACACGGGAGGCGGAGGTTGCAGTGAGCTGAGATTGCACCACTGCACTGCAGCCTGGGCGACAGAGCGAGACTCTGGAAAAAAAAAAGAAAAGAAAATTATATACATATTTTTTAAATAGTAGAAATGGGGTCTTGCTATATTGTCCAGGCTGGTCTTGAACTCCTGGGCTCAAGCGATCCACCCACCTCAGCCTCTCAAAGTGCTGGAATTACAGGCATGAGCCACCACGCTGGCCACCTGTCACATTCCTAAGTCTCAGCTCCAGGTCCTGTCACTCTCCCCTCTGCCCCTTGGGGCCTGGCTTGAAGCCATGAGGCCTGCCCACTTTCCTGACCACTTCTCTCCATCAGGATGGGGCCCTGGGCCTGGAGCTTGTGCGTGGCACAAAGGCCTGAAGGAGAGGGAGTGGGGTCCAGGCACACAGGCAGTGCGTGTTGGATGGACATGGATGAAGGCATGGCCACCCACCACTAGCACCTGCAGCTCTACCTGAGAGCCCAGGGTTTCCCTCTCCACCAGTAGAGAGGTGTGGCCTGCAGCCGGGCCACTGGGCCAGGTGCTGGGAACCCTGGGGGAGCAGGACTAGAGGATGGGGTGGGGGGATTTGTCAGAGATGGAGGCTGACCTGAGGAGGAGACCCTTCTGAAACTGACAGGGCTAGAGAGGGGTGCTTTGGGGAGGGAGGCTTGGGCTGGGGGAATCCATACACACTCGGGGGGAGGGGGAAGGAGAGGCGTTAGCTCCAGGAAGGTGTTATTTTGGGCTGTGACCCGTGTGTGTGTGTCCGTGTGTCTCTGTATACGCATGTGTGTGTCTGTGTATATACGTGTGTGTCCTTGCGCATGTCTTGTGGCTATGCATGTGCATGTGTGTGTGTGTGTGTGTGTGTGTGTGTGTTGTGTGCTGGGAGGCAGCCTGGGGCTGTCAGAAGAGGGCGGGAGGTGGGATCAGGCCCAGCTGGACCTGAACCCTGTTTGTGCCAGCTGGGTGACTTTGAGGCAAGTCATTTCAGTTCTTTCTGCCTGTTTCCCCATTCAAAGAATGGACCAAATATTACTTATGTTGTGAGGGTGACAAATATGTGTGTAAAATTTGGGCACACACGATGTGCTTAGGACACAGCAGTTATGATTTATTTGTGTGTTGTCTTTGTGGGGTGGGGGGAGGATTTGCAGCCTTTTAAGGACTTGGGAATTTCAGGTCTTGACAGAGCCAGTCTGGAAGGCCCATCTGGTGTGGCTGCTCTGAGGGACTGGGGACATTGGCCCCGTGTTTACAGAGACCCATAGTCAGACATCCATGGGCCAGGCACAGAGGCAACACAGCAGTCCTGCCCACAGGGCCTCCAGCTGACAGACAGAGGCACAGATAACACAGTGGCTGTCCCAGGGTCCACAGCTGGGTGTGGAGGTCTTGAGAGTTAGAACAGGCTGGGCCCTATGCGGGGCATTTGATTCTAGTTCGTTCTATTTTTATCTTTTTCATCAGATCAGGGCACCGTGCCCTCTGGGCTCTCTGCATCTTCCTGCTTCCCAGCCCCAACTTCCCTCCCCTTTCCCACCTCCGGCACTTCTTGTGTAAGACGCATGGGGACAGGTGCATGTACACCCTGGGGAACATGTGGTGGGTTTTCATGTACCTGTGTCCATGTGGATCAAGAGCACACGCTTATGCTGGCTGTCTTAGTCTGTTCAGGTTGTGATAACAAATAACAACAATCGGAGTACTTAGAACAACACACATTCCTTTCTCACAGTTCAGGAGGGTGGCAACTCCAAGATGAGAGTGGCAGCAGGGGCGGGCTCTGCAGAGGGCTGTCTTCTGGCATGCAGCCTGCTGGTGTCCTCACTGTGTCCTCGCAGGCAGAAGTTGGCATGCTGAGCAAGGGCTCTGCTATCAGGGCTTGGAGCCCAATTATGAGCACTCCTCCTTCATGACCTAGTCGCTCCCAAAAGGCCCCACATCCTGATACCATCACTATGGAATTAGGACATCAACAGGTACATTTTGGGGGGATAAAAGCATTCAGACCATGGCACTGGTTTCAGTTGTCATGTAAGTCACCACTCATATATCAAGGCTAACCCATGACCCTACATCTACATGGGGTCTGCCCTCTACCTCACAGCAGAGATGGACACCCACACCACCATCTTCCCCCTATGTCTCATCACCTGCACCCTAATTACGGACACCCATGCCTCTGTCTTCCCTGCATCTCTCAGCACTCTCCAGTGAGTGACACACACACCTTCATCTTTCTTCCATGCTTCATGTTGCAGTGGAGAGGCTGGGGGTTGGGAGGAGGTGCTGCTGGGGTATGGGGAGTGAGATCTGTGCCGCAGTGGGGTGGGATTCAGGAGAAAACCAGGCAGTGTCCCACCAGTTCACTTGCTTGTAACAAAGAAACCTCTTCAATGGAAATGGAACCCTGTCTAGAATGCCAGGCTCTCTGCTGACCATTCTCTCTGGTCAGAACTGGATCACTTTATTTGATGTAAATTGTATTTGATTTATTTTTTTCTTTTTTAGGAGATGAAGTCTCACTATGTTGCCCAGGCTGGTCTCAAACTCCTGGGCTCGAGTGGTCCTTCCGCCTGAGCCTCCCAAAGTGCTGGGATTACAGGTGTGAGCCACAGCACTGGCCATAAATTGTATTTGATTTTTACAGCTACCTGTATTTAGCCATGTGAAAGTGATTTTCCACTTATGTCAGAGATACAAAATTTCATTTAAGGATAAATTGTAAAGAAGAATATAGGCCTGGGTGGTGGCTCATGCTTTTAATTCACATACTCAGCTTGAGTACCAGAACCAAGACTAGTCGAGGCAACATAGTGAACCTCATTTCTTAAAACAAAACAAAAAAAATGGCTTGAGCAGAGTGGAGCTGGATTAGCTGGAAGCTCCACCTCGCAGAGGCTGGGAGCCGGTGGCCTGGGTTGGGTTGCTGGATTTGACGCCGCCTGGCTGTGTGACTGTGGAAAGGTGCTCAGCTGCTCTGAGCCTCCCTTTTCCATTCATAAAATGGGGTCATCTTAATTTCTGACAAGAGTGTGGTTGTTGGTGTGATCCTCAAATAAGCTGACAGCGGTCAGGTGGTGCCCATGGTCAGCACTGCGTAGGCCTGGCGTTAGGATGTGAATATGAACATGGGTGATAGGTGCGTCCTGCACATGCTGCAAGGTAGACCTGAACGCTGGCAAAACCCTGATCTAGTTCAGCTCGTGTTTCAGAGGGGGAAATGGTCCCTTTTGCCTCATGCCACACTCCACTGGCCCCAGTAGAACCCAGTGGCTGTTAAGGGGCTGTCTGGGGTCCATCCCAGTGGGTGGCTTTAGAGTCAGACGGGTCTCTGAGCCTCAGGGCCTCATCCATAGAATGAGATAACCCCTTTGAGAGGCTGAGGCAGGTGGATCATGAGGTTAGGAGTTCGAGACCAGCCTGACCAACATGGTGAAACCCCGTCTCTAGTAAAAAATACAAAAATTAGCCGGGTGTGGTGGTGCCTGCCTGTAATCCCAGCTACTCAGGAGGCTGAGGCAGGAGAATTGCTTGAACCTGGGAGGCGGAGGTTGCAGTGAGCCGAGATCACGCTGCTGCACTCCAGCCTGGGCGACAGAGCGAGACTCCGTCTCAAAAAAAAAAAAAAAAAAAGAATGGAATAACCCCATGCTCGGGGGTTGGTCATGGGACCATACCTGCAGAGCACACAGCAGGTGCTCCATAAATGCTGGAGTCACAACACCCCATGTCCCATGTGCCAGCTGCCCAGCAGCAAGTCTGGCCTCCTCCTCCAGTTCTCCCTTGGACGTGTTCCATGGCCCTGAACGAAGTCACCGCTCCAGGGACAGCCTTGGTTTCTCCTTGGCAAAGTGGGGCTCTGGGCCCTGGCGAGAGCGCTGCTGTCCTGCCCCACGCCTGCGAGGCCGGCGGGGATCGGAGCCCGCGGCCGCCAGAGGGCGCCCCCGCCTAGGCCACGCGCGCCTCCGGGCGGGCAGAGGGGCCGGTCCTCAGCGCGGTGGCAGCCTGGGCGCCCGCCCGACACTCCTGGGCTGTGTGTCACCCCGCCTGCCTCAGTTTCCTCGGCTGTGGCGAGGGATTCTCTCCGGGATCGCCTCGCAGGGCTGCTGAGAGGCTCGATGAACGCCAGCGGTTGTTGCGGCGCTGCTGTTCCAAGCCGGGGGTGACGGGAACCCACGTCCTCACGCCCTGGCTGCTCCCGGCTGCCCTGAGGGCCGGCAGCTTCCAGTTCAGGAAGCTGAGCCTCGGGAAGGGCAGCGAAAGGTCCCGCGGCTGCGAGGAGCCCAGCGGGGCTTGGCGCCTGATGACTGGCTCCGGAACGGGCTGTTACCCCGCGTATCTCGGTCTCTGCAGCGGCCAAAGTCGCCCGCTGACCTGGAGTACCTGCAGGCCCTGGGCGGAAGACCCGGGGCCATTCCCGCAGCGCTGGCCTGGGAGCAACGGCTTCTAGTGCAGGCCCCGGGTCAGGTCCTGTGGGGTCCCAGGGACGTTCCCAGGCCGAGGTTCCTGTTCAGAGGCCACCCTTTGGCACCAGAGCCATCCAGCGCAGCCTGCGATTCAGGGCCAGAGGAAACTGCAGACACTGAGTGGCTGTCTGGCCCCAGCTTTGCAGAGCCTTTGCTTAGCCGGGAGTATGGATGCCCGTTGGAGAGCCATGGCTTTTCCCAGCCTGTGTGGCAGCAGTGGGTGGGGCGGACCCTCTCCTGGACTGACCCCGCGCGAGGCAGTGAGGACCGGTGCCGACTCCTCACAGCCTGTGGGCAGTTCATTAGCTGTGGTTCTCAGGTGCTTCTCATACACACTGTCAGTAGGGCACAAGTTCCACACTCCCATTTATTTATTTAGACATGTGGTTTGGCTATGTTGCTCAGGGTGGCCTCAAAGTCCTGGGCTCGAGCCATCCTCCTGCCTTGGCCTTCTGAGTAGCTGGGGCTACAGGCGTGTGCCATTATGCCCTGCTACACATCCCTGCTTTAACAGGTGAGCAAACGGGGCATGGATAGGTCAAATTTAAGGCTTCACGCCAAGTAATTGGGAGAATCTGGACTTGAACCCAGGTCTTCGCCCCTCCCTGACATCAGGGAGATGGACTTCCTGGAGCTGCAGCCAGATCCCACTGTCCCTGGCATTGTGCTGTGTCTATGCCTGTGCTACGCTCCCCACCCTAACCCCTGTCTCACTCTGATTCTCCCCTCCTTCAAGGCTTAACACCTCCACAAATGCCGTAAAACCTTCCCCAGTGATCCCCACAGCTACTGGTGTCCTGGGTCTTTGAAGTGTTCCTTCTTGTCTGCCTGGAAAAACTCCTATTCATTCTCTCTTTTTTTTTTTTTTTTTTTTTGAGATGGAGTCTGGCTCTGTCGCCCAGGCTGGAGTGCAGTGGCACGATCTCGGCTCACTGCAAGCTCTGCCTCCCGGGTTCATGCCATTCTCCTGCCTCAGCCTCCTGAGTAGCTGGGACTACAGGCGCCTGCCACCACGCCCGGCTAATTTTTTGTATTTTTAGTAGAGACGGGGTTTCACCGTGTTAGCCAGGATGGTCTCGATCTCCTGACCTCGTGATCTGCCCGCCTCGGCCTCCCAAAATGCTGGGATTACAGGTGTGAGCCACTGCGCCCGGATGAAAACCTCCTATTCATTCTCCAAAACCCACCCCCAGAGTTACTCCTGGGAAAGCTTAAGTGCTACTTTCCTTCTCTCTGTCATAGACATGGTTACTGCCTTGCTGGGGTCTCTGTGCACTGGGGTTACAATGTTGTGATGGTATCACCACATCTGTTTATATCCAGATTCATTACAAAATGTTTCTGTGTTTTAAAAATTGTAAAAGTGGTGTGGGCCTATAGTCCCAGCTACTTGGGAGGCTGAGGAGGGAGGATTGCTCTAGCTCAGGAGTCTGAGGCAAGCCTGGGTGACATAGCAAGACTCTGTTCGTAACAACAAAAAGAGATTTTAAAAATTGTAAAAGGCCAGGCGTGGTGGCTCATGCCTGTAATTCCAGCACTTTGGGAAGCTGAGGTGGGCAGATCGCTCAAGCTCAGGAGTTCGAGACCAGCCTGCTGAACATGATGAAACCCCATCTCTACTAAAAATGCAAAAATTAGCTGGGCATGGAATTGAGTACTTGTAGTCTCAGCTACTCAGGGGACTGAAGTGGGAGGATTACTTGAGCCTAGGAGGCTGAGGTTGCAGTGAGCTGAGACCACACCACTGCACTCCAGCCTTGTTGGCAGAGTGAGACCTTATCTCAAAAAAAAAAAAAAAAAAAAAAAAAATCCAAATTGTAAGAGTTCACACATGCTCATACTAAGGATCCAGACAGATCAGAAGGGTATACAGAGGCAAGCAGAATCTCCAGCTTCCTACCAGCTTCTCTTCCAGAGAAACACGGTGTTAGCAATTTCTTGTGAATTCCTCTGGAAAGTCTCCATTCATGTACAGGATGTCACATTATATTGCTTTAATTATCCTTCTCTGTCCACTGCTCATACCTAGTTCCCTGAGGACTGGCTAGGATCTGACTTAGGTAGGTACTCGGAATCAGTCCTGGGCCGGGCTGGAAAAGATGATCAGAAAATTTTGCATGGGATAGTTTTATTCCTTCCTGACACCAACTGACCAGATAGCATGGGATCTGGTGAACCTCTTTGCTCCTAATTGGAGGCTGCGTCTCCTAGCTGGCAGATGTATTTTCTTTTCCTTATAGAATATTATTATCATTACTGAAAGGTGAATTCATTTTCAACATTTAAAACCTGAGACATATTACTTAAAAAATATAATTTTCCCATCTGGCACAGAGGTTCATGCCTATAATCCCAGAACTTTGGGAGGCCGAGGTGGGAGGATCGCTTGAGCCCAGGAGTTCAGCCTGGCCAACAGAGGGAGACCTCATCTCTACAAAAAATTTAAATAATTAGCCAGGCGTGCGGTGCATGCCTGTAGTTCCAGCTATTTGTGAGGCCAAGGTGCAATTGCTTGAGCCCAGGAGGTCGAGGTTACAGTGAGCTATGTTTGTACCACTGCACTCTAGCCTGGGCAACAGAGCAAAACTGCCTCTTAAAAATAATAATAATAATAAAAAAAGAACAGTAGAATTTTCCAGATCTCTTGAAAAGGTTCGGAGGGGCTGGGCGCGGTGGCTCACGCTTGTAATCCCAGCACTTTGGGAGGCCGAGGCGGGCGGATCACGAGGTCAGGAGATCGAGACCACGGTGAAACCCCGTCTCTACTAAAAATACAAAAAATTAGCCGGGCGCGGTGGCGGGCGCCTGTAGTCCCAGCTACTCGGAGAGGCTGAGGCAGGAGAATGGCGTGAACCCGGGAGGCGGAGCTTGCAGTGAGCCGAGATTGCGCCACTGCACTCCAGCCTGGGTGACAGAGCGAGACTCCGTCTCAAAAAAAAAAAAAAAAGAAAAGGTTCGGAGGGTTCACCTGAGCACTCAGGTCTGTGCAGCCTCACATGCGTCCACCCTCACTGCTGGTCCCCGAACCCCGGGGCCCATAAGCCTGTGTCCCATGCCCTTGGCAACCTAATGAGGAAGATGGACTTGCATGAAAATAGTCCATGACAAGTGACTGCAGCAGCTGAGTGCCCCAGCAGAGGTGGGAGAATGATTGAGACGGACCCCAGGCTGGGGACCCTGCAGAAGCGTGAACCCCAGTGCTGTTCTGCGGGACACATACTCCTCCTGGTCCGTGGGGTTCACACTCTGGATCCTCAACTGTTCTGTTCACTGCAGAGAGGAGCAGGGGTGGGAAGTGGGTGGGCCTGTTTCAGGGTGGCCCCTGCTCAGCTCCAGGCATAAGGCCATGAAGGAATGTGGGCTCAGAGTGGCCAGAGCTTCCAAAGCAAAGCTGGAAATACAACCTGAAATAATGGACTTAAAGAAAATAAAAACCTGGTAACCCATGCAGCAAGCTCAGTATGCCAGTGGCCCCTCAGTTTATGTCTCTGATTTGCTGGTACCCTCATTGCTTTAGAGAAAAGTTTCCCCCACCTAAGAAATAGGAAGTTCCTAATGGCAGAGCCCAGGGCAGCCCTTTCAATGGCTGCATTTTGCTTTATAGAAAACCCACCAGGCTGCCCCTGAGCTTCTGGTTGTCCCATGAGGAGCGGGAACTTCATCGGCCTGAGCCTGTTGACCATGTGTGGTCCTGAATGTGATGACCCCAGAGCAACCCCCAGCCTCCTCCTGCAGTCCTGCTATGCTCTGCCAAGTCCAGTCCTGGAGTCCTTGCCTGGCTGCAGAAACACAGGGACACTCTGCAGCATTGAGAGAGGTGCCCACCAAGGAGAAACACGTCTCCCTCCGGGGAAGCCACCCTGGGGGCTGGCAGGGACAGGGAGTGGGGCTCAGGGTCCTGGGCCAGGAGGTTTGGAGTTAGTTCCAGCTTTGGGGAGCTTCCAGGCCGAGGAGGCTCAGCAGGCAGCAGCTCCCTCCCACCCTCCTGCACAGCCAGGACCTGCTTGGGCATCAGACTGGCTCATGATACCAGCCTGGCCTCACACCTTGGCTTCTTCCCGCCCCAGGTGCCCAGAGCCCGGCTGGCGCAGGTGGGACGGCCAGGCTGAGGCCGCAGGGCAAGGCCAGGCTGACCTGTCCTCTTGCCTCTCCGGGTGAGGCCTCCTCTGTCTTTCCTTTCCCAGTGCCCCCCCGCCCTGCTCCTCTGCGGGGGTACAGCATGGGGAGGTTGTTGACAATTTGTGCATTAATCTCTCTGCCGGGGGCCTCCTGGTCAGGTGGTGCTTATCAGGGCCCTGCTCCTGTCAGATGGGCCTTCCGGAGCCCGTGGGCGAGGGGGGGTGGCAGAAGCCCCTGCTGCAGGGCCTGGAGGCTGCCTCACCATCCCCAGGCCTTCACATCCCCTTGCGCCCCCGCGGGCAGCCTGCTTTACCACATCAGGATACAGAACATTGCATGAATTCCGGTCTCAATGGAATTATTTCAGAATTCTGGTCAACCGCAAGCTCAGGGTATTTCACAAACTATCTATCACTGCTGTGCGGTGGGCAGAGTCTGGGCGGCGGGCAAGTAACGGATGCAGGGAGGCCCCGTCCACTGCCTGTGGGGGTGGCGTGTCCCCCCCAGTGGCACCCCTGCCTCTGCAGACAGATGGCGTGTCCCCTGCCCCCCATCAGCAGGGGAGCTCAGGCCCGGGGTGGGGGCTCAGGAGAGGCAGCGGGAGGCCAGGCCCTGGCTTTGAGGGTACCTTCAAGAGAGCACCCAGGTTTGGGGCCCACTCCTACCGGCGTGGGGCCTTAGCAGGTGCTTGGAGTCTCAGTTATTCCAGCTGTAAGATGGGATCATGATGCCCAGCCCTCATTTAGCAAATGTTCAGAGATCAGCAAGACGCGTGCCCTTGCTGATTCTCTTAGCACTTCAGGATTACTACAGGGCAGCATCTATGAAGTGCCTGGCTGAAAGTGGGTGCTCCATGACTGGGGAGCTGTACCGTAATGAGAGCAATACTATGAATCATTCTCCTGATAACACCTCCCCACCCCTCTCTACTTGGGATCATGCATAGAACTTGGGCGAAGGAGAGACCCTACCTCCAGGGTGGCAGACATCTGCACACTACCCGTCCTCTACTGTGGCGAATGTGGCAACATCTCCAAGGAGCTCCTTCCTTCAAGCATGCACGGTGCCTCAGAATCCTCCTCATCACAGTGCTGGACATTATTACCGACCCCTCAGAGTACACGCCAGAGGAAGCTGCTTAATTATTCTGGCCCCGACTCACGAGAGTGGTCTGAATTGGCAGGGCAAGGGGTCCCCCTCTGCTTCCTAAACTTTCCTGGAAGCTCCAGGTCCTTTCTCCAGAACCTGGCACCAGCCAGCTTTCCCAGGGGCAGGGATTGGAGGGCCAATCTCGTCTCTCCCTCTGCAGGCCTCCTGCTGACCACGAGTGATTAGGCCCTGCACTGAGAGGAAGGAGATCCGGGCGCCCAGGCTGGCACAGGCTCCAGTTCCCACAAGGATCTAGGACTCCAGGCCATCTGTTCAGCAAGACGCTCTTAGGCAGCATGGCCAAAGTGGGGCTGGAGCACCCGGGGGCTCTGCTGGCCCAAGCCAAACTCAGACTGCCCAGCCAGTGGGGATGGGCTCCAGGGCCTGAATCTGGAATAACAGCGCTGTCCCTCTTGGGCAGAGGGTAGGGGAGGACAAGGCCCTCGCCCAAACATTTTTCAAGCCCACTTTGGGACCCCCAGCTGGCTGAGGGTATCAACAAGGGTTGGGGAGGGAACTTTTGAAATCAGGAGGCCTGAGAAACCCAGGACTCCTGTCTTTGTGGTAAGGCTGTGAGGGATACAGAGCTTGCGGCAGTTCCCCAAGGCCATTTAAATCATTCTCCACCCCGATGATGGCTTTTTCTTGTCCCTTTAATGAGATGCTCCCCCTGCCCCCACGGCCATTTTGCAAGCTTTCCTGGGGTCCTGCGCACCTGTGGGCTGAGATCCGTGGCAGTGTGAATTCTTCCATAGATAGGACCAGAGTGCACAGCCATTCAGCCTGTGGTACCTGGGCTTCACCTGTTATTTTGGAGATTGCGTATATTGGTTATGTTTTTCTGCCTCATTCTTTTCTTTATTTTTCAACTTTTGGCCGGGCAGGGGAGCTCACATCCACAGTCCCAGCACTTTGGGAGGCCGAGGTGTGGGCAGATCGCTTGAGCTCAGGAGTTTGGGACCGGCTGGGGCAGCATGGCGAAACCCGTCTATACAAAAATCAACCAGGTGTGATGGCTTGTGCCTGTAATCCCAGCTACTTGGGAGGCTGAGGCAGGAGAATCGCTTGAACCTGGGAGGCGGAGGTTGCGGTGAGTTGAGATCGCGCCATTGCATTCCAGCCTAGGTGACAAGAGTGAAACTCCGTCTCAAAACAAAAAACAAAAAACAAAAAAAAAACATTAGCTGGGCGTGGTGGCAGGTGCCTGTAGTTCCAGCTACTCAGGAGGCTGAGGCAGGAGAATTGCTTGAACCTGGGAGTTGGAAGTTGTAGTGAGCCGAGATTGCGCCATTGCACTATAGCCTGGGTGACAAGAGTGAAACTTCGTCTCAAAACAAAACAAAAAAAGCACTTTGGGAGGCCGAGGCGGGCAGATCACGAGGTCAGGAGATTGAGACCATCCTGGCCAACATGGTGAAACCCCATCTCTACTAAAAATACAAAAATTAGCCGGGTGGCAGTGGCGCGCGTCTGTAATCCCAGCTACTGAGGAGGCTGAGGCAGGAGAATTGCTTGAGCCTCGGAGGCAGAGGTTGTGGTGAGCTGAGATCATGCCACTGGGCTCACTCCAGTCTGGGTAACAGAATGAGACCCAGTCTCAAAAAAAAAAAAAAATTACAATTTTTAAATGTTGCCTCTAAATTTGCCTGTGAACGAACTATTAGACAGAATTGATGAATTATTTTGTCAGCGATGATAATGTGTTTTGACCCTATAGAAAAACTTTATTTTTTCACTTGTGCACTGGAGTATATAAAGGTGCATGAAGACATGATGGCTGTGATCTACTGAGAAATATGTCAGCGTAAAACATAAAATTAATTAAAGTTTTCTGGCCGGGCATGGTGGCTCACACCTGTAATCCCAGCACTTTGGGAGGCCGAGGTGGGCGGATCACAAGGTCAGGAGATCGAGACCATCCTGGCTAACACGATGAAACCCCGTCTCTACTAAAAATACAAAAAATTAGCCGGGCATGGTGGCGGGCGCCTGTAGTCCCAGCTACTCAGGAGGCTGAGGCAGGAGAATGGTGTGAACCTGGGAGGCGCATCTTGCAGTGAGCCGAGATTGCGCCACTGCACTCCAGCCTGGGCGACAGAGCCAGACTCCATCTCAAAAAAAAAACAAAAAAAAAACTTTTCTTCTGCATAAAATAAATTAAGTTTAACTTCAAATTGGAGCTTCACATCAGTGTTCCAGAGATAAAGGTCATAAAGTTGAGGACTGGCTGAGAAAGAGGGTGGCTCTGGGGCAGGCGTGGGGAAGCCAAGGAGGTGAGGGACTCGGGGAGGGAGGGGCCCAGGCCCTGGCAGGGGGCAGCAGGTAGAGGAGGGTGGCTGGGGCTTCAGAAGGACTTGTGAGCTGGGTGCTGTTCTAAGCACTTCTGCACAAACTAACTCATTTGATCCAAGCAATGGCCCGAAGCGGTGGGAACTGTTATTATGCCCATTTTAAAAATAAGGAAACTGGCCTGGTGTGGTGGCTCACACCTGTGATCACAGCACTTTAGGAGACTGAGGTGGTCAGATCATCTGAGGTCAGGAGTTCAAGACCAGCCTGGCCAACATGGTGAAACCCCATCTCTACTAAGAATGCAAAAAAAATTAGCTGAATGTGGTGGTGGGCACCTGTAATCCCAGCTACTTGGGAGGCTAAGGCAGGAGGATTGCTTGAACCCTGGAGGCAGAGGTTGCAGTGAGCTGAGATTGCACCAGTGCACTCCAGCCCGGGTGATAGAGTGAGACTCTGTTTCAAAAAACAAAAAACAAAACAAAAAAGGAAACTGAGCCAAAAAGAGGTTAGGACGTTGCCACAGACACTGGCAAGGGACTGCAGGAGTGGGGACAGGAGCCCAGGAAGCCTGTCTTTGCTGTTAACCACCAGCTTCACCTGGCGGGACCATAGGCAGCCTGTAAGTTTTAAAGTTGCATTTATTTATTTATTTATTTATTTATTTATTTATTTATTTATTTATTTATTTATTTATACGGAGTTTTGCTCTCGTTGCCCGGACTGGAGTGCAGTGGCGTGATCTCGGCTCACTGCAGCCTCTGCCTCAAAATGATTCTTCTGCCTCAGCCTCCCTAGTAGCTGGGATTACAGGCGCCCACCACCATGCCCACCTAATTTTTTCTTTTTTTTTGTATTTTTAGTAGAGATGCGGTTTCACTATGTTGGCCAGGCTGGTCTCCAGCTCCTGACCTCAGGTGATCTACCCGCCTTGGACTCCCAAAGTGCCGGGATTACAGGCGTGAACCACCACGCCTGGCTTGCATTTATTTATTATTTTATTTTCTGAGTTAGAATCTCGCTCTGTTGCCCAAGCTGGAGTGCAGTGGCATGATGACGGCTCACTGCAGCCTCAACCTCCTGGGCTCAAGTAATCCTCCCATCTCAGCCCCCACCCCTCTGCTCCAGTAGCTGGCACACAGGTGTGTGCCACCACACCCAGCTAAGTTTTTTTTAGAGATGGGGTCTCACTGTGTTGCCCAGGCTGGTCGTGAACTCCTGGACTCAAGTGATCCTCCTGCCTTGACTTCTCAAAGTGTTGGGATTACAGGTGTGAGTCACTGCTCCCGGCCTGTATCTATTTATTCTGAGAAGTGATATAACATTGCAGAAAATTTTAAAAATAACAAAACCAAAATGAACAAACAAAACATTTCCCCACAAAACCGCATTCCCACCGTGATCATTTGGGTGTGTCCTTGCCCAATGGACATTTTCATGAACATAACTTTTTCTTTTTTCTTCCCGTCCCTTTATCTGTTTTTTTTTTTTTAAATGACTTTATAAGACTAGATTTCCAGAAATAAATGAACAGGGCAAGGGGGATAGTTTAAAAAATATATTTTTAATAGTTCCTCGCAGCGATTATGTGAGGCCCAAACTGAAACTAGGGGACTCTCGTTTGTGGAGGTTCACAGATCAGAAGATGCATCTCAGATCACTTTCGGGAAGTTTCTGGGCAGTACCGTTTGTCGGCGTCATCATCGTCCTTATCGCTGACGGCCATCTTCGCTGCATTATCTGCAGCCCTTTCGGGAAGTGCCAGGGGCTTGGTAGAGAGGACCCAGCCCCAGGCTCAGCCTGCCTTGGGGCAGATGCACGCCACAAGCATGGAGCCCACGGAAGGGCACCCTCAGAGCCAGGCAGCCCTGTGTGCTTTGCATGGGGCGCAGGGCTGAGGGCGCTGAGACCTGAGATCGCAGACGCCAAGCCTCCTGGGGCCCCTGCTATGTGGGGGGTGGACTGCTGAGGTGCCATTCTCAAATACCTGGCTGAACATTGCCCCCCTGGGGAGGAGCAGTGCGCAGCCGTTACCACTTTGAGAGGGGGCTTTGGCCCAGCGGTGCTGCACATAGTGAACAGGACAGGTGTCTGCAGATGGACTGCACGTGAACATTCTGCATGTCCACAGAATAAGACTTGAGGCCCTTCAATTTATTTTCTATTTTCCAATTTTTGATGGAGACATGGGTACCAAGGACTATGCCTCCACCATGAGCAGACCAACAGCATAAATGGCCTTAAAAATGAAAACAGTAGGGTTGGGTGTGGTGGCTCACAGCTGTAATCCTAGTACTTTGGGAGGCCTGAGATCAGAAGTTCGAGACCAGCCTGGGCAACATGGTGAACCCCCCCCATCTCTTCTAAAATACAAAAAATTAGCTGGGCGTGGTGGCACATACCTGTGATGCCAGCTACTTGGGAGGCTGAGGCAGAAGAATCGCTTGAACCCAGGAGGCAGAGGTTGCGGTGAGCTGAGATTGCACCACTGCATTCCAGCCTGGGTGATAGAGCGAGACTCTGCCTCCAAAAAAGAAAGAAAACAGTAGTTCGGCTTCAGGTGGCGGGGACTGAGGCAAACTGATGCTCACATGTTTCATGCAAAGAGGTAGCTGCTGCTCAGCACTAGCTGACTGGGGCTCTGTGAGAGTATGGGCCTAGGGCTGGCAGATCTATTTTTTTCCTAGAGAAATTTGAAATTTGGATTTAAAAAAGTGCAATCCTTTGATATTTTTACATGTTGACTCAGATGTGTTTGAATCACCACATAGGCCTGACAAAACTCACTGGAGGGCTGCACCAGGCATGGAGAAGCAGCTGGGACAGCAACATCTGTCACCTGTTGGTATGGCAAGGGCTGGGCACTTACAGGGGCCTGAGAAACACCAGTGTCCACCCTGCCCACCTTGGTTGTGGGGGTTGGAAGAAGCGGCAGACTCGTGCCCTCACCCACGAGTCTCAAGCACGGCCTTTGTGTTCTGGAGCAGGGGACCTAGTGAACTGCTGGCTTTCTAGAATGTCCACCCAGGGCCAAGGCCACCACCCCCTGCTGGGCTTCAGGCACCAGTGCCCAGGGCATGGAGGGGGCTGAGAGGACAGCACCAGCAGGGTGATGCTGTCTTCTCTCTCCAGGGGTTAGGCCCTGCAGCCAGGCAGACGGGCTCTAGCCTTAGCCCTGCACTCAATCCTGTGTGAGCTGAGGCTTCTGGTCCCAGAGGCCCTGCTTCTTCATCTCTAAAATTGGGTGCACGATGCCAGGCTCTTAATATTGCTCGAGGATGAGAGTAGCTTAGTGCAGAGGGCACTTAGCCTGGTGGCAGGCACGTGGTGGGTCTCCCTAAACACTACTTTCCCCCTTGCCACTCCTCAGTCCCAACTCGGTGAGCAGAGCTCTCCTGGCCAACCTCCTGGCTCAATGACCTTTGGCAGGTGACTTACCCTCTGTGTGCCTCAGCTTTTCCATCTTTGGTGTGGGAGGACTCATAGCAACTACCTTGTCAGGAGTAATGGGACAATAGACCTAAGACCCTGCAAGCAGGACCGCTGCCTCTGCTCCTCAGTGCTTCCTCTGATTTGTGGTCTCAGTGAAGCCATTTGTATGTAGGGATTAGGTGTTAGACTTTAGCTTTCCTTTTCTTTCTTTCTTTCTTTCTTTCTTTCTTTCTTTCTTTCTTTCTTTCTTTCTTTCTTTC